>NC_071530.1:139870076-140173107 GCF_026979565.1 Vidua chalybeata
GTATGTGTGCAAATGAAGATAAGCAGGTCCTTAGTAACAACAAGCACACAGAGCTTTGAAACATAGAAATGTCAGCTACAGAATATTCTCTAACATTTACTGCATCACCTTTTCATCAACTCTGAGCTAGGTATTTGCAGTAGTGGCATCAAACATCATGCAGTGTACTAACTAAAACTTTTTTCACAAAAAAAAATCAGTAAGAGATTAACATAAACACTGTCTTTACCTTATTCTTCCTGTTATCGTTGTACTTGATCAAATCCAAAATAAACATTAAAACCTCCTTAGGACAAAGGTTGTGAACATCTCTCAGAAGGGCCATGGCAACAGGCATTGTCTGTGTAATAAAATTAATGAATATCACTCTTTACATTATTGAAATGATAGTTACACCCTGAAAAGAGGTACAGCCTGAAAATCTGCAATTAATGAATTTACAATAGCAGGTGTCTGAAAAGCTGTATTTACATACTTTTTGAAAGTCAGACCATGTACTGTATAATTTTCAGATCAAATAAACAATGTAGTTATTGCTCAGTAATTAGTCACGGTACATACATTAAAAAAACAGAAAGTATATCCAAAAAACAGACTCTCAAGCCAAGACACTATCAAAAAGGTATCAAATGAAAAACAATGAGACACAGAAAATGATGAATTTCTTTTGAGATAGACACTGAATTTGAGTGTTTCCATGTGAACACGATGTCTAAGCTTCCACTTTCACTGGGACATACAGACCCAACAGGGTCAGTGAAGCCTGAAGAATTATTAGCCAGACAGCTGTTATTCTGATTAGGCATTTGTTTTAGATTGAGCTAAGCAGATCTCTAGGCTCCACTCAACACAGATTTAAGAATCTTACTCTAGATCTACAAACTTGGCACACAGCATTAAAAAGGGAGAAAAACGTAAGATTCAGTGGTAAAGAATGAACAATGACAAAAAAGGCACAAAAATACGAAAAAAAGGTCCAAGAACGACATAAAGGATGAAACAGTTTTGGACAGAGTGAAAAAACCAAACTTTGAGTCTTCTGTAAAATCAGTAATATGAAATCTATGAAATAAGAACTCAATCACCCAGTCAAGTGAATGTCGAGAGAAAAACATTGCAATTAATTTTATTATCCAATGAACAACCAAAAACTATAGGTTTCAGCAAAAAAACCTGTGCTAACACCAAAATAAACAGCAACAGTATGTGATGTTGACAATACAAAGAAGAGGGCAAGAAGGATTATGCAATGTCTTGAACTAAAAAAGTCCATGAATTTAAGAGTTATAAGATTTTACTTGCTGTATGGTGTAACTGCTATTAAAGAATAAAAGCAGTTGCTGAATTCACCTAAAAGAAAATTAGTATCCTCCTTACAGTCCTATTTAAGAATGAGCTCACAAATAACTGCAAGTAATTATATAATAATATGTAATTCTCCATTCTTCTGAAGAAACTGCTAATTTAACTTCAGCTAATCAGAAAAAAGTAGCTAAGAATTTGTTAATTGATTTTTTCATAAGATGAGCCAAACTGAAGCCATATGAGAAAGAATCAGTTACTTTGATTTTTGTTAAAGAGGAAATCAGGTTTGTTCTAGCCACATTCCTGTAATTGTCAATTGTAGGAACACTTTTATATTTTTGACAATTTTTAAAAACATTCATTGAGAAAAATAAATTTTACCTTTTGAAGAAAGTAGCTCTGAAAGTTCATGAAGTTGTTGGTCTTCACAATGTTTGGACAAGTCTTACAACAAAACATTCGGGTAAAGAGTGACTTCATGGCTGGTGGTCCTGTCCACGTACTTACCATGGAATTTGCAATCTGAATAAGTAGGGGGAAGGGAAATCATATTAACGTGACCACTGCAAGTTTAGTTTGGCTGTAGAAAATACACATTTCCCATAATCAAAAAGAATAATTGCCAAGAACATTCTCTCCTTTAAATAGATACTTACTTTCATGAGTGTATTATTTTATATTAGCTAAGTTTTCACTGTCATTCCCAATATATCTTATCTACATTAAAGGTAAGTTTTATGGAAATGGTTCCATTTGGAAGACATCTACAACTAACTATCCTTCCATGATAAACTTCTGTTCTTAATTATTTTCTCTTTTATATATTTTAGATTAATATTCTGTGTTTCCTAAGCCAAGTTCTCTGACTCTACGGAAGCCAGTGATGGAAGGGGATTTTGCAATACCAACTTCCCAAATTTACCCTGCCAGTAACCTCAGCCTAGACTTTCAAACAGGCCTCAGCCACCCCAAGAATAAAAGACCACCCCTAAAGTTAAAGACAAGGCAGCTCCCTCTAACTTTAATTGTCATTTATTAAAGACTGTGCACTGAGGACAATTTATTGCTATAGTCTGCTTTGCTGTATGAAGCACTGAAAGCCTGCAGACTTTCAGTCTGTGAAGAACACCTGTGCCTGCTGATGGTTAATCTGCCTGACGTGTGTGCACACAAAAAAATGGGACCAATACACCCTACAATGCAGCAGGAATTCCCATTGTTACAGACCCACCACAAACTAAGGAAAAATCTGTTGTTACAAAGAAAAACCTGAATTTTATTATTTCCTTCTAAATTATGCAGCTTGTTTCAAAGGCTATTACATATGCAGCAAGTGAAGAAAAAGCAAGAGGCTATCTGAACATGCACAGCAATCCACTTCTCCATTGCTTTTGGAGAAGTGTTGTGCTTTATTACTAAAAAACATTTTTCCACTAACTCAGGCTTCAAAGGAAAGTCAAAAAGGGAAAATACTGTAATTGATCTTCCCCTTGCAACAACTGAAGTGTTTGAACTAAAGATGCAGGTACAGCTTTTTCTGAAAGCTACAATAACTCTTCCTACAGAGGAAGATTAATCCCAAAGATTGCTTAGAAACCAAGATAAAGAACGTAAAACTACAAATATGAAATTTGTGTAACAGTGTCCAATAAAATTCAATCCCCAAAATATCAAATTGTACTATGTTTATGAGATATTCACTATTCCATTAATATCACAGTATACATTTAAAAATATTAACTTCTTATTGTAAGCATTTAATTTCACTAAATCTGTAGACGAACAACTACTTTCAATTAAAATCAAGAGTAGTTAAACCATCATCTTTTCAGTTTTTTTTGGTCTTATGTGTTGTGACTCATTTGAATTTCTCTTTACTGACAGAATCTGATTTTTCTACTTAGTCTGCTGGGACATTACACATTCTGAACTGAATGTAATTGCAGATTCCCTATACAGTAGCACAAATGACCTGTGTTGCATTATTTCCACTTAAAAAGGTAGGAGGCACACTCCATTTCTGCATCATTCAATTCAGTACAGCATAAAAAGTTAGACTAAGGTTTAACTCTCACGCACATTTATGAAACTCCTCAACATCTGGGAGGGAGAAGTTTGTGATGGTAGTGTTCCTATTGCAAAGTTTATAACACATCACCTACACTACAATGAATCTGGACTGGAATATCAGTGTGGGTACGCTCAGGAATTAAGATTGTGACATTATTTTCTCCTTTCTCTGTATTTGTTATTTATCCTGAAGGACTCAGCACAGCATGTGTCCACACATGTTCACACATATCTCTTAATTTATCAGTGAGGATTTAATATGTCATCTGGATACTTCACTGCTGAGAGACTGAAGTTCTTTTTTACAATGAAGTATATACCAAGAAAGTATAGCAAATTCACTTTGACAATTGCATTGTCATGTATCATTTCTCTGTACCTACATGAGTGCACTGAGAATATTTGACAACAGTAACTGCAACCCAGCTAGAAACTGTAAATCAACAAAAAAGAACCCTCCTCCTGAATAATCATGAGGGACTTCGCTTTTTTCAATAGAGAATACAAATCCTGCGTATTTATAACCTGAGAAAATTAAACTCAATGACAACAGGAAGTTATTCTTATTAATGTCCTGATGTTGGAATCAGTAATAGAATGTATTACTTTCCTCCCAGGTAAATTACATAAACATATCTAAAACTTTGCTCTGCCATGCTCCTTCACCTTGATTTAATGTCACAGCCATACTTTTTACGTGCCTTATTATCTTCTTTTCTGCAAGTCAACCACCTTATCCACAGACCCAAGATTTTTCATACAATTACAACTGAACAAAACCAGCAATGATTATCTGCAGCCCAGTTGCCTAAGAAGTTACAGTAAAGATAGAAAAAACTATAGCATTAAATGTTGCAACAACTGCTCTTTTAATATTTACCTGTGGAATATATACTATTAGATATTCCAAGTGAATTTGTTATGAAAAGCACATATTTTAAGTCACATACTGGCAGCACCAATACTAGAACGTACATTAGCAGTTTCACATCAGTGTTTCATAATATTAAAATAGTTTGTCAAAAACACTCAGATTTTGATTTTCAAAATATGGCTGAAGGTTTTATTTCTTTACAGGAACTAAATTATTCCCAACAGGTAAACAGCAGAAAACAAGCTATATGTCGATAATCTGAACTCTACAAATTGTCAATCAATATGTCTTCATGTGCATAAAAGTCACTATTGTGCCATTTTAGAAATTCTTGTTCTTCTGTGTTTCCACCCACTTGTTGTAAAATTAGAGGTTTACTAATTTCAATTCTTAATGCTAATTTTAGGTCTAAGAAAAAAAAAAATCTTCCCTTTTCAAGGCAATTATTTAGCTTTTTAATATTTAATTGTATCCTAACTTGATGTTTATTTTGTGACCCTATTCAATCTGAAATGATATAGAGTAGCAATCTCAAGCTCAGTTAGGAAAAGATGAATTTCAGCACTTCAGAGTTCTCAACAGACTGGCCAAGGAACTTCCCACTAAAATAATAAAAAATATACTTTGGTTCTGAAAAAAAGTAGAACAACAGTCTTTTATTTCGGCCACTTAATGAAATCTGGAAAAATCCCTTGTGGTTTTCATGTCTGACATCTCAATTTTGACAATTATGAAAGTCTTCTGCAGTCTCCATTTACAGACTAAAATAATACAACTTTCCTTTCAAATCAGTCATGTTAAAAATACTTGGCAAATACATTTAAGAAGCTAAATCTCAAGCCAGTTTAGGAACTGTGATGAGTTTTGACCCATTTTCAGCCATTTACAAAGTCTAGTGGATTTCCTCCCTTACTCCCATCCACACAACCTCACCTTTGCAAGGCAGAAGCAGGCCAGCATTCTCACGCGGTAGAAACACTGCTCCTGTTCCAGGATGTCAGTCAGCGCAAGCCGGGATGCCGGAGTAGGGAACTTTTCCAGTGCCAGAATGGCTTCTTCTTGTGCCACCACATCTCTCTCATATCTCAGCTGATACTGCCACATGAAATCAGACTGCTCAAATTCCACCTTCCTCAGTACTGACATATCGGGATCTATTCTTATCCAGAGCAAGGGGGAATCAGCACTAAGACAGACATAAAAACATAAACAGTTTTACAAAATTTCAAGACTATAGAAATTCTAAAGATCTTCTAACTTGTTATGAGTTATTTGTAAAGTATTTAATTTCAAAGAACCATAACAAAATACAGGTTAGAGAGAACTTTTGAAAGTCTCCTGCTCCAATCTCCTGCTTCTAGGATGGCAATTCGATAGCCTCCCAGGGCAATCTGTCCAAACCTCTAATATGTCAAAGTGAATACAGTGGTTTAGGATTTTTAACCGACAGATCTTTGATTATGGTAAACTACTGTATGATCCCAGTATATTTAAATCTATTTGCTCAGATGCTACAATTTTCCTAACTGATAAGCACTTTATCACCTTCTAAAGGTTAAGACTACCAAAAAAAAAAAAAAAATCCAAGAAAGAAAATCTGGTGGTAAATACAATTTTTTTTATCAATAGACGTGAAACTCCTTTATGACCCCTCACATACTACGATGTTGAAAGCTGACAAGGGTAACCATGAAAATGATGATAAAAATCAGGATTAAAGTTATCCTACAGATAAAATGACTCAGTTGTATTACACCCAAACACACATTTTATACTTTATTATTCACATGGCACCGTGACTGCAGAAGTGATTTATGGGAGCAATAAGCACAAATTATGCAATACAGTCTCTTACTCATTTTTCCATATAAAAATCACAAAATCAAAATACCAATATGGCATTAGGAGAGAGTTTGGACTGATGAAAAGTGCATCATTATAAATACGATCTGTATTTCTGTATACGTTTGTTGAAAATCCAGAATTACCACCAAGTTAGTAGGTAGAGAAGAAACAACAGTGAAAGAGTGTATACACAAGATTTAGAAAATAGAATGTGTATTATCATACATGCTTGGAGCAGAAGAGCCCAAACTGGATAGCAGAATAACCACACCACAGATCTGATAATCAGATAAAGTGCAAGTGTCTTGCATAAAATCCTATCCCAGTTCAAAGGTCATTCTAAGATCACTGAAGTCTCCGCTCAGGGTAACGCAGCAGGGACCTGAGCATAACTGATCAAAAATAGTCACAAATATTTAGGGTAATTATCCTTCAAGACAATTAAATGATTCATATGTCAATGAAATGTCATATGGAAATGTCATATGGAAATGATAGCAACGACTTCCTCAGTGTAAATATGTCTTACAAAATTTTTTCTCATCATGTATTAGATGAGGTTAAATTTATTAGAATCTGCAACACTTTTAAGATGACAAGGCATCTATCCTTCTTCAAAGAGACACCACTGCCTTTCAAGAGCAATTATTTACTTCCCTCAGCCAGAAAACAAGGTGCCAACACCTCCACTGTCTCTGAGGGTACTACTGGCTCCAAGTCAAGGAGGGTAAGGCAGGTATTTACATTGAGCAACAATTTGCTTCCGAAGAGCTTAACAGCTCCAACTGAAATTAACGTCAGTGTGGATTTCAGTATGAAGCACTTCATCATTATTTTAATCTAGAGGAATTCTTTTGTAATTACAGATTTCAGGAACCTGTCTGTATTAGTGGCAGTTAAATGGTCTTCATCAAGATCCAATAAAAATTGCTCTCACTTTGTTTCAAACAAATTCTTGTTTACATTTTACCTATGAAGTTAGCTGAAAGGTATGATTGGAAATGTGTTAGAGTCAAGTAATTTATTATCACCGTACCATGCTCACTGAGTTTATTGGTTAACCCATACTTTTTACACTTCGCTAGCATTTCCCCAGCTACTGCAGAAAAGTTTCAGTAAAGACAGAGAAATGTGGGATAGTCTTGAAAGTTGTCAGTCATATAATAAAGTACAACTTTATTATCCAATCTTTCAAAATAGCATGATTTAGACAAGGGGAAGATGGCTCAGACTCACACTGAGAAACTCCAACAAGCCAACTTACTCCATAGCAGAAAGGTCCATGTCCACCTCTTCTCCATTCATCAGTGGAATCTTTTTCTTCTTATTTCTATTAAAAAAGAGGGGGGGAAGTATTACTTAACAGACTGGCAAATATATGTTTATAAATGAAGTTTAAGACTGCAAAAGTACTCTATGCATTTCACCACACAAAAGCATAATGCTCTCTCCAGCAAAAAATATTCACAAATTTGACCTATCATCCATTTCTATAATTTTTTCTCCCACTATTTTTACAATTACACATAAACATAAGAGTTTGAGAAGTAGAATTCAAAATAATTATTAAAATGCATTATAAGATGGAGAGACTCTATGTGGGAAGTATGTCACTTTTCTTGTTCCTTAGGTTTACCTAACAGTCCCAGCACTCTCTTCATTTGAGGCACTCCTCTGGCCTACATTTGTCTTCCCTCTCACTTGTGATTCCCATTCAAAGACATTTTGAATGATTTGATTAATTGGAGTCTTCATTCAACTTATTCTACATAAATTAGGTCTTCACGAAACTTCTACAAGATATTTTATAATTAAGAACTATGTAAGGTTTCTTGCTGTCCTTAAACAGTATGAAATTTTCCCCTTAATCAGAGGTAAATCTTATTTAGTAAGATTAAGAAGAAGCATATATTTATCATCAAATGCCCTGTATTTTCATAAATCCATAGTAAAAATACCTGCAATTAATATTTTAGCTCTTACCTTCTGCTTTTAGAATGGCAAGGTATATCATGTTTAAGACTGTTTTCTTCAATCTGCAATGTATGGTTGAATGAGCCATCAAGTTCTTGCACTGTCACTTTAAGAGGACCCTTAAAATTCACAAGATTTTGTTATTAACATTAAACTTATGCTTATTAATGTATACATCATACTTGTACATGTAGGTAAAATATGGAAAATGGACCTTACCACGTATTTCTGAGTCCCAGGAGATGTGTAATCTTGTTTTATTTCCAATTCCAGTACATTCCGTTTTCTATTAAATGCAAAGCTACCATAAAATTTTACCACTCCACTCTGATCCCTAATAAGCAGTATAGGAATTCTAGTGCATAATGCAATAGTTATAAAAAGCCATAATTCTCAATTCTTAACACTTGCTTTATGTTCTTTAATCCTAGAATTTCCCATTCCAAGAAAATTTGGAAATGAAATCACTCATGTTAATTCATGAAATTCTGGGGTTTTACATTCTTTAATTTCTTTTTCTTTTCATGTTTCTTATGGAGAAAAACCAAAATGAAATGAAAACTACCTAGTACGAAGAAATTAACTATGAAAAACTATTCTGGACTCCACCACATCCAATGTCCTTGGCATAATCTCAGAAAAAGTAATTGTGTAAGACTTCAGTAATTTCAATATGGTTTTACTATACATTTTAGCTACATTAAACTAAGGGGAAAATGTAGGCATTAGTTTCTGTTTTCTACGCACACTACATTTAGGTCCATTATTTTATTGCAGTTTCCCAAACTGGGTCATGTGAGCATTCACATGTGTGTATATATGAATTCACATATACACGAAAGTATACAATATGAATGATAAAAAGTAACAATCTCATTCTAAATTTTTGCTCAGGCAATGATTTCTTCGAGACAACTTTCCCTGTTAATAATTTCATCATTCATTTCTGTATCGCAGCCATTACAACACTTTACTTATAGTAAACTAAAACACTAAACTGAAGCATTTTAGTCTAACGCACACTCTCACAAGTCTCTGACAATATGAGACAAAAGCAAGGGAGAAAAATCTGTTCTTTCGTGTCCCAACATTTAAGGGAAGAGCTTCCATATTCAAGGACACTTATTATCGTACAGGGGTTATTAACTTTCCTCCCAAAATTTGGCCATTTGCCTAAATACCTCAGATTGGTTCTGTTCATGGAGGCTGCTTTTATGGAACTCTTGGACTTTGTCATCAGGTACAGTTTAAGACATTTTTAGTGGTTTTTCAGCACAAGGTTTACACTCAGCATCAACACAGCCCTTGCTAATGGCATAAGACAGCACTAGTTAATAGCAGCAGAATCCCCTCCCGTACAACATGAAGACCTTCTGTGATCTTACAAGGTGGGAAATCCATTGCCACAGGAATATAAGTGTTTGAAGCATGGTAAGGGCGGTTGCAATCACAGGATTAAATACAACATATAGTTACCAGGATCAAACTTGGGGCCAAACTATGGAAAAGGTGAAAATAATCCCCAAATGTGTGAGGTACAATTCTTTCTTCCTTACAGAACTGACGTAGTTAAGATTCACCCAGCTCAGATAGTAATGCTGACATTTAGATGTCACTGCAGTGTAAATACAGAACTCCTATTTTTCTTAAGTGCTTGGCACAGCAAGGTATGTAAATTAGAATAATGTGTATTTATACTTTATGAACACTTCTGATGCAAATAAAATACTAACCTCTCAAATTATTCCATAAATACTAATTATACAGTGCTTTTTAGTTAAGATATTGAGATGTAAGAACGTTGTTAAGTCAGCTCAAATTACATACCTAATTTTGTTGTCTGTTACAACAGTAAGGTATGTTTTTGCTGCAGTCACGTACAATTCTAGCCTGGAGTAACAATGAAACCTGCTAAATGGAGCCACTTCAAATTTCCCCTCGTATCAATTCAAAATAAGAAACCCTGTTTCTTGACTAGTGTCACTTAAACTTGAAGAATCAACACATAGAGGCTGAAACCGTGCTATTAAC
Source organism: Vidua chalybeata (assembly GCF_026979565.1). NCBI lineage: Eukaryota > Metazoa > Chordata > Aves > Passeriformes > Viduidae > Vidua > Vidua chalybeata. Next base: position 139,880,176 of record NC_071530.1, read on the forward strand.
ACAAGCTACCAAGCTATTAAAATATATTGTAAACTAATACTCTGTGCTTTAGGTTACTTATTTCATGGTGATTTACTGGAAATCACATATTAAAAGGCACCAGACTATGGCATTTTCCATGTCCCACTTCAGCATATTTCTATGGGCAGTGTCCTCTGGAATCCTTTTAGTATAATTTGGCCTTAAATTCCAGCAGAGTTCCTGTGCTTCTTTCAAAGGAAAACTTAAAGTAATGAAATCCCTTCTAGTAAAGAACATGCAAAAAAGCCAGCATAGTTCAAAGGACTATGAAAAGACTATGAACTTGTGGCTCCCATATATATCTAATTCACTGAATAATGTACTTAACTGTTTCATGCAAATACATTGCATTATTTCATGCCCTTCTTCACATTCTTTTAATAGTGCCAATTAAAAAAAACATATTCATTTTCCATATTAACAATCCAGACCAAGAATAAAAAGGATACACCCACTGCTTTATTAAAGGTTGGATGTCTTTGCCTGAGACATTTGAGATAGATTTCAAAAACCCAGATGTGGAAACCAACATCTGACTCCACATGTGTGACTGGAACTTCTGAGATGAAGCAGTACTGGCCAGACTCAACAATTTGTTGAAAACCTAAAATGATAAAAAGTTATTACTTTCCCTAAATACTTATATATAAAATAAGCTTTTCTGTTTAGTTTCTGTTGAATTGCAACTAAAGGCCAATAAACTCACTTTCTGATAACTGCCTTTAAAAAAAGGTTTTCATAATAAAGACTTTACAGGAAATAATTTGCTTGACCATATCAGAAATTTTCAGTCCAAATGTATCTTCCTCCAAGTTACACATACATACGCACATACAAAATCCATTAAAAGAACATCAACTTTCAAAAATTATCTACAGTAAAAGAAATCATTGACTATATCTTCTTTTTCAGAAATTAAACATTCATCAGATTCTCTGCAGTATTTTCAACCTGACACTATCTAAAATAGCTCTAGCACAGTAACATATTTTTCCTTAAAAATAACCTCAAACCAAGGCAAAAACCCCCAACCCCCCAAAAACCTGAAGCTGATATGAAAATATTACTCATTTTTTAACTGCTTATTTGTAGTACCATATTCTAAAGTATGTCACAAAAGGTAATTAGTGAAGAAGAGAAACTACAGTTCTGCTGAAGTTCCCTATTTCAGAATAAAATTACAATCTTCTATTCAAATTCTTGTTCTAATATAAGCATCTAAGTTTTCTCTAGCACTGAAAACTGTACATAATGAGAGAGCTGGATTCTCATTATTTATAATTTCATTAGATTAGCTCACAGCAGCACCAGTCACGGACAGGAAAACAGGTTCTCAGTTTTAACAACCAATCAAATTAACCCAAACCAATGAGACACCTCATTCTCAGTGAGAGAATATGCAGCATATAAAAAGTATTCTAAGTTATTCATAACAGTTAACCTTATCCTAACATAAATGACCAAATGTTTGTGCAGTCCTGCTAAAATTGAAACTACAAATGGAATCCTATGATGACCTGTTCTCTTCTCCTCTGAACTCTATTTAATGAACTGAAATACAATTGAAGACAAGGAGTTTTTTATATCCCATATAATCATCTAAATACCTACCTGTAACATGAACTCCATGCTAATTCTGTTCTCAATCAGTCTCATAACAAGATGTGCTTTACACTGGAACATAGTGTAATATTCCCAGGACAGTGTATGAGGGTGTTTGATAGAAAAATGTAAATGTGAAGCAGGGCTGGGAAAAAAAAAAAAAAACAAACCATCTATTTTACATTTTATTGAATGAAACTTAAAATGTACCCCAGCAACCAAGCTTAGAGCTGCACCAACAGTTACTCAGGATTTCTTGTACTGCTTTAGTCACAAATCATGGCACACTTAAAATGACCACTCACTTGTCCAGAGAGGTGACACGGATGTATGTAGCTGGCATACAGCAAGTACTGTACAGAGACTAATGACAAATGATAGCTGCTGTGTAGTGCTCTAGAGACAGCGGAAGTACCAGCAGATTATGCAAGGGACCTCTGACTGAGTCTGGAAATTACTCATGAATCAGCAAACTTCCTGCTCCACTTCCATTTAAGAGTGACTGTATATAGTAAATATTTTGTATATAACTAAATAATTGTTGTAATTCAAGAAAAGTAGGAGTTTTACAATTCACAGAACAATTTCATGGGATGGGCCTAAGGAATTTCTGTCCTTTTATTTTGGTTAGTAACTTTATCTTTCAATATTTTGGCAAACTTGGTATCTTCTAAATCAGATAACATGTCAAGGAAGACTAGGTAGGTAATATTTAATCCTTGAGAAGATAAGACTTTTTTGCCTCCTTTTAAGGAGATTCTTATTTGAGAAGACTAAATTATTAATAGTCTGACTTAATTTTCTTGATGAACCAAGTCTGTGGCAACTGTATGTTGCTTTGCTATGTTTCTTCTTTTAGGATTTTTACAGGACATCTGAGTTTTCCATGAATGAATAATACACATCTGAAGAAACCAGGTATGCAGAGGTTCACTAGCAAGTATTCTAGAAAAGACAGTACCAGCACTTAACTCCTTGTCTGCAGCCCTTAATATTTCAGATGGCAAGAACCAAGGGAGCTGCAATACCTTAACTTTTCCATCCTTCTATTTACTGGGACAATCCCTTAACTTTGCTCATGAGTATCTGTTTAAATATCTTAAGAAGATACAAAAAAAGAAATGTTTCTAAATTTAAGTATTACCCTTCTTAGGTACAGTAATTTTCTGAAAAAGGTACGTAGATTAACTCCTTGTTTGCAGTTGATAAGCAGTTGCTGAAGTTTCCCCGTATCACAATTCTCCTGTTATTCTGGATATTTCTCTATTCTGATGTAGAGAAGGAGTAGCAACCATGAAAGAATTGAAATTCAAGGAGTAAACTGAGGTTGTGGCTCAGACATTATATAATAATTTGGTCTCAGAATAAAAACTATTTATCCAGCTTCAAATTATACAGTTGATTGATTTTTGTAAAATTCTTTTCTTGCAAATTACAACTGAGCCAGTACCCACAATCCCAAGATCCCTTTTTAAATTTACTAAGAGTCAATTGATTTTGGTACTGGTTACATTATTCAACTGCAAAACAAACTGAGTCAAGTTTGCCTTTGACAGTTACATCTTGTAGTTCACTCAATATTAATATATTTCTTCAGATTATATTTTTCTTCAATCATTATAATTTCACAGATTTTATTGAACTGGCACCAAAACAGTGTTAAATTACCAATATGGACCTAGAGCCTTTGTCAAAGTAGAAAGTGAACCAGCTTTTCCACAGAATTTTATAATGCTCATGCTCCTGAACACAGTCCAGCCATTCAATATAAACCCCATTCAATATAAACCCCACTAGTAAGCTTCTTCCATACAAAATATAAGTTTCTGTAAGTTTTTAATTTTTACAGTAGGGTGGTACCAGCACAATCAAAGGCTGAAGAGAACCACAGTCTGAGAGAGGAGGACAAAATGAAAAGGTTACACACAAAGCTTTGTTCTGAAGCTTTCATCCACATGGCAGTTAATCTGCAATTTTCTTTCCTTCATTTTCCCAGGCTCTGGGATTTTGTGTTTTAGAATAAGCACTCTGGAGTGCAGTGTTTGTGCTACACCAGACATAAACAGGAAGAATCTGAGACCTTTGTTTTGCACATAAATTAATTTGTGTGTCTGAAGGAAGTTGGGTTTTCGGTTTGTTTTGTTTTTTTTTTTCCTTGATGATTTATTATGATATTTTACTTCTAATTTAGCTGAAAAATGAGATTATTACTTAACACAAATATTCTTTATATTATTATTAATTGGAACTGCTGTGCTGCAAATATGTTTGCCAGGAAACTGTATCATAACAAGAAGAACAAAGAAATGAAATGCATAGAATATAGTGGAGAAAAATGTTCTAGGCCCCATTATGAAAATACTTTCCTTAAATACAAATTAACTCTCAAAGTCAGGAACATATCCATAATTTACATACCAGGGAACTGTGCAATCTACAAAGAACAGCAAGCTGTAATTAATACTTAAGTGATGCTGTGGTTATTATTAACAAGCTGTAATACAATGAAGGAGTAAAATAACTGTAGAAATATTTTCCAACTATGTATCACAGCAAGAAAACACACCTTTAAGAGTATTAGGACAAGATTTTGTCAATTATTTGTGTCCAATTCTAGAATAAATACAGTGAAACTAGTAAAATTATCAGTTAGAAAGATATTTTGATTTTAGTGAGTTTTCTTCTTTAAAAATGTGCCCCTTATCTCTAGTTTCATCTGATCTTATTACTGTTAATTTAGTGATTTTCATAATTCATTCCATTCTAAATCCAGAGTTTTAACTTTAAATTAACAAAATCTGGATTTGCACACAATCAAATGCAAAAGAACGACTGTTATAGGCAATTTTCATAAAACAGGAACTTCTGCTGCAGTAAAGAACAGAAGCTGACACAGTAGTCTACTTGCACAGGCTCAACCTTGCAGCTGTGCACACGCTGCTTGTGCATTTCCAAAAAGCAACTCCTTTGTGAAGCTGTGTTATATGGTGATCAATTTATGAAAGAAGAGAAAAACCCAGCAAATGCTTGTCACTGAAACCCATATCAACTTACTGATCTGACATGTAGTAGTATTTTTCCACCTCCAGTGTTTAGTACTACTCAGTGAGTAGTACTGGAGTATTACAAGAGAGGGAAGGGGAATCATTCTAAGCTAGACACACTGAAGCTACAATTGCTGGGTAAATAAAAATCCAGCCAGTTCAAACTGGTAACTAACAGTACTTCACAGATGACTGATCTAATAATTTTCTACCCCCAGTATACTAAGAAATCTCAGTCTAAGACTACAAGGAGGTATCTGAGAGCAGAAAGAAAAAAGAGCAAAGAAATAGAAAGCTGATGATACCATTACAAAGCCTGAAAATTACTAACCACTCCAGAAACAGCTCACATCAAAATTCTGGCTTCATGTTCTCTCTTATCCTCTTATTAAAAGGAGTTTTGTAACAGCATTAAAAACATTCATTATACTTCATTTCCTTTGAGATTCAAATTGAAAGAAAAACAAAACAACAGCTATTAAAATATACTCAAGATGTACTTTATGAGACTGGTAACACATGGCTTGGGCAGCTCGAGATCTTCAGCCTTTGGCTTTGTGCTACACAACACACCCAAGGCATATAGTAATGGCCCCATAAAAACATACTCTGCAATGACTTGCAGCTTAAATAAACATACTTGTCTTTCTCTTTTCCTCCTCCGAATATTGGATGCAGTAAAACTCCTCCAGTCTTCAGTTCATATGCCACGATTTGATCTAACTCCTAAGAACAAAATACATAAGTAAGCATAATTTTGAAGAGCAGAGAAATTATTTAAAGAAGACAGGAAAGCTTTTAATATTGTTCAAGTCATAGCTCCTAATAAGTTTGTTTACAAAGGGAGAAATATCTTAAAATCAGGGATGTTCTTCAAATGAAAAACAATAATAAAACAGAAGAAATTAGCAGCTTCTACTTGTTCAGGGGCTGAACTGGGAACTAATGCCAAACAGTGCTGAACTACGTTATAACCAGAGTATTATTCTTCAATAAGTAAGTTGTCTTTGGCCAAAAGAAATAAATGTGATCAGCATTTCATGCAATGGAAAACAACCACAGACACACACACACACAAATAAATATATTATATATAGATATAAATAAAAAAATATTTATGTCTGGCCCAAGCTCTGCACTGGCATCTGTGTGATGCCAGGTTAACAAGCACACCTTAAGGCAGGATGTTTCTAAGGGCTCACTGTCACCCAAAAGTCAACATGAATCAAATTGTGTCAGCTTAAGCACAGGAAATGTTACAGATTTTCCAAATGTTTATATGTATTAAGATTTATTGATACATATCAACTTGCACATTTTCACGTATTGGTAGTACACTAGAAAAAGGGCAGAACTGGAGGCTGTGACAGTAGCACCTCTTGTGGACACTTTTAGTTTAGTGTGGACAGATGGGGAACAACATGAGCAACTTCTGCTGCAGACAGCACTGAATGCTTCCAACAGACCTCCATCCAGTTCTGCTGCTCTCTGCAGCACTCACACCTTCAGCACAGACAACACAAGACTGGTGAACTGAATGAGCATTAGGCAGAGAAGGAAGTGGTACTGGGTCCCCAGGTGAGTAAGGGATGTAAACAGAGCAAGTGAGGTAGGATTTACTTTTTAGAATAGGGAGAGTAACAGAAGATGATGAGAGGAAGAAGCTACGTATCTTCTGGTGAATACATGTTACTTGTAAAGAATGAGGAGTCACTGCTGCTATCACTAGAAAGTACCCGTCTCAAACATTACATTTGGAAACGTAAGCTATAGACAGAAATTTGTTTTCCAAGAAAAGAAATCACTTCAAACAGGGAATTTTTTACTATTTCATTATTTCATTTAGTACTTCAATGATACTAAAAGATACCTGAACCACCACTGATCCAAGCTAATACTGGAGCTTTTCTGAGCTCGAATAGCCATCACAGCATAATAAATTCACCAAATACAAATCCTAATGAATCCTATATTCTATTCTAAGTATTCCAAAAGTAGTATCTTTTTTTTTTGACTCTTCTTTTGGTTCAGGAGTCAAAACAAAAAGAGGAAAACTAATTGCATGGAGAGACAACAACAATTATTATTCATTATTCATATGGCAGTCACAAAAATCTGTTTGTATGCTTGGTGTTCTTCCTTGCAGCAAGTGGTAAAAACGTTTTAGCTCTGAGGTTTGTCACTACTAAAAAGGTCTTTAGATTGCAATGTAAAGCTATATTATATTTGGGTTTTATACTGTATTTTCTTTGATGCAAAATGTCTGAAATGTATAGAAAATGCTATGATGTGCTACCTGTTTAATCCAGTGGCGATACTCATTAACACCAAAGGTTTTTTTCATCCAAAGGCCATAAATGTAACCAGAGATTCCCTTTAGCACCCATTCATCTGACCTATTATAAGAAAGAAACATGAATTGTATCACTTCAGAGGAAATTTTGTAAGGGATAGTATTTTTGACCAGCTCAAAAATAGCCACAAATTTCAAGAGGTTGTATAACTTCTCTAAGTCAACAGAAGTCTGATGAGCTGTGAACCAATTTATGGAACCTGGCAACTGGACAGAACTAATGAAACTGAAAAGTCAGTGAAAACTGAACTTCTACCACAGAAAACCAGATTAAAATATAAAACTTATTTCAGCTGAAACAATAATAATAAACAGGTGGAAACAGACACTAAAGTTAAAGCAACTGCTAATTGATATGATCTTAATTTCTTGATACACAACTCAATGCAGTGCAGAAGATCTGGACAGCAAGCAGACAAAATACCTATCTCACAATATGGTGGATACCCTTTTAAACACACCTTCTGTAAGTTATGTTCTAAGAGAGAAAAAATAGACAAAAACTAGAACATGATCATGAACTAGAACCTTAAACAGAAAAATGATACTGTACACAGGGTATGTGCACAGGTAGAACAAGAATATATGAACTTGGGAGTCATCATGAAGGATGCAAAAAATTGTCTTCATCACAGAAGTAGGCTAGAAATAAAGGAGAGCCACAGGAATTACAACAGTACAAACATCAATTTAAGGACATGTTGATTTCCCTTGTTTAAGACAAGTATGCTCTGGGACATAGACTTTTGCCATTAAAAAAAGTAATGGGTTACTTGTCCCCAATAAATAAAGTGTATGCAAAAGGATTTAAGATACATACTGATCAAAACTGCAAGAGCTATGTCAGGAGGTTTTCTGAGACATGGAGTTATAGCCGCCTTAGAAGGAATTTTCCTATTTGACACTAATTTCTGCATTCTCCTCCCTGAAAAACTTCTTAATTTATTAGATCTCTGCTCTACAAGTACTGTGCATGCAGGCTATACTTCATCATCCAAAATATCTAACAGAAATTGACTGATAATGCAAAAGAGTGAGCTTTCTAAAATTTTCAGATGCCAAAGCACACTACAACATTCAGGAAGATATATTCAATCTATATAATCTTTGGAACTTTTATCTCTCATGTTCTCCTTTCAAAACGACAAAAACACTAATGGATTTTCATTTATTGAGCTGGGTTTATTATTCTTACAATTTTTTCCATTTTTGTGTTTTTCTACAATTGCTGTTTTACTTATTTTTCTGATAAAATGCGATTTGCAAATTAAAATTTGAGCTTCCTCGATACTCCCCATTTTCTGAAGAATACTATGGTAAAATACTTACCAGGACATTCTGGATATGAAACATCCAAAGAACTGCTGGGCCAGGGCCTGTGCCAAGCATCTCCTTGTCAGTGGAGTTTCATCTATAATCATTGCACTGTGCAAGAGATTTGTGCTGGAGCCCCAAAAAAAAGAAAATAACACAACATGAGCACTGGCTCCAGAGAAACTGAAGAGACCTTGCCTTAAAAATCAAAACAAGTAAAATAATTTCTTTACTGTTTTTTCAGTAAGATATTAAGATCTTTAACATTTTTAATTTTTAATAATGTTAATGCAGGCAGATCTCCTGCTATTATAATCTATACACAACTCTCTGTATAGAGTCTAAGTACTTTAACTGGTGACACCATTTTGGATTCCTGATACCTTTATTCCAGCTGGAGAAAAATCAATCAAAAAACACAAAAAATCAATCAAAAAATCAAAAAACACAATCAAACTTCTGCACTTAATTTGAGATTAAATAGTTCATGCATGGCATTTCTAATTCAGAAGGAAAATCACCACCAGTTTTTTCTTAAAGTAAATCCAACATCTTTATAATAGATAAAATTGGAAATGGTGTTAGAAGCCCGTAATGTCAATAAAAACAAGCCTTTTCAAACTAGAAAGCCCAACACTCAGGCTACAAAAATAACTAGGGTTTCACTTATTTCTCAACAGTCTTGGATCTGGAGCTTCTAGGCACATGGATTTAGAAGGTGCAATTTTCTCAAATACTAACCTGAAAATACTCATGGATGCATAAGCAGCTACTTCAACATAAGCTTCATCTATAAAAACAGTCTTGAAACAGGAGTAAGGATAGCGGCAGGTAAGAATCTCCTCATAAAATTCAAACACCTCATGAAGGTATGATGTGGTATGTTTGAGTAGTGGAAGAAGTTGTGGTAAACAAAAGTGAGTCACCTACAAACAAAGGAAAATTAGTTGCAAGACCTACAAACATATTTAAATACATAAATATAAAGTATATTATATATCTCAGGGAATGCCAACTAAATTTGCCCCATAAATTCAGACATAAATGGAATTACTGTTTATTTAAAGGCTTTTATTTTGGAAATAAATTAAAATACAGGCATTACTAGACAGACTTTATCATACAACTGTACTGATGAAGGTTGATATATAAATACCCATTTTTGGACTAATATATACTGACTGCAACACGAAACACCAGTAATTCTTTAGAAAAAAAAAAGGAGGCTCTATGATGAAGATTATTACCTCATGCATGTATGGATCAACAAGGATTTCAAAAGGTCCAATTGCCAAGGAGATGTTAGAAGCTGCAGTTGGAATAGTCAACATGTAATGAAAAGTCTTCTTTCTCATATCATGGGTGTATACAGTTTCCACCAAATCTCCATTTGAAACAGCCACCATTGCAGCATCTACAGTATACTCAAGTTTCCAGGTACACAACTCAGAATAGGAATCCACACAAGGAAACCAAAATCTAGAAAAGTTAGGATTAGGAAGAAAATGGTTAACAATTATACCTAACAATTATACTCTTTTTCACAGGTGATTTTTCTTTCAAGTCCCAAACTATATCCTTAAATACTTTAAGAATATATGAATGTTGACATACTGACTTCTACAATACATTAACTTTATAAAGCTTTACAAATTTTTTTGTCTTTACCTGCTGCTGAGCTATAAAAACTAGACATTCTAATTACTAATCATTAGATGCTAGTTCATATTGGTAAGCTCCTTTCAAGCACAAATTAAGTTTTAGAATTTTTTAAACTTGAAACAATTCAAAGAAATTATTTGTATTTCCTACACTTTGAGAAGAAATTGGAAATACAAACCTAACACTCAAAGACAGTTTTCTTACCTTGTGGAATTTTGATAACCACATGAAAAGACATGAGCCCCTCTTTCTGCCATGTTGCCCTCCATGTTGGGTACCACAAAATGAAGGCCTCCTTTCGGCTGGTCCAGAGAAAAGTTTATATGCACCTTCAGGACTTTTAACTCTGCAGCACAAAGATCAAAACTGGAGTAAGTATATACAACTTGCATGAAAGTTATTGCAGAATAGTAACTCAGTTTTGGACTCTAGGTCTTTGAAGATTATGTGATAACTTCATTCTCAAGGACTTCCCGGTCCACTTACAAAGTACAGCTAAAAACTTACAAAACTGAGACCTCCCTAAGCACAAATTACAGGAGATGCATTTACAATAATCTTTATTCATTAATAAAAACTGCAATTGGAATCACATTTCATCTTCTAATTCCCCAACAGTAAAGCATATTTATACACTGTATCCTAACCACGATCTTGACCTTGCTGAAAAAATTTCTCCAAAAACTCTATGAAGCAGGCACATTCTTAAAAGACATATTATTATTGTTTGCAGTTGCAAAATTATTATTGTTTGCAGTTAAAATCTCTTATTACAGTTAATACTTTTCCTGTAACTTAAGTGTCTTCACTTTGGTTTAGTTTCAAAGAAATCTCACCTATGAATAGATTGGCAAGCAAAGAAATTCAAGCATATGCTGAAATTTATCCCACAAGTGTCACTACATTTTGGCACTCAAACATTGAAAAGTGAAATTATACATGTTCAAATTATTTTCCCTTCTAGGCTTGCACGCAAGGCAACAGGGACTTACACAAAAATTAAACTAAACAGAAATATCTTTCCCATTAAGGTGCATCTGACAATATTGCATGAGTCAGCCTCATGATACAATTGTTATTATTCTCTCAGAGGTCTCATAAATCCATGGGAAAAACCGTGCAAGAAATAATACAAGAAACCAGTAGATTCCTGTAAGAAAATAATCAACACTGGAGAGTAACTTTTTAAAACAGTTACTTATTCCAGATCTAGTATGCCAGTTTATAAAGGAGTCTACTTTCACTACCAAATCAATTTTAAAATGACCATTCCTTGAACTGAGGTGGCATAAAATTATTAGAGCTTTGTAAAAAGCTCTATGTAACCATATCCTTGTAATTTTTTTTTTTTTGTTGGATCATGTATATTGTAAGCAGGTTCAAAATTACAATTTATCCCCCAGTACACTCCATTATTCCCACTATCTCAAGTACTCTCCTGGGGTCGTGACCACCCAAGAGTATGTTTGTATATAGTGTCAAGAAACCTTGCAACACTTCTCTCTATTACCAAAAGGTGAAAAAGTACTTTTCAGAATTCAGATGGAGAGGAAAAAGGAAACAGTAATCAAAAATTCAGAAAATAATGTAACACTACTTCTGTTTCTTCAAAGCTGCTGTCTTCCTAAGCAAACTTGTAGCTGACAACTCTGACATCTTAAATTAATTTTTCAGTATGGTCTCTTTACCATCAACATGTTTCCACAGCTCCGAGGGAACCTTAATGCAGAGCTCTCCGTTTCCAGCATCTGGGTCCACAGCACTGACAGCAGCAGCATACGCATTGGAGAAATAGTTGAGATTCCTCCTGTCAGAAATAGCCAGTTAATTCTTAAAGTACAGTTGTGCTGAACCGCAAAAAACAACTTTGGAAGTTAAGACAATTTCTATACTGAATTTCAAAGTGCATAGACAACCAAGTGTTTTGTTTTGTTTTTAAAGGAGTGGAAGAGAAAAGGAGTAAAAATTAGATTTCAACAAGCAGAACTTAAAATATGTCTCTTGTAGAAGTGATCTGTGATCAAAAAGACTTAAGCAGTAGTAACTCCCAATAAACTGAGAAAGGCTCAGTGTTCTTTTCTTGCCAGTAAGAGTAATAACTACATTTATTGGAATGAAAATTAAAAATTCTGGTTTTTATTTTGGATGAAGTTTGTATCTTTATTCTAAAGCTCTGTCTTGAAGATCTGCTTCCTCATACATTGCAGTTTTGCTCTTATTTTGCTTTTCTAAATGTTAAGATTTTAGCTTGGCAATGGTATTCTTCCCCTTTAGCTTGATGGATAGGAATAGGGGTTTTTTAATGCACCTGTAAATAGCACATAAAATATTATATGCTAAGAGTTTTGGCCCTAATATACAAACACAGAAATATGTGGTATACTTGTTAGTTTCTAGTTATATTTGAAACATTCTTCTTTTTTAAAGTGTATGTTTTTTATTTAAGATGCAAACACAGTTTTTTGTAATCAGGTTTGAGCAACTATGTATCACTGTGAAATCCTTTGAACCCCTCAGAGAAATTCCCAGGGCCTCACCCTGGAAGAACATACCATAGAGTCTCCACCGAGGCTGAAAGAGAATACTTCCCCACCGAGCCTCCCAACACTGACAGTTTTCATTCCCCGTGTGTTCCTAATTCTTGTGGTTTCTCCTTTCCCAGTTTCCTCATTGGTTGTTGCATCCCTGGTGCTCAGCCCCCTCTTCCTTGTAGGGCAATACCCTTTGTCCTGCCCTTTGTAAAACACCTGTGCCCTCAGACTATTGGCCACTGACCCCTACTTAACCCCGTGCACATCACATGTCTTGGGCTTTTGTCCCTGATTTCCCCTTTGGTGTGCTGGAATAAACCTTGGCTGGAATTTACCATACAAAAGGCCCTTCTGCCTCTCTTGGTTGAGCTAGCTGTGGCAAGTGTGGTGTGTGGACTTGACTGCTTTGCCTGAATGCTTACCCAAGCTGCTTTTCCACCGGAGATGCTTATTGGGAAACAGGTAACAGTATCCACCATCTAAATCCCACGCTGCTACATATCAGATGCTCATTAACTCCTCACTTCATTACAAAGTCAGATCATTACTTCAGTTATGACTTAGATTGTTTTCTACTGAAATGAGCAGGAACAGAAGCATATGTCTTCTGTTAAAGTACTTACAAGCAGGATGTTACCTTATTATTCTGTGTGATTATATTTAACTACTGGAGTACGACCAGTCAAGTTCAAAAATAACCCTGCTTTTAGACTTTATGCAATAGCTTTTATACTTTTTTTCAAAATGGATTTCTAAACTGTTTGAAGCACGGGAGCAAAACCTTTCTTAATTCTAATTCTCCCGTACACACAGTTTTTCAAAAGCTTGCACATCTCTATATCTGAAGTGAAAGTGTTTGACTTACTTATCACCTTTTCCACAGAATTTAGGTACTGCTGATGAATCCAAGCACAAGTAGGACACAATCAAGCATAAACCAGTCATGGAATCACAGAGCCACAGAACAATGTGGGTTGGAAGGGACCTCCCAAGGTATCTAGTCCAACTTTCCTGGGGGAGGACAGCGACATCTTGCACTAGATGAGGTGGCTCAGAGTCCTGTCCAACCAGACCTTCAATGTTTCCAGGGATGGGGCATCTACCACCTCCCTGGGAAACCAGTTCCAGGGTTTCACTGCCCTCAGAGTAAGAGAGTTCCTCCTTGCACCTAGTCTAAATCTACCTTCTTTTAGTTTAAAACCATTACCCTTTGTCCTACTGTAACAAGCCCAACTAAAAGGTCTGCCCCATCCTTTTTATAAAGCGCCCTCTAAGTATTGAAAGGTTGCAATAAGATCTTCCTAGAGCCATTATCTTCACCGGGCTGAATAACCCGATTCTCTCAGCCTTTCCCCACAGACAGGTGCTCCATCCCTTTTACTAACCTGGTGGCCTCCCCTGGATCTGCTCCAACAGGTCCATGATCTTCTGTGCTGAGGACCTCAGAGCTGGGTGCAGCACTGCAGGTGGGGTCTCACCAGAGCACAGCAGAGGACCAGAATCCCCTCCCTCGCCCTGCTGCCCACACTGCTGGTGATGCAGCCCAGGACACTGCTGGCTTTTTGGGGTGCAAATGCACATTGCCAGCTCATACTGACCCTCTTATCCATCAGCACCCTGAAGTCTTTCTCCACAGGGCTGCCTGCAATGCCTTCATCCCCTAGCCTGTACTGATACTGCGGTTTGTCCTGACCCAGGTGCAGGACTACTGCACCACAATGGAGTAAATTAACTTTTGGCTGGGGACTCCACCTTCTATGGAATCTAAAGTCTACACAAAGCAGACATGATCTCATTTCAGGATTTTGCTATCACCTAACCATTCTGTATTCACCGTCCACAGAGAAAACAACCCAAATTACAGTATACCTTACTTGGAAGAACAAAGTGTAATTAACCATGCCACCAGCAGCATTCTGTAAGTGTACATATGTCAAACACCCTGCTTAATATTCCAAGTCGTCCACAACTATAAAAAATTTTGCTAAAACACTGAAATATATTGAGAACATATTTTCATATAGTTCTTCATCTTTGGCAATAATAGTGCACAAATTCCCTGGCACCACTACCAAGGCTGAGAATGTCAGGAGCAGTAAACTTTTCTATTCTGCTTGAAAGCTTCTGAATAGTAAATGGGACCATTTCAGTAGAGAAACTCACAAACCTCAAGTTTAAATATATTTTTCTTTTCCTTTTTCACAGTTAACTGTACCTAAAGGTAGGATATAATGGCAACAAGTTTTAAAAGGAAAAGGTTGAGTTTGTACCCTGCAATATAGTATAACTTCAGGTATGCCTCCAGAACAATTCCCACCCACTTAAACTCCAGCTGACGTGCTGTCTCCTAGCCTCTCCCGCACCACTACTACCTCACCCACTAAGGAGATTACTGTTCATCTGATCCTGTAGGGATATAGCTGAAAGGTCAAATGGGAAAATAAGTCCTTTTTTTCTGATCAGGCAGCTTTTAGTTGGTTTACTTCCTTGATCTGTCATGCTGAGGGGTCAAAGAACCTCCCTAAGCAAAGCTGCTTTAAGCTGTCCTTCAAATGGCACCCTAGAAAGGCAAACAAATACCACTGGGAAAACTCTATTTAAAGAGTCTGCATGACTAAGAGCTATTAGTAATAAAAAAAAAAAAAAAAAAGCTAGCAACAGAAAACCACAGTAACATTCTGTTAGACTGTGTTTAATTTTACTCCAAACTATTTTTGAAAATTGACTATTATTGATAGGGATCCCTTTCCTACACAGTGAGAATTTGTTCAAACTTTGAAGATTGTGATGAGCTTGCGGCTACATTTTAAATGTCACTGGGTTCACAGACAGGAAAAGGTTATGATTTTACAGCAAAGTAGGGAGACTCCAGAGCTTAACATTTTATGGAAAACAAGCCTATTCTTATATTTCTATTTTTGTGAAGTATTCTAGTTCAAATGGGTGATTCATTGTAAAAGGAATCCATTAAAGGCATAGCACCACAGATAAATCTTTTCATAGATTCTCAATATTCTCAATAAACTGCATATGGCCATTTTAAGAAAAACAGAGCATATACCAAAAGTTACAGTCCAAGGAACAATGATAAATTTTCCTAATCCTAAGTGTAGATTGACAATAGAAAACCAAATATGTATTCATGGTCTTTTCCCAGCAGAGATACATTCTGTTATCAGAATTCACCCCTAACACTATTAATTACAGCCCAAGTGCATGCAGCTTGAGTGACTGTAAAGAAGCAATACTACAGATATTAATTTTTTAAAATTACTAATTTATTTCAAGCTTTCTGTAGCATTTCACATTAGCAGCTACACCAGTGCCACAAATGTATGTGCCAAACATATAGTCTATAAACCACTGTTTTCCTACAGTACTTAACATCAACTTGGCAAAGTAAGTTATTTGTCCTGCCTGTAATTCATTACATTCATTACTCTTCAGAGTAATTCATTTACTATTTTACTTTGCTTCCAATATAGAATAAGCTCTTGATATTGGAGTAAATACTATGATACACATTTATCATGTATACCATACATGATATACCATGATATACCATACGTGATAGAATACATGCACATATAGGTGATTTATTAATAGGGCAATGATTTGAATCTTTGTCATGCTGAAAAACCTAATTTTCATTCCTGGTCAAGTTTAATGGCTTTGTCATCTCTTTACTAAAGCGCTCTACAGCTTTGTTTTGTGGTCTAGGAATTTTCCCATTTAGTGTTTCCACTGAAACTACTTCAAACCACTATCTCTAGATAGAGTGCCACTCTATCTCTCCACCCTGCCCCTGTGGTGGGCTGCAGAGGAGAACTGGAGCCACAAAAGGTAAAGATTATGGATTGAGATAAGAACAATTTACCAGAGACAGCAAGGAAATAAGACAACAAACAGTAACAGCAACAATACAATGACAATGTGCATGAGAAAAGAGGTGAATGATTCACATGGTATTGCTCACCCCAGGTAACTCATGACAATACCTGACCCCTCTGCCATGCTATGGGATCTGGAAGCAAGCCTTTTTCTCATCCCTGGAAAATAAGGCAAGGTGGTATAGGATAATCTCCAGGTCTTAGCCTTTCCCTGCTCCTGACTACTGCAAAAATGAACCCTGTCCTGGCCAGGACACTTTGTTTATGTCTAACAAAGTCTATAATGAATTTTCAATTAGACAAGCATTATATCAGTGTAAATAAAGGCTATTTATTGCAGCAAGGCAACACATGCTCAGTCCACCAGAATTGTTTCTATTTTGTACAAAGTCTAAAGGCTTGATCATTGACTTCCCAGAAGAAAAAATACTGCAAGACAGACATGCCCTTAAGGTTATCACATGGCTCTCTCTCACAGCTTACTGCTGATTGTAACTGAAGTAACAGTGAAGTCAGAGGATATCAAAATATCTTCAAATTTGTAATGTTTCAATACTACAGGCTTCAAGCTAAAAAAAAAGACAAATGAACCAGCATTGCACAGGAAAGCATTATGTGCACATTAGCTAGCTATAGAAAAACATAGCTCCCTTTACACAATAATAACAGTAAAATGCAACAGCTTCTCACGCTGGCATCCTAAGTGAAGCATGTAAGCAGGATCATCAAAAGCTTCACTTATCACAGATCAAACCACTGTACCCAAACATTTGCTGTATCTATTTAACAGTTTACAATCTCAACCATAAAACTGAGAATAAAAAATGTTTCCTTTGCCAGTTTTAAATAAATAGGGCTGAGATACAAGCAGTTGTCTCAGTATTCAGAATATGCACTGGGATCTCTACATAGAATGTAGAAGTATAGCCCAGAAAAAGCAAGCTCATTTCTCTTACACTGATAGAATTGAAAAAGCAACAACATGACCCAAATAGACACGCTCCAAAACTTTATGCAGTTGCCACAAGATTTGAAACCCTTCTCAAAAGCACGAGCAAAATGAGATTCTCTGCCATCTTGCATGCACACGGTAAATCAGTGTGAATTATTTCATAGCTGTATATACAAACACCTGTTCAGGTGTTTGCTCAGTCAGGAAGGAAGTGATTGCTTTATCTAAGTTCATCCATCTATTCTGATATGAAAAAGCCATGCTGTCCTGAAGCCTCCAGAGGCTCTATTCTCAAAGATATTCAAAACTCAAATGGACACAGCCCTGAGCAACCTACTCTACCTGACCCCATGTAAAGGAATTGGACTAGATGATTTCAGAAAATTTCAAGACAGAAATCCAACTTTATTTCTAGATAAACGTTTAAACACTCTCTCACTTGTTACCTGCAGTTATGGTTTAGGACTAATGGATAAATTTGCAATAGCATCAAAGCTAAAATATATTTAATATACTAATTCATGGCTTCTAACCGTTCCTACAAGTTTCACCTATTTTTAATTACCTTTTTAGTGAGTGTTTTTCTGATATGCAGGGGAACTGAAAAAATGCATGACTGAAAAAAATTATTTTACCTTCTTCAACACTGAGAAT
Source organism: Vidua chalybeata (assembly GCF_026979565.1). Lineage (NCBI taxonomy): Eukaryota > Metazoa > Chordata > Aves > Passeriformes > Viduidae > Vidua > Vidua chalybeata. The sequence continues at coordinate 139,898,199 of NC_071530.1, forward strand.
GTGAAATGACAGACTGCGTGTCAATGACTTTTTCCTCAAAGATGCTAAAACCCAGTAGTTCTATTTCAACTGTAAACAAATTGAATATTTCAATTCAGAACACAAAGAGGTGATCTCACAGATCTCACCAAAAAGTAGCGAAGAACATAATAGTGAAGCAGACAGAATTGTGTCATACACAAAGCTGAATTCCTCAACCCTCTTTTAACTGTTTTCTTGCATGCCAAAATTTCCACAATGTAACAGTGAGCCACTTCTCTTAACCTCCTATTAGCAAACATAACCTATCAAGTCAGAGATGCTGTAGCAAGTTTTCTAATCTATACCCCATACAGAGTTTTCCATTTTAAATAGAATTCTGTTGCTAACTAAGGGAGTAAGAAGTCTTCAGATTATTTTAACTTTGATAAAAAGGTAGGAAAGTGTCCATTAAATTAACAACTTTTCTAAATACTTATGCCCCAGATAAGCTACTTGGAAAAAAATTCTTCACAGAAAGACTGTAAAGTTGGAACAGTCTGCCCAGGGAAGTGGTGGAGTCACCATTCCTGAAAGTGTTCAAGAAACTTGTGGACATGGCACCTGAAGACATGATTTACTGGTCATGGTGGTGCTGGGTTGACAGTTGCACTCATGATGATGATCTTATGGGTCTCTTCCAATTTCAATGCTTCTATGATTTTAAATCTTCTTTTAAAAATATCATCTAAGAAACTAAAAGCATTATCAAAACAATAGAAAATGTTTGTATATACAATTTTATAACCTGAACTTAAACTTCTTACACACCACAGGGAAAACTAAAGATTAAAAACAAAGTATTTAAAATTAACAGGTTGCCAAGAACCATTTTAATTTCCCATTTACTAGTTCAACAGACTACTTAAGAAAACTGTGCAAAAGGTAACAATCCCTGTAAGATCAGAAACAAACCATCACATCTAATCTGTGTCATAAAATAATTCCTGCAGCTAGCTCAGCTGCAAGGGTACAAAGGACATCATCACTACACTTGCCATAACAAGAACTTGGAAGAGATGACCAGATGATTAGATATAAAGACTAGTACAAACCACTGTTTCTAGAAGCAGTTCTTAGTAAAGAAGGGCAGAGAAAACACACTGATGATTTTTTTGAGCTACTAATTCTAAAGTTTTTAGATTTCTAGTATTTCTGCTTGCAATCCTGCCTAAAGAGCAGAGATGCTGTATTTAACTACCCAGCTGTGACCAGGTATTTCAATGGAAAAATACACCTAACTTCATCTAACATTTTGTAACTCATGTTGCCTTTAACTTCTGAGATACAGAAAGAGGCATACTAGTTTCTTGTTATGAATATTTAGTGACCTCTGTCTTTCATAACGACGAATAACATAGGAGTTATGAAATACATAGATTTTCCATTAAATTTGAATAGTTTGAACAAAAAGAACCCTCACCTTCTCCACAGAATGATAGAATTCCCTCTCCTAATCCCTTTTTTAACATAATGGGATTCCTTACTCTGATCATTTGAAATGCTGCTCCTTTCTCACACCTTCCAGGAGTTACACAGGATTCCAGTTATTACAGAATCACAGAATGGCTGAGGTTGGAAGCAGTTTCTGAAGGTCTTCTGGTCCAACCCCTCAGCTCCAACAGGTCAACGACAACCACTTGCTCAGGAGCATGTCCAGATGACTCAAATATTTCCAAGGACAGAGACTCCACAGTCTCAGAAAATTGTCCCAGTGTTCCATTACCTTCACAGTAAAAACTGTTTCTTGATGTTTGGAGGGAACCTCCTATGTTTTAGTTGGTGCCGACTGTGCCTGCTCCTGTCAGTGGATGTAAGTTAAAATACATGAAATTCTATCAGAATACAAGAAAATGCTTTTTACTGTGAGGGTCATCAGCACCGGAGAAGGTTGCCTGGAGAGACTGAAGAGATTCCATCCTCGAAGATACTCAAAACCCAAAGGGACACAGCCCTATGCAACCTACTCTACCTGACCCCATGTGAGGGGAATTGGACCAGATGATTTCAGCCAGTCTTTTCCAGCCTAAATAAAGGACCCTGTGATTTTTTATCAGCTGCTGTTAAACAACACTTTCACTAGAAGTTTTTTAACAATTCAGCAAATTGTAAATTCAACCAAGCCAGCCAAAAGAAGTTGTGAGAATATAAATGTTTCAGCAAATCAAAAGAGAATACCTAGGGAAAACATTTGCCCATCATGCTCCTACCAAAAATGAAATGGCTAAAAGATTTTTTGCTAAAGCCCCTTCCCTAGAACGTGCAGGATGCGACATGATTTAAAGCATACTCTTCAATATGAGATGCTGAAGAAATTTTAAAGTTTTCCTTTCAAATTTTGAAGTGAGTTCTGGTTCTAGGACTTACACTGTTATCTACAACAATAAATAATGCAAGTTTGATTCCTTAGGAAAGGCCAAAAGCTTTATTTTCTAGATCTTCACAACAATCTAGAATCCCTGCAATAAGGATTCTGAATTTTTGACATAATGAGCAATAGCATCAATAACAAAAACATCAAGTCACAAAGCAAACAGAATTACACAATTAATGTACTCAAGTGATTCAGTATCAAGACTCAAAGAAAATTTCATAACTCTGATAATAAATTCAGTGTCCTATATAAATGAACACCGTATTTGCAAACTGAATTATTGATGCTCTTGCACAACTGATGAATAAAGGAATACACAGTGTCTGTCTCAAGCACACAGATCAAATCCAAGGCCTTTTTTCCCCATGAAGTACTTTATAGAAATTTTTTGATACTTTCACAAAACAAAACAAAGATATATTAGCACAAGAAATTCTAAAGAAAATTAGGGTAAGAGTCAAAATTATTGCCAAAATACTTCCCTAAAATTAGACCAGACCAAAAGTTACTATTAGGAAATTACCAGGTAAAACTTGACAGTAAAAGAGAATAGGTTATACTTAAGAACAACAGAAAACACTACATCTGCAGAGTCTTAAACACACCACTTACTGCTTTGACTCATGGTGACAGACCTCCAGTGTTGGATCATTATAGATGAAAGCTGCTTCTAAATCATTGACTCTCACTCTGTAAATCCGGCACTGTTTACTGTTCAGCTTGATTCTGTTCAGGTTTGCAACTGTGGGAAATATTGTGAGTTCCACATAACCCTATGAAAACACAAATAAAAATCTTCTGTAAAATCTTTAACAGCTTAAAAAATAGAGAGATAGAAAAAATTATTACTAATACAATTTTAAAAAATCACTGGTATAAAGATGGTATTTTCATATTTAAAAAGGAAAAGTATTTGCCCTTTAGATTTTCTACATTTTCTTTCATGCCATTTAAAAGGTGAATTTTTGCAGCTGTAAATGAAACAGACAAAACAAAAAATTCAATGTGACTGACAATCACACCTGTTTTACTGCAAAAAAATCTGCCTCTATTGACTAGATTTCAAGTTACTAGCATCACTATGTTGTATGTTTTGGTACTTGAACTTGAGACGAGAATTCTTAAAACCTAAGCAGAATCCTTTTAAACAGATAAGTAAATTGACAAAGACCCTTGAAGACTTTAGGCCTGAAATGATGGAAGTCTCTTCAAAGCCCAAGTGAACTCACATACAAGGTAGAAAACTCTGTAAGCCTACCCCTAACATCAGCTAACGTTGTGTGAGCATGAATTTTGAACTGCAAATTGCTCTGTAATATTTACAGTGCAGCAGCCTTCACTCTGAAATCTTTTTCTAGAAGTGCTCACAATTAGAAGGAATTTTATCTCAAGCAATGACAGACTTATGAGAAGCATCAGATTAGAAAGTATAACCTATGAAGTAGCTGAACAGCATAATTAGCTCGTGAGTGCAGTTTTTTCCTCTAAAAGCATGAAGAAAACCCAGACACTTAATTTCTACTTCACATTTTATTAGGAAATACTTACTACAACAGACTTTCTCTGAAAATTTACGTTGTTGATACAAACTACCTGATGAGTTGTGCTGAAAGAAAAAAAAAAAAAAAAAGTAAGGTTTTGTGTAAATGCCAGCATTTAAAATAATACTTTAACCCAGTTTAACAGAGGATATATGTACATAAGTACCGCAAATAGAATATACTTCTATAAAAATCATTAATGATTGTCTCAATCTTTTATGTGGTCTGAACCAGATAATGAATAGAAGTTACCCACAATGTCAGGAAAGTCCCCCAAAAAATCAAACACAGTACCATGCCAGGATGAGCATTTCTTGGTAATACAGGAAGATAACATAATTTTTGAACAACACTTATTTGTATGTAAGAATAAAGAATTACAAATGGCAGTGTCCAGGTCTAACACTGTAGTGATGAGCAGTATCAGTAATGGCATGAGCCATAACACTTGCAATCAGAGACCTGTGGAAAGTGTACCTGGAGAGCTGACACTTGGATGTAATTTATATAAGCAGGTATTACACATTAAAAGATACAGTATGTGCTTTACAATTAGCATGCCATAAGAATTTGTAATTTAAAATAATGCTAATCCTCTAATCAAGATAGGTATTTTATACTAGCTAAATGCATTTGCTTAAATTTTGAGTGATGTATTACAACTCCTGGTAAATAAAACTGATTTAAAAGGTAAGAGATAAAATAATTCCAACTTTTAAAAAATCCTGTAAGCTATTTCTATGTAATTTCCTGTAGTAGGCGTCATCTTTACAGTAGTGCATTTCATGACTCAAGACAAAACCTCAAAATAATTCAACTTCTATGGCATATCACACTTTATATGTACACATCCTGTGCATTAAGAAGTGACATTGCTTCAGGTGAGATAAAATTTGATAAAAATTCTTACAAAAGAACTACATCTAAAAATGGTTTCATTCGTTACTTACACAAATGTATTTCTAAGTAGAATCAGTCTTCTCATATACACTTAATATAACAGATTTGTAAATAAATAAAAGAGGTATAACGAGAACTCTATTAAAATACACTGAAATATACCACCAACTGCTTTGTAGCTTGGTTACAAGCCAAATAGTGAAGGCGTGAAAACGATAATTTGCTTAACAAAACGGCTTGCTGCAAAGCAAGCATTTTTTTGTACATAAAAAGGCCCTTAAGTCAAAAGGGCTTTTTGACACAGCAGTACATATGGAACATCGTAGTATGGTCTTTAGTACTGACACTATGTGAACAAATGTCCAAAGTTTGAAAAGCATAATGTAAATATCTTTGTAAGACTGCACGGTTGACAGACTTACTGTCCATGAGTAAGTCCATTTACACATTCAAACATACATCTGCAACACACGTTTTCTGAATGCAAGCTACATTACAAGCAACAGCTCCATCCTTCTTAAATCAGCCTGTGGCCTGACTCAGTCTACTTGAAACCTGCGCTGGTTTCAAGTATAACAATTTTAAAAAATGGATACTTATAATTTATAGGGTCTTGGGCTTTCAAATCCTTTGTCTCCTTTCTTCCTATTCATCCTGAACCGCAGCACTAAACACACACTGCTGACCGTCAGACGGGCATCAACATCATCCTCACTCAAGGGGTCCCTCGATTTTCCCCCGTGTCACGCCGTATTTGATAACTCATGTCCTCAGCGGATGTGTGACCCCCAGCAGTCACAAATCTTCAGCTCCATCGCTACAGCACCGACCAAGAAGCAGTGTTTGTACAAAACCTTCTGGGGGTGCACTCTCAGCCCCTCTGACTGCTGGGGTTACGGAACCAGTCCAAGGCGCTTCCTCTCCACGGGAACTACGGAAAACAACCGGCTCAGCGGGCAGTGGCGGCGGGAGCGACGGAATCAGGAGGGCCGGAATCAGGACGACCGGGCAGGCACCAGGGTCTGCGCTCGTGGGAGCGCCGGCTGGGGCAGCGTCGTCCGCTGAGAGCCGGCAAAGGCGCAGAGGGTCGAGCGGCCGGGCGGTGGCCGGGCCCGGGACAGGGTCGGCCCCGCGGGTCTCCCTCAGCAGCGCGCCCGCCGCGGCCCTTCCGCAGCCGCCGCCATCTTGGCGGTCACCTCCGACCCCGCGGGTGAGAGGTCACGGCCCGATTGACTGAGCGCTATCACTTCAGCGGGAAAGGCTGTTGGAGTTTTGCTTCTTACAGAAGGGCAGCTCGGCGGCGGCGACGGGAGAGAATAAGAAAAAAACAAAAGGGGAAAAAGAAAAGAACCCCCGGAATAAGCCAAAAGCCGAGAGAGGGGCCGCGCCGTGTCCCGTGCGCAGGCGCCGCGGCTCGCGCAGGCGCGGGCCTGGGAAGGCGGGAAGGGGCGGCGGAGGCGGGAGCGCGGCACAGAGCGACCCCCGCCTGCCTCCCGCGGGTGTCCCACTGGTGGGAGTCGGAGGACACGAGATAAAGTTCCTTCATAACCAAGACTGTTATAAGTAACTTCAGATTCATCTATTTTAGGTTCAAATAAACGCTTGCATCGAAGAAGCTGACAGGAGTTTGAAAGGTCATTGCATTTTGAATGTGTAACGAAACCAATCAGGAGCACTGCACACATGGAATGATAACACATACAAAATTAATTTAAACAAACTCTTTTCATTGCTGTAATAAGGCTCTATTAATGAAATACTTAATTTCTTGTTTTACAAATAAGAAAAACACCTATGTAAATACAAACTTGGAGCACAAATATAAAAGTATCGATTGTGTTGCATATTTCAACTAAGGGGCCTTCTGTGATGCAATGGAAGGAATTTCCAAGGCTTTTCCATTCATATAACCATTGATCTCTGGGACTGAAACTTCTGGTGTTATTGGGGGACCGGAGCTGTTGGAACCAGACAGCAAACCAGGCAGTCCTTCCCAGCAGAGAGCCATTCTAGTGTCCACACAGCTGGTCAAACACCACACCCCTGCAGCAGCAGTGTGCAGCACAGGGCACTGACCTTGCAGCACTGGGCAACAATAAACAGAGCTCAGGAAGTAGCTTTTATTCAGCTTTTTATCTGTACCAAATTCCAAGTATGCACACAGAGTGCATCTTAAGAGTTACATTTGATTTAGGAGGAGTTTTTCTACTCCCTCCACTCACTCTACAGCTGGAATGCTGGCAGTTCCAAGGTATTTCCTACCTCACATCTGAGTCTGATGGAGAAAATACTTTTTGTATCAAATAACCAACAACTGTTAAGTTTAAAACATAAATCTGAAAACTATCTAATATTAAACTCTGGTTTACTGACATGCAAAAAATAATTTTTAATGATGACAAAATTACCATCTCAGGCACTCCACTTCATGGCAGTATCATAAAAACATTCTGTTTCATTTCTCTACATAGAGCAGTATTATCATTACAAAACTGGAAGGTTTCAAAGCACAATTTCTATGTGCTGTTATTTGCCATAACAAAGTTTTAAAAAAATAATTGTACTACAAAGTTTTGTATGTTCTTTAAAAAGCACAAGTAGTCTTCTGTAAAGCTTTAGTTTTACCTCAGCTACATTTTAATGACAGCTTATAGGATATTTATAACACAATGTCCAACAACTCTATTATATTCACACTTCACTCAAATTAGTTTTTTTTGTAATATATATAAGGCCATTCTGCCAAGTATTAAAGTGTCAGGTGCTTGTGCTGATGGTGTTCATAGATATGACCTTAAAAAGAACTACTTTTCAAAATCAAGATTGGTGTAGTCTCAGTGGGTAATGATTTGTTCATGAGCTTGATGAGCTCTGTGCTATTCAAAATGTGAACACTGCATTGAAACTTTAATCTTTAAGAATGGCCACTAATGGGCAAAAGACTAAAATTTTCATGTTGTTATTCAATTCAACTGATTGAATTATTATCAAGGAGGTTTTAAATTTTCATTTCAGACTTATGGATAAACAGATTACATGTATTCAAAAAGTAGAAGTTGGGCAAGGGAAGGTTGGCTAAGAAGGCTGGCAAAGGAAGGTGAGCTGAATATCATTCCTTAGAGGCCACGAGTGTCCTCACACTCTCCTTAGCTGAGCAGAGAACACAACATGTTCAAGTAGCCTAGCAGTTTAAACTCAAGTACACTGTATAATGACGGTTGGCAATTTTTTCCCCCAGAAGGCAGCAGCAAGTAACATTCACTGTTACTACATTCAGTATCCTCAGTTCTTCAAACAATACTTGTTATGAGATGGGTCTTCTAGAATTGTAAACTTTAACACCATTCAGCATTGAGGAGCGAGCATATTTTGTCAGAAGAGCACCAACGGTCTGCTTCTCTGCACACAAGTCTCTAAAGAGGAAATAAAGCACATGACATTGGCATTAATACTCTCACACAAAATGAATCTGTAAAATATTTGTAACTACAGCAATAAACTGCATTAGGATGTTAGGGAAAAAACCCAAAACTACTGTAACTGTCGCGTAACGCTTTAAATTACCTGAAGTTTAGAACTTACATTGACGTTTATGCACTAGGCAAAACTACACGACTTACTTCAGAAAAAAAGAATTTTGGGTTTTAGGCGGAGTTTTATTATTACTGTTCTCTAACAGAGTTTTCAATCTAGCTAAACAGCTAGCTCTGAACTATTCAGTTATATTACAGTAAATTTAGAGCCACTCATAAAGGATTGATGCAGTTACTTCTGGGTTAGCATCAACATCTGCTCACTTATATCACAGCTGGACATTCCAGACAGTGCAGTAGTCTAAGTCTTAACCACCAAAGGAACAAAGGATTCAGTACAGGAAGCACTATTGCTTTATAGTTCTAGTGTTGTAAATACAGAGACTCATTGTAAAGGTCAGGAAGTTTAGCCTTTGAATTGTCTGCCTTAATCAAATGAGAGTTATCACTCATTTAAACCCAGTAGGATCAGCTTTTTACACACATTTAAATCCAAAAAAGAGAGTTACAGATCTCAGAGGTGGGTATTCTATTCATATAGAATCCATTTAATTTAAAATGCAAAGTATAGTATTATCACTGACGCAGTGAGAGCTCATCAGAAGCCAGTTACGCAAAAAGGGAAGACTATAATACTAATTATGTTTTAATAAAATTAAATATATCCTTACTGTATATAAGGGGTAATATCCCCTTCTGTCCACTTTTCCCGTATGCCAAATAAGCTGTTGAATCTTTCCTGATTGTCTTCAGGTAGGTCTTCCACTTTCAGCAGAAAGATGGTCTCTGGTCTTGAACTTTTATCCACAAGAGCCAAGCCCTGTAGAACAGCATCAGAAAGGAAATGTTAAGTACTGACAAAACAATTGAACATCCTTCTTTCTGACTGTATTCCATGCAAGTTGCTCTTTGCAGATCCAAAGCCTTCCAGAACTGCACTACCAGAGGCAAAGTAAGAAGTATCATAAAGGCACTGTTTTACAGGCAGTATTTATAATTTCCTTTATGACAAGAAGGAAGGGAGAATCCATTGGGTTCCAACATCTCTCTGCCTTCTTTGAGCAAAAGGATTCCAGTAGTGTTTGCTATTCTACTGGCTGTCACTACCAAGCTGTTCAACAACAGCTTCAACTTCTGTTCCAGTCACATTTACAAGTATTAGGTTGCAACCTTTCTTTAGCCTGAGTTACAGAAACCTGAATTATCATGATTCCTGACTACTGATGCTCATAGAGGACATCATAAAGCATGCTTGAACTCAAAAGCTGACAGAAACAACACAATACCTAATAATGGATAAAATCTATATATGACACAAGTCAGTTACACCCTACTCACAAAAGAATCCATACTTGTTTATGTGCTTACCTGAAGTTGATCAAGCCTTGTTGTCATCCCCTCAGGGACACTCTGTTGCCAGACTTCTTCAAACTCCGATAGATTGAATTTAACTGCATTTTGCAAAAGCATTTGTGCTATAGCTCTGCATATTTTATCTTCATGCATTTCAAAGAAAACCTCCCCTGCTGAGAAACAAAAACTAGGTTATCTTGGGTTCTTGCCTTTTGATAAAATAGCAGCCTTGTATTTCCATTCTGTTCTATAGTCTTCTATACACCAAGTATCCTCTTTTTTCTTTTCCTTGAGAAGTAATTTGATTTGGTGTTAATTTGGATAAATTATGCTATCTTCTCATTATCAAAAATAAATTATGCAGACTACAGCAGGACTGTCCCAACTACAGTATGAATTTGTATCAATAGATGTGTTTTCCCTCCATGTTTTCCCCTTTCACAGTGTACCGTTTCTCCTACAGCTCTCATTCCTACTTCTGAATAGAAAACAAAACTTTTACTTCTTTAATCACCCTTATGAGATTATGAAGGGATGAGACTTCATTTTCTCACACATTGACTTGGCTAAAATTCTCTGAACTAAGTCAGGTATAAACACGTCAGTCTATTGTTTCAGCCACCTGTCTGCAATTCAGACTTGTTCCTTGTGCAAACTGCCTAAATATATTAGGACAAGAGTCTGTTGTCACTCCAATTACTTTCCTATGTCCTTTAAGGTGGAGTGAAACTCCTACTTCAGCCAAAGGTGAGATGAAAGCTACTGGGGGGGAAGAATTCAGACTGAATAAGGGCAGTGCAGTATTGTATCTGTGAGATGGATAATGGAAATCTAATCACTACAACCAGCGGATCTTGTGGGGCAGTTCAAGAGATCATAGGCAGATACCTACTTCAGGCAAGCTGAATTAAAGCCATGGACTACTCATAATAGCACAAGTAATTGCTTAAATATCTGAGATCTCCTAAGGTATCCAAAGAGAGATGTCATCTAAGTTTTACTAGTGAGCTCTCTTTAGTCACGAAATTATAGCTTGGAGACATTTAATAAATCACTTCCAGTACCTCTGTTCACAATTGTCCTGTACAGTTTAATAGCCTTTTTTTCCTGTGAAATTTCCTTTAACAATTGTACAGATTTTTTACCCAGTTTGCTCCCTCCTTATACTGGCACTGTAGCAAAGTAATTTGTTTGGGTCCTTCTTCACAAAACCTACATTTCCTCATTAATAACTATTTATTCTATGCAAAGTTAAACCATGTAAGCTTTCCCAAACTTACCATCATCAACATATTTCCTGCCATAGCTTAAAAGAATGTGTTCTATCATCTCTCTGGAAAAAAAAAATCAGACATCAAGCTCTAATACAGTTTACTAGGACACTCCTGAAGCAGTTACCAAGAAAATTAAGAAACAGGTATGGAGAAAAAGAATTAACTGAGGAGGATAGATGATGAGACACATTTCCATGGGTGAAATGAAGAAATTGGTAAAAAAATAAAAGGGAGAACAAAATGGGACAAATAACACATGGGAGCTGATTTAGTCTGTCAACCCCAAAGCTCTCTTCCACTTTCTAGTTATAACTAGCAAAGACTAAAATGCGTAAGGGAAATAATAGAATAGATTTTTGCAGTATCACTCTTTTACAATGAGAAAGAATTGTATCAGCAACAGTGTGGCCAGCAGAACCAGAGCAGGGACTGTCCCCCTGTACTCAGCACTGGTGAGGCTGCACCTCAAATCCTGTGTCCAGTTCCAGGCCCCTCACTACAAGAAGGACATTGAGGGGCTGGAGCACATCCAGAGAAGGGCAACAGAGCTGTGGAAGGGTCTGGAGCACAAGTCTGATCAGGAACAGCTGAGGGAGCTGGGGGTGTTTAGCCTGGAGAAAAGAAGGCCCAGGGGAGACCTTATCCCTCTCTATAACTCCCTGAAAGGAGAGTATAGCCAGGTGGGGGTCAGTACTCTTCTCCCAGGCAACAAGTGACAGGATCAGAGGAAATGGCCTGACATATTTAGATTGGATATAAGAAAAATTTCTTCATGGAAAGCATTGTCAAGTACTGGAACAGGCTGCCCAAGGAACTGCTGGAGAAACCATCCCTGGAGGTGTTTAAAAGATGTGTAGATGTGGCACTCAGGGACATGGATCAGTACTGGACTTGGTGGTGGTGGGTTTATGGTTGGACTCAATGATCCCAATGTTTTTTACAAGTCTGAATGATCCTATGATGCAAGTCAAAAAATTTCACAATTAATTATCCTTTACTGAATAAGAGGCACTTTTCTGAAGCTCTGTCATAAAATTATACCCTAACTGCAGATATCTTTTTGAGCCAAAAGGCAATTAAATGGAAAATGCTACATACTGTAAACCTAAGACTTTCTTTGAATGTAATTCTGAATTACACCAGAAAACATACCCCCCTCTCAGCTAGTATGCAACAGGCAAACCAAACATTTTTGGCTAGCTATAGCTTCAGAACAGGTATTTCAACATGCTCAGCAATTTACAATTTAAGCACATGCTACTTCCATCATTTCCAACTCAGCAGTAATGTTTCTACTGCGGATCAATGGAAATACTATCAATAAACACTAAAATCAGTTTACTAACCTGTCTAAAAATTCCCTTAAGTATTTTTAGAAACAAAGAAAATGTATCATTTACATAATGAGAACTAGAATCTAGATTTGCAAAACTATAATTCTAATAGACAGTTAACAACTACTGTAGTTACTCATAGTTAATAATGAATGTAGACCATTTTAAGTACTAAAAATAATTGTTTACCTGGGTTCTAGAGATCCAAGTTCTTCAAGGCAGGCACACAGAGGAACCTTACTCAAAGGCCAGGACTCTGAATCTATCAGCTGAGTCACATGATTCAAGAGTTTCATCTCATAGTCAAAGTCTAAAATTCTCCAATATCCTGCCAAACAGAGCACCACAAAACACTGTTAGAAGGAAAACATTAACACCTTAATTCTATTGCCATTAAGATACATTACTGGAGTCTGGACATTCAGGTCACACTGTTGTACAGTATGCAGCAGCATTGTGTTTTTTTCAGGATTAAAAACTGAGAAAAGGAACTAAATAATAAGAGCAAATGTAAAGGAGAATGAAACTTAATTATCTCAATTGTTTGTAATTCTTTAGTAATTCTTTAACTGCCACAGATACAAAGACACTAAAAATATCACTCCAAGATGAATCAGATGTGGAAAAACTAACAGTTCAGGAACAGAACTGCATGTACAGGACTGGCAGCATTGGCCCTACAAAGCAACAGCTCAGGGCCAGAGAAGTTCACAAAAATTCAGAAATCCAGATGACTCTAGGACTGTGATCACCTTGTGTCCCAGTGAGGGTTTGGGCATGGCCAAGTAAAGGATGAATAGGACCTGTCCCAATGTGAGGCACTTGCTCAAGCCTTTCCTCACATGGTAGGAAGACACTGAGATAAAACAGGTCAGGGAGGAAGAAAGGACTATGAAAATGATAGGGTTACCTAAGAATCAGCTATCTTTGCCTCTAGAACTACAGAAAGCAGTACCCATTCATTCATGAAGAGGGTGACCAGCTAAAAAATATTCATGGTGGGATACTCTGATGCCAGTGTTTGTAGCAGCAAAGAAAGAGTTATCCTGGAAAGAGAGAGACTGGCAGTGCCTGCTCAGCTTTATCCTTCTGATCAGATTCATAGCAGCAGAGGACACGGATCTATGGAAATAAGTCTTAGAACTTTGAAGTAACTTGCACCTTGAAAGACGAGGATATGGAATAGGCCTTAGAAAAAGGAAACATATTTTGGGGAAAACATTTCCAGGGTTATTTCCTCATAGGTAATAATATTCTTTAGATACGAATACCTTCGATTTTGCAGGCATCTATAACCTGCAATTGGTGGAGTATTTCTTCTTCACTTGCTTGAATCAGACTTAACAAATCTTCTGTTGTATACTGCAACAAGGGGGAAAATAGGAAATAAAAGAGGTTATTCTTACTTCTTCTTTGCTTCAGCGACCATGCTAAATGCATTATAAGCTATAATGAAGGAAAGACTTCAGATGTTCTTTCCCCCCAGACTGAATTTTCTAAGGTTCGCCACACTCTCTGTAACTTTTCTTGTAACTTAAAACATTTTCTCAAAGGGTTATTGAACACAAAAGGCAGTCGAACTACAGGAAAGTCTTTGTACCAGGCCCAAGTAATATGCCTATATTCCCAGAATGTCAAACTAGCACAAGCAGACCTTGTAAGTGAAGTATCCCAGCAAGAATAAAAAGTGAATGTATGTGTTCTGGCTTTTCTGAAATAATATATTTTAATCTCTGGGATTCAAAGAAAAGGCAAAGCAAAAATCACTTATCATTGTTGAATAGAAGTTGGAACCTGCACTTAATACCTCACTGAGGGAAAGCCTCCTCCACCATGACCTCAACAGTTACTTGTTTTTTGGTGTCTGCTAATCAGTTGGCACACATACAGCACAGACCCAGCCAGCACACAAACACCTCCCTGCAGAACAGTTATGTGGTGAGATGGGACGGTGCTATGGGATACTGTGGTGAAGATGTGAGTGGATCAGAAGTTATCATGAGAGTGAAGTAAATGGAAGAAATACCAGACTTCAATGCACAGGAAATAGGACATCAATTCCTTTATTCACAGTAGAGCCTTTTTAATCAACTCTAATATTAAAGTTTTGTTGATTATAGCTCAAGAATATTTCCTATCAGAAAGAAAAAAAAAAGAAGAAGAAAAAGAAAAAAATCAGAAAGAAAAAAATTTTATTAAGTACTGGATTGAGATCTATCAGACTATGGGAACACAAATGCAACATACCAACAATAAGTTTGGAACATCCACATGTTAAAAAACCATTTAATAAATATGAAAGGCCTCCACTTCCTGTTATGCTATTCCTATCAGAGTATGTTGAAATATCATCAGGCCAAGCTCCCATCAACATGTCAATGAGGGATGACCCTATTATACAGTACTTAAAAAAACTGAAAATCATGAGACTCAGCTTACAGTAAACAACCAAAAAAGTAACTTGCTTTCAAACAGATTAAAGGTGGCCTGTAAATTCCCGGCATACCATAAATATTAAGTGTAAGCAAACAAAACAGTGGAAATCATTACTACACATACATTGTTTGGGATTTCAGTGAAAATTAATCCCATAGGAAAGACTTTTCCCCTGGAGAGCTTTCAGATTCATTTAGGAGTTCCACCAGAGCCAAGGTTAAGACTTGTCTACATTTATCTGATAAATCTAGTTGTTATCCAGTAAGCTCATAGAGGAAATGCATTCTCCTTCAAAAATAAAAGGTGATCAATCCTCAAACCAGTCATTAACGTTTGGGAGACACTGACATCATCTTAATAATACTCAGTATTATGAATAAATATTATTTCATATGACTTTTTCATGTTGCTGGCCTTTGACAATGCTTATAATTTTCAGACAATTCAAGCCCTTTAACCTTTGCCATTCCTTATTTTGCTGTATGTCCCTCTATGCCTAGATCAGCATAGGTAGGCAATTCTGGGGGCAAGATTCTGTAACTAATCAGAAATCAGCCTGTTAATCATCCAAGAAAAGAGGCATCATGTCTCTCCAGAGAGAAGTAACATCTTTGTTTGCACATACAAGCACATGCAGATGGTTTGGTGGTGTCAGCTTCAATCAAGCCTCAGCATAAAATACTTGGAAGCAACTACTTTTTGGTTTTAAAGTCAAAAGGAAAACCAACCAAATGAACAAAATCCCAGAATTTTATCAGCCTTTTTAGCTGAGATCATTTGCTGCACAGTCCAGATCTCCCCATTACTCTTTAGGCCCCAGACTGAATTTCCTGGAAACACCGTAAGACAGCAGGATAGGATTTCATTTGTATTTTCCCTTCTTTCAGTGTGTCTTATTCCATGCCTTATATATTCCCTGTTACTCTCTTCAACTCCCTTCTTCTCCTTGTCATCACCAATTACTGGTGATTGTTGCCCAAAGCAACTTGCACGTGGGTGTGCTCTGACCTCATACATGGCAGACACAAAGAAGAAAAGGCTGCATACCTTAGTAGTCACGTAACTCTCACGGAATTTAGAAAACAATCTGAAGTTTGTGCTTCAAGAAACTTCCCATAGGAAAAGGGAAATGCCCAGCCTCCTTCCATTTTCCTCTTTTAACTAATAAAAAGGTTGCTTACCTGTACTCACTGGAAGTGCTAACAACAATCAGCTTGTTTAGGATAGAAGGGTTAAAAAATTAACTCAAAGAAGCACTGTGAATCATATGAGGAAAGGAATTTTTTTACTTAAGGATGTATTTTCACTTTAATTTGCTCATTACCAATTAAAAGAAAGCAATTTACACAGCTGATTTACCTTTGAAAATGTTGAAGTCTGATCTTTCTGACTATCAGGCCCTTCATATGGATCTTCCATTAAAAGCTTCCTCAGTTTCTTGAGTTTTGGTCGACATCTCCTTAATTCCCAATAGTTCTTGGAAAAACCAGCAATCTACAAGAGAAAACTGCAACTCTTTAAACATTTGGATTCAAAGCTGCTTACCAAAAATTATCAGCAAGCAGTGTTAACCCACTCACTGAAAACAAGTAACTATTAATAGGGTAATTACTTTAGAGATAAAACAATCATTGCAATGTTTTCAACGAAAAAAAATTACTACAGACAATGAAGAATAAAAATCCACCGTTGATTGAAAAAAATTATGTTTGTAGTGCATAAGACAAAGGTAACAACTCAACTCTGCATGCAAATGATAGGAAATCAGCACGGGATATATTGCTGCACAATTCCCCTCAAAACTGCTTTTTGTCTTAACAATAAATTGTATTACTGTCATAAAAGCCCTCCTGTATTAACTTGTGTCTATCTTCCCCACTTCTTCACTATGCTTCAGGAGGGCAAAGAACATTGAATTCTTAAACTGAGAACTCTAAAATCATTCACTTTGACAAATGTTTGATACACTAATTGAAAGAGCCACCTTTGAATACATCTCTATTTAAAAAATTGTATTCAGATTGTAAAATCCCCCTTTTGGGGAAAGCACTCCTAAAAATCAACCTGTAAATAGCTTACTTTAAAAATAGTTGCTAACACTGAGAAATTATATTTTCTTTCCAAGCTTTTAATACCTACTATAAGTAATTACTATGCAATGTAAATAAACCACAGTTTTAACTTCTTTGAAACAATAATAATCATAGATTACAGAGAAAGTTCAGCTGCCTAAAGAAAGGCTCTAAAGCCATTTTGGACACCCTAAGGCATAGCATGGCCCTATAAAAAAACACATTTATAAAGATGTCCTCCTGGAATTGGTCAATACACAAAGAAGCTACAGGAGACTCGTCCTTTCTCCAGTGGCAGCCTGCAATAGTGGCTAAGCAATACCACAGGGCATCTAAAATGGCATTAGAAGTCTATGTTTAGGCAACTGAATCCCAGCTGGGTTTCACATATGCATCTTGGACAAAATATAAGAAATTACAGAGAATAAGAAAGCAGGGAATTAAAGTAAAACAAACAAAAACCCTGAAAGACATACCTGTGAATGAATAATATTATAAGATGCCTGATCTGCATTCAGCTCCTCTGGAGTTTTGCAACCAGGAACAAACAGCAGCATATTTGAGGTATCTGCTATTTTCATGTCATAAGTTTTATCTTTGCTGCACAACACTGCATGTTCATCCTTTTCACCACGGATTACTAGGCTGGAAAAAAAAAAAACATAATGGAAATAATGATGTATTTTTACCTCTGTTTCAGGATGGACACTTATTAAATCTGTCTGATATTTTTTCACGTTCATACATTTGTAAAGAAATTACAAACTGCAGTTCTGTTTGGTAGCAGCAATCACACTTCACCAAAATATAAAGATGCAAATGTCAGTTAATCTAATTGACTATGTATTCCCTCTTGTTTTAGTGTGGGAAAATTCAAAAGACAAGCATTCCAAGTTTTCATGCAGAACACAGTTAAATGCCTATAGTCATACACCGATTCGCTCAACCTCCCTAAAACATTGATGAAGTGATACTTAATGTGTGAACTAATTCACTAATCTTAGAAATTCGATTACAACTAGAGTTGTTCTTTAATGAGAACTGAAGCTGGCCCACTGTGAAACAAGAAAGCAAAGAGAACTTGCATTTATTGTGCGGAGCCCTTCAGATAATTAATATCAATTTCCTTGCAAGTAATTCCAAGCAAGAAAGAAAATAATCTTCTAGAACAATTCTGAACAAAGAGACAATGTAAACCACTCTCTTCAGCTCACATATTTGATGAAGTAAAGATTCTGCATGAGGATGTGAAAATACCAAAGCAGGGCCACGACAGGGGAACATTCAGTTTCTCCCAGGCTACGTACTAACCTAAGTGCTCAGAGCTCAGATTCAATTCAATTAAACTGCTTCTCTTGTTTCCCAAAGCCTGCGTGCATGAACAAAGCTCAGCTGTGCCCCAAGGGATCAACTTGACTCAGGCCTCTAACTGATAATACTTCATCAGTATTGCACTAAATAGGAATGGGCTTACTAACATACATCTCAGAGAACTACCTTCTTTAGAGGAACTTCTCATTTTGTATCACTTTAAGGATTTTCTGTATGTCACTGGCATTGCAGTAAAGGAAAAAATTTAAAACAGTATCAAAACCTTATCTAGAACCTGCTCTGGTTCAGAGTTTGGCGTCACATAACCATCCTATCCTATGCCCATGCTATACTGCACATTCTTCCCTGCCAATTTGTCTATCTTGTAGGCACCCTGCCATCCATCAGGCCTCGAGAGTTCTAATAGGAAATTCTCAAAGTCAGCAGGACTCTTTTAGGGACATAATATCTTTTTTAAACCTGTATTTCTGATCATAGAATATCCCGAGTTGGATGTGACCCACAAGGATCACTGAGTCCAGCTCCCGGCCCGGCACAGGACTGCCCAAAGAATCACAGCATGTGCCCGAGAGCGCTGTGCAATTGCTTCTTGAACTGCGGCAGGCTTGGTGCAGGCACTTTTTGGGGAACCTATTCCAGCATCTTCTGAGTTTTGTTTAGAAGTCTCCACAGCAGGAAGTTTTCCATAAAAAACAAACAAACAAACAAACACAACCAAAAACCCAAAACACACACACAGAAAAACCCAACAAAAAACAAACGAAAGACGCTTCTTACAGGTGTAAATAGTTTTTAGTTTACAGTGTAACTGAGATTTAAGGGATTTAAGGCGCAGTTACACACACCGCATCAGAAGAACGATGCCAAAGCCCCGCGTCCCGGACATCCCGGCGGCGCGAACCGCCCCCCGCGCCCGCCCTACCTGCGCCCCGCCTCCAGCTCGGCGCAGAGCCCCGGCTCCAGCTGCAGCAGGCAGCACTCGCCGCCGCCGGCCTGCGGGCCGAAGCTGAGGCAGTGCACGGCCGGCAGCAGCTCCGCCGGGTTCAGCTTGGCCGTCTGCAGCGTGGCGTCCACCTCGGCGCGGCTCCGCATGGCGGCCCCGGCCCGCTCCGAACCCCGCGCCACGGCCTCCATCCCCCGGCCCGCCCCGGCCCGCCCAGGCGGGGCTGCGCCAACGGGGAGCGGGCGGCGCCGGCGCGCGCGGCCTGGGTTGGTTCTGCGGTTGGCGGACGGACGAATGGATGGAGGGACGGCGGGGCGGGCGGGAACGGCTCGGGGTGGAATCGAGGGGAATCGCTTCCCTCTGTTCCTCCACCGGTCTCATCTGGGACGAACCTCCTGATTGCTGTCTGGCTGCACAGGAGCCGGGCTGTGCTGCAGTAAGATCTCTCGTTATGCCAGAAATGCAGTAAAAATATACAAAACGCGCAAAACTAAATAAAATGACAAAACATTGCAAAAACAGGCCCAATATGGAAGTCACTGCCCAGCTCTGAGGCAACATAAAATCATAGACGTGTTTATGATTGAAAAGGCTTCCAAGATCATAAAGTCCAACCCTTTATCCAGCACTGGCAAATCCAGCACTAAACCGTGTCCCTGAGTGCCACATCTACACATCTTTTAAACACTTCCAGGGATGGTGGCTCCACCACTTCCCTGTGCAAGCCTGTTCCAGTGCCTGACCACCTTTTCTGTGAAGACATTTTTCCCACTATCTAATCAGAAGCTCTGCTGGTGCAACCTGAGCCCACTTCCTCTCATCGTATTAGTTTTTATCTGGGAGAATTCCTGCCTGGCTACAGCATCCTTTCAGGGAGTGGTGGTGAGCAATAAGGTCTCGACTGAACTTCCTTTTTTTCAGGCTAAATAGCCCCAGCTCCTTCAGCTGCTTCTCACCTGAGCTGTTCTCCAGACCTTTCCCCAGCTCCATTGTCCTTCCCTGGACACACTCCAGCTCCTCAATGTGTTTCTTGTAGTGAGGGGCCCAGAACTGGACGCAGCATTCGAGGTGTGGCCTCACCAGTACTGAGTACAGGGGGACAATCCCTGCCCTGGTTCTGCTGGCCACAGTTTCGATCTAGGCCAGGATGCCATTGGCCTTCTTGACTACCTGGGTACAAATGTTCATGTTCAGTCACTGTTGACCAGCACCTCTTTTCCACCTCACAGCTTTCCAGCCACGCTGTCCCAAGCCTGAAGCATTGCTGTGCCACTCTCAAAGTTTTTCCTCGACACCAGAGCATGACAGCAAGTGCAGAGAGAAGGAGATTGAGTGTCCAAGCCACCACAGTGGGGCCTGACAGTGGGTGGGAAAGCACTGCTGAGGCAGCTGCCAAGCATTGGCATCACTCACCCCAGGTCATTCTGTCCTTCTGGGGACAATCTGACCAAGGGCAGCTACTTGCAGGTTCTCATCCACGCATGATCCCTTAGGAAAGGGCTTGCACAGCCACGCAGAGGTTCGTCTCCCCGTACCTCAGGGCTCAGCTCAGGTTCTTGCTGTGGCTACGTCTGCCAGAGGAAGCTGTGAGGAAGTGCTTGAGCTAAAGCCATGACACAAATGAGTGGAAACCACAGGCATGGGCAATTATTGCAATGGAAATAGTCTGCAGCTCAGAGATTCAAAGGGAAGTATATTGACATCCTTAAACCATAAGAAGAAAACAGAAGCGGAGGCTCAGAACACAGCAGCTAAACAGCAGTGGGATCTGCAAGGAGCAGCACAGGATGCTTCTTCCCTGCCTCGTCCAGGACAACTGACTGCTCAGACAGTCACTGATTTTTTGCTGCAGGTCATAGTAACACTCAGCCTGGTAGTGTGTTAGCCCTAGCTGCCTGCTGTGTGTATCAGCTAACAAATAGTCACTCAGTGGTCCTAAGTTATATCTAACCACTTGCAGAATACCTCTGTGCTTGGTAAAAGTCTGTACCAAATGACCCAGATGAGGAGGTCATAACCCCTATTATGTGGGAACCAAAAGCAGGAGCTGATGGGGTGGAGCTGGCTTGGTTCAGTCCCAGCCTGGCAGAGACCAGCTGTTGTTGTATGTGACTGAGTCAGGCATCTTCTGTCTTCAGAAGGTGGTGTCTGAGTGCTGCCAGTGGGGCAATTGGCCTTGGAGACAACTTTGGCTGAAGTTATTAGGCAGTTACCTCTGTCACAACACATATGCAATGGCTTGTTCGAAGACTCAGACATCGGTCATGTTTTCATGTTTTATTTCAGTTATTGGAAGGTGGAAGTACCATCATTGTGCACGCGGGAAACCAGAGACACTCCAACTTTGGCTAGTTTCTACTAATGCGTAGGTGCAAACTGATATATGTATAGCCTTACTTGAGACTTACATTTTGATTTAATGTAAATTTAATCATGCACACCTCTCAGGTAAACCAGAAAAAACACCTTTTACCAAGTAAGTGTTGAAATATGTGGTAGTTTGTTGTTTTACAATTGTTTTCTGTTAATGAGTTTATAATGGTTTGTCCCATGTACCCTATTCTGTCCCCCTAATGGTTTAGCCCTAAGTTGTTTAATAATTTCCCACCAAGTGCCTGTCAGTCCCTATGTCAGCCTCCCCAGTCCCTCCTTTGTACCTCCCTTGCTTCCTTATAAGTCCCTGTAAATCCCCAGTTCACTGCCCCCTGCCTATCAAGTAGAACACACCCTGTTTGTTCTGGAAAGTTCCCTGTCTGTTGCCCTTTCCCCAGCACACCATTGGACTGTTAAGCCTGCTCCCTCCCCTGTGCTGCCTTCATTGGATTACCCCGGTTGTGTTCTCCTCCCCCAGTGCTTCCCCATTGGATGTGAGTTGCTTCCACCCCCCTCATACCCTCTCTACTTTAAAATGTGCTGCCCCCCCCTTTCATGCGTTTACTTGTCCCTGAACCTTCCTGGGCAATAAAGTACCTTGGAATTGATATGAGTGGCCCCTTCCTATTTCTTTGTCTCTGCCCTTCATTCCTGCTTCGGAGCTGTGCTACCCACGCCACAGCCAGCCACAGGAGCAGCAACTCCCTGTGAGCACTGCCACCCTAGAGGACTCCGGAGAGATCTGGGGGCAGCCCCTCCTGTTGTGCTCTCCGGCCATAGGGAGTGTGCTAGCCTGGAGAGCTCCATACTGTGGCTGCAAGCAACAGAAATAGTTACTGAGCTTATTTGTGCTGGCTTTAATTTATACCTTAGTTTGTGCAATTTTTCAATGACCTTGCATACCTCCTTCTTCTTTCTACTTTTCATTCAATGAAATAAGAAGTTCTGGTATAGCCAAGAGACTGAATCGAAGGCATGGGTTCATGGAGTTTGTACCTTAAGAGATCTGCTATGTAACAGAAACTCAATAGTAATGAAATCACTGGATGTTATTCAGGAGTTGGCATTGATCTGTGGTCAGGAACATTTGTAGTAGTTATTAATTTTTCTAATCAGTTTTGCTTATCCTGGTAGTTCTGGTTCAAGATGCTTTTTATATATTATAAATTTCAGAACTGAAATATATGTGCTTTTACTGTCTGCCATCTTTCTATGCCTGTCCCTCGTTTATCCCTGGAAGTTGTTGTTCAAGGTCAAGCAAATTTGGCATGTAAATTTCCTGGAATTTTGGTAAAAATCAGTGGCTGGATGATATATTGAAACCCCTACTTGGGGGAATGCTGCTCTGATCCATTCTAAGAGGCAAAAGCCAACTGACGTATCACCAAACACATTGCCATAAATCTACAGAGATTCTCATTTCTCAGGAAAGAACTGGTATCATGTGTCTGTTTTCACTGAAGTTGCTTTAGAGCAGTGATCTGACAAAAACAGGTATGTCTAGGAACTCAAGAAGTTAGTTTCTTGAAACATGGATGAATCATTTAATGAATTTGAATTGCAGAGAAAATGAGATGAACTATCAATGCTGCTGTCAATTTATAAGGAAATGCATGATACGGCAAGAGAGCTTTGTAGGATCCTGAAATTATTTTATATTGATGCTGTGAGGTTATTTATTTGCTTTGGAGTTGCTATAGAATAAATTAGTTCTGTTTTCAGCTTGAGCTGGTCTGGTGGACTGAAACTGTCAGGGGTGAGGAGCATATAACATCATGGTACAAGCAGGGGTGAACTTCACCTGTAGGAAGATGGAAGCAAGAGTTGAGGAAGCAGTAACTTCAGCCATTCTGACTTATCACCAACCGCTATCAGTCCACCCAGGTGCCCATTGGAGGCTTTAAGTGGCTGCTGTGAGCGTGCAGCTCTGAGTGTGAGGTATAAGCTGTACATACCTGTCAGCATAACTGCCAAATAACCTCAGCTGGGCTGGGGACAGGGCAGGAATGAAGTCAGGCCTCAAGCAAGATAAGCTTTGACATAGTTTTTCAATTGACAAATGTTAATGAAAATTAGTGTTAATGGAATATGGTTGACGATCGTTGAGTGAAGTTAGCAAACAAAAAAAGGATCATTGAAGATTTTTATAGTCTTGCCTTTGAAGACCTTGGCCTATTTAATCTCTCCCAGAACTCAAACATCAGGGATGTGAACTGTTAAATTAATAAAAGGCATCTGTTACAAATAAAAGAAACAACTCCAAAGTTCCACAACTGAAACAGAGAATGATGAACTGGGAGATAACAGTGCATGGTAGTGCTGCACTACTGCTGCACCTAATAACTAGGTTGTAGTCATTAGGAGGATGACTTCCCAGTGTGATTGCCATTCAAGTGCTTGGGAACTCTACAGTAAAATGTAGTGTTCAAATGACAAAGATGTACGCACTTGAAATTTACAGATGTCCTTCAAAGTACAACAGAGGTAGCGGAGAAAATAATTTAAAAAAGATAAATCCAGCACTGGAAAAACTGACACAGTGCCAAAGTTGAATATAGCAACACATTATCAGCTCAATGATAATTACACAATTCATAGTTACAATTCTTGGAGATTATTCCAAAAGAGAGGCTCGTTTTGATTAAAGCCTCATAAACCCTAATTCAAGGGTTTCTTTTTTCAGCTGGAATGCCATCTGCAATATGTAAAATTAGCATGTGTGTTACATTTTCACTCATTAAATGACATTTTCTCATTGTCTAGAAATACCTGCCATAGGATGTGCTCATTGTGTTTCAGTACAGAAGGTGACCACCAAAGCTCTAGGTGTGACTGGGGTTAGACCTCTGAATGCTCTTTCAGCACATTGCAGACTCCTGTGAGACACTGGGAGAATGACTGTCTACAATGACTGTGTTACATTTCCTTCCTAGGAAAACAAGAAAGAGAAAAGACCAAACAGAAAACATCATACCATTGTATAAATCCATGGTGCACACCTATTCCGAATAATGATTGTCTAGTCTGTCTTAAATATGAGAACTAGGGATTACTGATGAAAAAACAGAAAGTAATGGGTAAGAGGAGAAAATAAATCTCTATACAACACATTGAGAAACTTGTGAGATATGGTGAAAGCCAAAATTACTGTGATCCACAGAAGAATTAAACGAGTTCATAAAGATGTGCCTGTCTCTGTAAATCACAATATTCAGGTTTTAGTCATAACTCAGGATCCTAAATAAATTCAGACCCCCTAAATCACCACAGCACACACTCTTCTGCCCTCCACTGGAGTTGGTTATTGAGACATACTTTAATTTTTTAAACTTTTTTTTTTTTCTGTACTGAAATGTAAAATAGCAAAACAGCAGCTTGCATATTCCATGTTGCAGACATTGGTTCATTTGTATTACTGTACCTCAGTAAAACCATCATACCTGATGATGTCAGCCAGAAATGTACCTCAAAGCAGGAGCTAATGAGTCGAAGATGCAGAGAAAATTTCAGCCAATTAGTAGAATAACCAGATAGCTCATTGCTACCTCAGCCAAAGCTGTCTTGTCAGTCTTAACAGGCCACCAGGGAGACACAAAACACATATATTCAAATTAGGAGAAAATAAACAGCTGTAACTAAACCTAAATATTCATGTAAACCATACAATAGCTTGGAGTATCTTGGTGGCATATAATTGGTTCTGGCCTGGAAATACTGGAGAAGAAACAGTCAACCACAAAGCTGGAAAGCATACACCAAATAGTCAGAGCTCAAGCATGATAAAGACAATTTGGAAATGACTTTGAGAATGTCACTGCACACTGTTGTAACAAGCAAGAACCCAGATGCTCAATGCTTATGAGACAACCAGCAATTAGAGACCTGTTTCGTTGCTATGTTATTTCTTTGCAGAGACTGCATGTGTAATTGCAAACAAAGGCAGAGGATCAGTCATGCAACATTGATTTGAAGAGAAGGTGGGGTAAACCTGAGTAAGCTGGTACCCAGCCTACATTCAGAGCTTCTCCCAGTCTCAGCCAGTCAGCCAGGACATTCATTGCTGCACAGCATGTCCATCAGTATTAACACTGGTGCAGTGAGTGGGGGAAGGTGCTGTGATCTTTGTTCACATTGGCATGAAAGAGCAAGCTGGTTTTTTCAATAATGTAATAATTAAAGGGACCCTTTTAAATTTAGAATACATGTCAGGCAGCCATGGTAATTCATGCATGAGTACAACATTAAAATCTTTTGCTCCCTGTACATAATTTTCTGGGTAGATCTCCAGAGTGCTTCTACCACAGCAAAGCCTGTAATTGAGACTCAGATGATTGTGCTAGTTGGGAAAATTAACAGCAATACTTTATTGCAGGCCCTAAAATTTAATCACATAAAACACCTGCTGTTAGAAATATTTAAAACAGTGTTTCTATTAATATTGAGATGTTACATGAGATAAATGCAAATAAATGTAGTTTTTTTTAATACTGTGTAGAGAATTTTGTGGCTAATTTCAGTCTGCAGACCTTATTAATACTGACCACCTAAATACCAGTATGTGTCATCTGGCAAGTTATCCCATCATCTCACTTCTTGATTAGATGCTATCTGCATAGCAGTAACCTCAGAGAGTGGGTGGTTTTTAGTTTATTATTAATTTTTAAGTCATTGCTGGGGATATATACAACACATATATCCCAGCAAACTATGTACTTACACTTTCTGTATGATTCTAAAATAAATAAATAGATTAATCAAATTAATGCAAAATATTTTTAAAAACCCAAAGAGGAAAATGCATCAAGTATTTTATTTGTAGAGAGAATACAATGGAGGAATAGAGTGGCACAGGAAAATGACAGTGAAAAATGGCAAGATGAAAACTTAAATGAGAAGAAGCCCATATGGGAAAAGCTCATGTAACAAAGGGAGCAGAAGCCTTACATGGGAAAGAATAACATTAAAAACATCATAAAAATGATGTCCAACAAATCTAATGCTGGAATGAGCTGCAGAACAAATATCTGATTCTATTACATTCTAGGTGTTTCTCATGCTTCTGCTTGTAGGGCCTTCTAGTTTCACTCTCAGTCATGATGAATAATGCAGTCTCGGGCTGTAACCATCCAAGAATTACCATTTCACTCAATTTTGTCATTCTCAACTTTCTTCCTGATAGAGAAATGTTAGATGAGCAGGCTATACCCTTCCCATCCTGCTCCTCAATATACTTAGAAGCCCTTCTAATCCCATACCATTTTTAGCCTCAAATGAAAATGGAAAAACTCTGCAGGTATCTCTGCTGGAAACATTTTGTTCTGAAGATTTCCATCTACCCCCCCTCATAAGGTAGTAGGGCCTATGCCTAAAGCATCTCATGTCCATTATATTTTTGATATTCTGTGAAGATGCTAACCTTTTTTTTTTTTTTTTTTTTTTTTTTCCTTGCTGCTGAATACTGGAGTTTGTTAAGAGGACATTGTAATTACTGTGTAAACTAGTATCTCAATTTTTTTTTACAACTCTGTGAGTAATGAACAGTAGTAAGTGTATCAAAAGGGTTGTCAATATCTTGAGATATATTTGACATATTGTGGTAGGCTATAACCAGGATAACACAAGTAATTTTCTATTCACTGGATGTTTTAGCTTTTTAGATCTCCAGTCACTGTTGACTCAGAAAAGTTCACAAAGTACAGTTAGGAGAGATTCTTGTCCTCTCACCTTCTCCTGCCTAAGTGTTGGAGACTGGGTCATCAGTTTTGACACAGACTTAGCTACCAGAATTGCCTCAACCTGGGAAATTGCTTGGTAAGTGGATAATGAGGCTGCTGTCATCATGAGCTGCTTCAGAAGAGATCCTGTGTGAGGCATGAGACAAAATACTGCCCTTTAAGCCCATCTTCAGAGAGCTAAATGAGTTTTCCTCCAAAATTGAATTATTTGAATGAGGGAAACATCAAAGGCAATTAAAAACTTCAAAAGCTTTAATTAAAAATTCTATGCAGGTTCCATTCCTGGGGGAGTGCACACTGGGGTCTGCCAAATTGTGTTACAGAAGAAATACAAATGTAGTTGATCTATTCCACAGTGGGGATGTGCAGTAAGCGGGCTTTCTGAGATGCTTAGGGGTGAGTTTTCTATATCAGATGTCTGTATCTGTTTTTTCTGTATCAGATGTCTGTATCTGTTTTTTCTATATCAGATGTCTATATCTGAGTTTTCTATATCTATGTCTATATCAGACTTCTTTAACAGTGGCAACTTGGAGGGTTCCTCTCCAGAGAGAGAAGTCAGTGCAGATAGGGAAGGAAGGGCTTGTCTCTCTGACAGTTGCTGTGAAGCCAGCATAATACAGGGAGAAACTCTGAGAGACTTGACAAAGAACATTTATTCCTTCCATCTCTTCCCTCACAATGGCTTGATTGCTGCTGTTCCAGCTTCTTTCTCTGTTTTCTCCAGCTCAAGTCTTATTTATGTTCTAAATGTTCTCTGTACTCCTGGACCTTTTTATCCTCATTTCACCCTTTTTCCCAGTGGGAATGCATCTTGGTGAAATTTTCTTCTTGGACTCAACAACTACAGACTGATTTTTACATGCCTTTTTTCTGCTGAGCTGTTGAGAGCAGAACAGTGTTCCCACTACAGTTTAGCCCTTGGCAATATTGTTTACCAGGTTGCCTATTTCAAGAAACCTGAATATGGTTGTATGAGAGAACCTTGATATGGTTCTGTTTCATCCCATTTCTGTCTTTGGTGCCTTCTTCCAACAGTTTTTTTGGTATCCAGTTACCCTGATGCAGAGCTGCAGAAGAACTCTTTCTCCATTGAAGAATTCTGGTTCTCAGTAGCACTGAAGATACCTTCTCTTCAGTTCAAAAGAGGGACTGGTCATAGCCGATCATTTTGCTATATCTCAGCACAATGTAGATTCTGATTTATTTTAGAATCATGTTCTTCTGAGTTAATCTCTTGGCTTCAGTACTGTAGGACATCCAGAAATACTTTGAAAACCCAGGAAGTCCCAGACAAATACTTGCGAAGTGCCTTCCTTAAAAAGAATATTGAATTATCCAGTGTTTTACTGACTTTTTCATTTTTACTAGATTGGGCAGTTATTTTTGGTTTTCATTGGGGAGGGAAATTAATGGTGGAGTCAAATATGTTTGTGTATTTAATTGTGTGCAAAGATTGTATTGTCTAAAGATTATTCCTTTATAAAATTAGCTTAATTTAACAGTCTTTTTCTTTTGTGGAGCATAGATTCACTACAATTTTCTAATTGGCGTTTTCATACTTAAATTCTTGAAAGGGCCACAGGGTGGCAGAGCGATTAAACACTGGCAACATTTCTTTATGCGGACATGGACCCGAGTCAGGCGAGGCAGCGTAGCTGCTGTGGAGATTATCCCAGTGGATCTGTCGCGTTGCCGATGTCCCTTAGCAGCGGTGGCACTTTGTCAATGTGCTGTGCTGCTGCCTGTGCTCCAGTGAGCTCTGTGAGCCAGAGGAGCAGCTTTGCTGGCGGGTGTTTCTCAGGCACGGGATGTCTCCGTGTGCCCCACAGCCTCACCTAATGAATTACAGGGTGGGATGTGGTGAAGGACAGAGACAATGGTGAAGCCTCATCAGCCTGGGAGGTGGCCTATGATTCTGTGCCTCATAGACGCAGCTGTTTGGACTCTGTCAAACTGCTTGCCTTTGTTGCTGCCACCAGGACCACATATCCCCTGAGACATGCACCCTGCACGCTTGCACCCACCACCTACCCCACATCCTATGACTGTGATGCTCACCGTAGGAAACAAAGAGCCAGGTGCCCTAGGGCAGAGTATGCTCCATCGTGGGCAGTGTGGAAAGAGAAACAGTCAACAGAAACTTGCCATTTCTGAGAAGCAGAAATAGATAGCAAAGGACACTAAGGTGTCTTAGACTGAATCTCTACTCTTGGGTGTTGTGTCCCAGAGAACAAGAAAACCAACCCATGCCTGAGTGTTCAGGGCTGATCACAACTCGGTGTCAAACCGCCAGTTCAAGCCACAGTGCTTTAAGCAAACATTTTATATCTTGTGGCCAGACATCAGAGTGCATTAGCACAGAGGTGGCTGGGGGCTGCCTTAAGAAGCTGGCTTTTACCACAGAGCTAGAAGGTGTTGTCTTCACATGTGAGAAGTGGTTTAGAAAGCAGTTCCTTTTCAGCTCTTAGTCACACTTCCCAGTTGACTCAGACCTCCCAGTCCATACATTAGGCTGGATATTACACAAGTCTAGGACTATGACCCGGACGAAACACACGATATAGATGAAACTGGAGTTGTACAAGGTCATAATTGTCATTGGTTAAAATAGAGAATAAAATAGAGAAAACAAACAAACAAAAAGAACTACTGGAAATACATATGAATTTTTTCAAAGATAAACCTGAGGTTTCCAACAGGTTTATAGGTGCTTTTAGGCTTTTAAATATTTTTATGATGCTCAAAATTTGAAATCATTGGAAAACAAATGTATGAAATAAGAGTAATTAGAAAATATTCCAGGTATAATAAAGTAGGGGGCAGCATGCATTGGGTAGTGCAAAATGCTGGTTTAACAGAGCATACTGTCAACTGGAATTATTTGGGTTACTGGTCTGATGCAAATTTCTGATATTTTATCTTATTGAAGCGGCTTGTTTCTATAAAATATTTACCTGCTCACAAGAGCAAGCACTAAAGCAGGTACCCATCTCTTGGTCGTGCCTTAGCTGTCAGTCTGCACAGAAATCTCGCTACCTCTGTCTGGCCTAGTAAGTCTTTGAATATTTAATGCAAAATGCAAAAGCTGTGTAGGGACAGGCTTAGAAAACCCCTTTCAGATTGTCTCTGTATATGTCAGGATCAAAATGCCTTTTTCTCTGCACTTCAGCTCACTATTACAACAACTACCAGGTCAGTAGCACATTAAATATAGGAATATAAACAGATATGATTCTCACTCTAGTGCTGAAAAGTTGGACAGACTATGAAAAATTCCTTCTTTTATCTCATCATGGAGGCTTTTGCAAGAATTTGGATGTAAGAATAGAAAAAGAGAAGTTTAACACATATCCTTGTTTTTGGGAGTTTTTGTTTATTTATTTGTTTGTTTGTGTTTTTTTTTGTTTTTTTTTTTTTTTTTTGTTTTTTGTTTTTGAAAACTTACTAACTTTCCTGTGGTTTATCACAGGACTAAAATTAGCTTGGCCAGATGTATTCTTTGAATCACACAAGCACTGATTCTTATGACCAGTTCCTATCAGACAACTTAAATGATTCAAACTTAGAGCAGCAATGAATGTAATCTGTGCACTTCCATGTATGGGAAACACTATTGTACATAGCCTGAAAAGAGGAGGAGAGGTTGGACAATACCTGGTAGTTCCTATGGTGCCCCTTCCCAGGCCTCTAGTGCTAAGGAAGTCAACCAGTTGAAACACAAAGACAAGGGAGCTCTCTTTTCAAGTAAGCATGGGAATATAGGAAAAAACTTGCACACTCATTTTCCATGAGTGTTGCAAGAGCTACTTAGATAAAAGGTCAACTTAAAAGCCAAAAACCATTTTGTACTTGTCTTTTCTCAGCAAAGAGAGTGAGCGAGTATTTTTAAATTTCATGTTTACATAATGCTGTCTCTTATACAAAAGATGTTAGGGAAAAAAACCCCACAACCATCCAACAACTTATCTGCTAATGCCTTTTGTCCCTAAAGTGCTTCACCATCTTTTGCATCTATGTCATTTTCCTGTTTAAAAAGTTCTAGTCATCCCAGCAAGGGAAAACCAAACAATTTTATATGGGACTTAAGAGCAATGCTGTAGGAGTAATGAGAAGTATAGACATGAATACCTGTAATTCTTTCATGAGGATGTCTTGTCTTAAAATAAGCTTGCAGAAAATTGACTAGTGAGACTAAAGAATTAATTTATCAAATTAACAGATCAATTTATCGAGTCAAAATGTAGGCCACAGATACAACAGTCTTCAAAGCAGTGAAAGCAATATTTGTATTTCATTATGTAAACATCTAGTGTTTCACCATTTGGGCATTTACTAAATGAGATAAGAAAGTTTATACAACTTACGAACATGTGTTCTAAACCCAGAACTCTAATACAATGTGCCTATTCATGCATGAGGTTCCACAGAACATGGTGACCTTGCTGGTTCAGGTGTACCACCTTATACCTCCCTGCATGCCAGAGAGCCTCTAATGTCATCAAAAGTCACTGGAAGACACTTGAGCTACCCCTCACACCTGCGATACCAACTCTCTAGCAGACTTATTCAGCTTTTGTTATTCTCCTGATGTTGTGGAGGATGAGTTTTGAAGTGTCCCAGGGCTCCAGCTAAAAGATCTGTCATGCTTTTGGCTGAGGAATACCTTACTGGTGGCAAGCTACCTCCATCTCACTTAACTTCAGCCATGCTAAAGTAAAACTCAGTTATTCATATCTAAAATAGGCACCAACTTCTAAAATTGATCCTGTATCTGAAAACAAGTTGCAAACATCCTACCAGGTTATTTTGTGCGGCTTTTTGCAGGCTCTTGCCTGCAACGTGACCCTTCAAGGTTATGTCATTACCCTTTTTTGCGGGACGACAGGCTTGGAGTGACTGATAGCCAATTCCCTCCTCTCAGGATAACTGTAGCTGTAAGAAATTTCAGTGCGAACATGTGGAACAAATTACAAATGGGATATCAGTGTGCAAAGGCCAACATGAAATTCTGTAATCATTAAATAATCCAGTACAGGAATTTGCACTGGCCTGCATTTTGCAAGTTGCAAAACTGCACAGGGAAGGATATGGATTTCAGGCTGCAGTTCCACAAGCACCCTGTCACGATACTTTGTCACTGCATGAAGACAGCTTCTTCTCCCTCTTCCTCCTCTTTTGTTCCTGTTTCAAGCTGCTAAGGCCCACTCTACCTTGGTGTCAGCTCTGGCACTCATTGCACCCTGCAACCATCTGCACAGCTCTGCTTGCTAGCTCAGAAGAAGGTTCTCCACTTTCTGTTACTCTTCTGCCTGTTTAGTAAATTGAATTGCAGCAAGCAGAGAACCTGAAAGTGGGAAAACTAACAAGATACATTGCAGATTGTGTTGCTAGAGCGTGGAAGAACAGTGTATCTCCTTTTAGCAGCAGGGAATGGATGAAATCAGCCAAACCCAGGTGATAGAGCCAAGGATTTACCCAGAAATGGTGTGCAATGTACAATTCTCTTGAAATTGTCTTTCTTTCAGTCATGTGGTAAAGTGCTTGATAAAAATTGTTGTGTACATTCTTTGTCTTAAAGATAAGGTCAGATGAGATGGTTGTTTCAATTCTCTTTTTGTTTCCAGCTCTGTGAATCTGTACTTTGTATGCTTGCAGTATGACTGAAATTAGAGGCTGTTTGCAAGTACTCAGGTTAAATGCATGTCTTCCAAATTTACAGAAAGTAATCTCAAGCTGTAGTGCTTACAGTCCTAAGGTGTCCCTCTCTCTGGCCCAAATGAAATGAAGGCAGGTTGTGTTTTTCTCCCTTTGCCATTCATGGACATCTAGTGCTCTTGGAGACCCACAAAGGTGCTCACTAAAAGGACTCTACTGGATTGAACCAAAGGTCCATCTACTCCTGTGTTCATCTCAGTGGCTATAAACAGATGTGGAGGGAGCAGCAGGGAAAGCACATATGAAATGTCACACAAGTGCTTGCCTTGTGAAACCATTATTTTTAGAACAGAGAATTTCCTGATCTGGATGTGGCTGCTGTCTGCTTAGCAACCCTATGCAGATTTCTTTTCCAAGTGCTTTTCTCCTTTGTTACAAGTCCATTCTTTTACATCCAGAGCCACCTTTGGTAATAAATGCCACAATGCTACTATAGGCGATGCAAACAACACCTTCTTCCCATTGTCTGCACTCTCATTACTACTAGGTTCACTTGATTCCTTCTTAGTTTTTCTTGTGGTTCTATCATTTTGGTTCTGAATCGATGACAGTATTGCAAGAACTTTAGCAGACACAATTTCCATGCACACAGAGGATGAGCAGACAGATATACAGGCAATGAGTAGTCAGTCAAGGTATTGCATGTGTTTGCAAATGAAAACCATGGTAGGACCACTGCAGAAGACACCTCCTCCTGGACTTTTTTAAGGAAAAGGGCGAATTTTTTTCCCCCATCAAAAATGTTGACAGTGTTCATGACCTTGCAATTTATTTCCCGTTTCCTAGACAAAATGTCCCTCTGCCCTCAAGAATTCTGCATCCTCTGTCCCTGGAGACAAAGAGTTGATGTGAGCAGGGGACCAGGGTTTGGAGCCTGGGTGGCAGATAAGCAGAAATGTGGACAGGAGGAGGGCAAGTAACAGTTTTTGAGGTTGAAACACCAGATCAGCAGCTCCCTTTCTACTTCTTGCCCCGCGCTGCATCTCCAAGGATCACTGCCAAGGCGCAGCCCGCACTACCTGGTCGGGCAGCAGTCGCATCTCCTCCCGCGCAGTCGGATCCGCTTCTCCCGCGCTCATTGCTCCTCCGAGCAGCCCGTTCTCCCGGCAGCCCCGCGCTGAAGGGAGGACGCAGGACTTTGCACCCGCGGGAAGGAGCCACGGGCATAGAGCGCTGCGCTCCCCCGTGCGCGGCCGCTTTCTGCCTCCCGGGCCGGGGCTGGCGGGGAGGCCAGCGGCAGCAGCCGCTTGGCTCGCAGCCCCCGGCGGGGAGCCGGCCCCTTCCCGTGGGGGCAGCGCCGACCCTGCCGTGTGACAGCCGGGGGGGGCCGCTGCTGCCTCGGCGAGCCCGGCTGCGGCGCGGCGGCTGCAGCCATGTGTTTCTCCGCCTGCCAGTGACACAATAACACGGGAAGCGGCGGGAGGGATCCGAGCCTGCTGTGGGGAAAAGTGACCTGAGGCGCTCAGGTGAGCCGGAGCGGCAGGACGTAGCTGTCGCTGCCCGCCACCCCCGCGAAGAGCTCCGGAGACGGGCGGGAGGCGCCCCGGAGCTGCCGGCGGGGGCAGCGCGGCCGGGGGACGGCGAGTCCCGGTCCCCCCTCACCCGGCGGTGCCGTGCCCGCAGGTCGGCGGCGATGGAGGAGGGCATGAGCAGCATGCAGCAGAAAGCGGCGGAGCTGGAGCACATGGCCGAGGTCCTGCTCACCGGCGAGCAGCTCCGGTAAGCGGTGCCTTCCTCCCGCTTTGCCGGGGACGCGTACCCGGGGTCGGCAGCAGCCCCGCTGACGGCGGGAGGGGGAGGTTTGGGAGGCGGAGGGCGAGGGTCTGTCCCCGCGGACTTTCTTTGCACCGGAGCACCTGCCCTGCTTCCATCGCGGCCCCCGGCTCCGGCCCCGCTTTCGGCAGCGACGAGGACGAGGGGCCGCAGCCGGCGCTGCGAGCCCGGGGAGGTGAAGCAGCGCACGGGGGGCTTCTGCCGCGGGCACCTCTGCTCGTGCGTGGAACACGAGGCGGCTGGGGAGAGGCTGCTGCGTCACTAAAGGCATCAAACGCTGCAGGAGAGCGGCGTCTTTAAAGATAAAAAACCACAAAGAAACCGTAAGAGATAAAGGGTCTCAGCACCCCATGGAGAGCCAAGGCGAGCGCAGGGCAGCGCTCCCGCACAGCCCGGCCGGCACTGGCAGCGGCGCCGGGCACTGACCCCGCAGAGCTGCGCCTCACTCCAAGGGACTGTTTTTATTTTGCATCAGCTGGTCCCAGCAGATGGAAGGGGATCCCTACTGTCAGTGCCAGCAGCAATTAACAGTGCTGTGTGACTGGAGTTGTGAGCAGCACAGGAGTCTTGAACAAAAATGCCTGTCTCAGTTAATTTTTAATTCTGTGGTGTATGCTGGCTGTGTATGTCAGCTGTACCTATACAGTACAGAGAAGAAAAAGTAATTTTAATAATGTCGATTTGGTGATGGACCATCTTGTGATTCAGGAAGAAAAATCTCACTATAATGTGTTATATAAGTAACTAGAAATGGATAGTAAAAATATTTTCCCAGTAGTTTTTCTTGAATTTTTAAAAAACTTTTTTCTCAGATGCCAGACAAACACTGAAAAGTGATAGAAATGTTCCCTGCTTTGGCAGATGCCATCATTGCTGCTAGTACAGATGCTGTTACTGTTTGCATCCATGAAGTAAGGAGAAGTGCCACTTTGTGATGCACACCAGTGATACTCCTGTTTGGCAAGGAAATGTTATTTTGGTGATCTGGCTGCAGTACACACCAGTGCCTCCTTCAAGCTTGAACTTTTGCTTCAAAGTAGCCTTCAGGCTGACAGAGTACACTGGCACAGGTCCTGCATGGTGGATTTGGTGCAGAGTTGAGCATCCAAGTGTCAGATAAGATTTCTGTTGTTCCTAATTTATATTACTGAAAGTTGAAGATTTCAGGCTAATACAAAATTTCTGTAAGGATCACATTAATCTTTCTGTATACCTCATAGTTAAATGTAAAAGCAAAAGCTTTGCAATCTTTCCCAAAGGAGAAACTGGGGAAATGTCATCAAATCAGGCTCCTAGAATCAGCTCATCAGTGTTGTTATCAAGAATTACATTTGTCATTTTATTTATTAAGGTATTGAAACACAGTCATCTTTTTGGGCAAGATGATTTGCAGATACAAAATAATTATTGCCTATCCTGTGAAGTTACCTATGGACATTCCTTCATGAATCTATAAGAAGTGGCTTAGATCTGCTTGGACTGGGAGTTCATGAACAAGTCAATGTGCATAATGTCTGGCTGCTGCTGAACAGGGAGATCTGCTCTTCTTCTGGCCCTTTTCCTACTACCCAGCAGTGTAGTCCCACCTCCTCTTTGTGCCTGCTCAGGTAACTTCTTGGACCTCTTGAAAGTAGACCCAATGTGGTGATTTGGTGTGTAGATTAATTTTCTAATCTGCTGACTTCCAGAAGCCACAGAAAATAGGTGTTGGGAATGTGGAACCAGGAGGAAGAAGTGGATGTGGTGGAGAAGACACATAATTTCCGTTTGGATAGCAGTGAGCTATTGGATCAGCTGGAACTGTATTGTGAAACTGCACCCAAAATTGTCTGCTTCCCCCCAATTTTTTCTTAACTTCATTCTGTTTCTCTGTTGGGATATTCTGTGCAAAGGATTTGTATTCTTCAGTTTTCCAGGCAGTAAAAGCCACAAATAAGTGATAGAAGAATGGCTGGCAGACAAGTTTTTGCCAACCCTGCATTTAAAGTTTCCCTTTTCCTGTCCAAGATAAGCGTATAATTGGTAATGCAAAATGAAAATGTGGAGTGTTTTCAGGATCAAAGGCAGTTTATATCAGCAGCCTTTGGGGCAGGCAAACAGATGATAGAAAACCAGCACACACGTGCAGTCAAGACAGCATACTGTACTCTATTCTTAGGGATGCTTACAACTGCAAGATTCCCCAGTGGGATTGATGCAGCCAGACAGGTGATTATGTGTGTATTTGGGTGAAAGTGCATGCAAGATGAGCACATAACTGAGGAGTAAAAGTGTAAAATGAAACTGTGAGCATGGTGTAACTTACACAAACCCAACCAAGTGGAGGTATTTAAAGCACTCTTGTACTAGACCAAACAGCATGTGTGTCTAAACTCAAATACTTACCAGAGCTGCTTGATTTAAATTCCTTTCGAAGTTCCTGGTGCCTGTCTTGCTCCGGCCTCAAGAGTTGCCTCACAGCTCTCATTCCCATAGGCTGTTGCAGGTCTGTCCCTCTCTGGCAGGGATCTGATGCAGTGAGGGTCAAAGTTGTCTGAGCAGCACCTTGGCAAGCCTGGCTTTGCACACTGGCAGTGCCTGTGGTGGGAATGGAAGCCCTATGCCCTCTTTCACTCCCTAGACAAGTGCACAGTGGCTGGGGGAGGGAAAGGAGTAGGACAAAGAATTTTATCCTTCTCCTTGTTCCTGTCTCTTGGTTGCTTGTGATGTGTGTTTTGCCTTTGCAAGGTCAGGAGCCTCTGCCCTGATGTGTGCAATGTCAGCTAGCACCCAGGAACTTGGCTGCTGGCACAGCTGTGACGTAAATCCTGGCCCATGGGTGGGGTGATTTATGGAAAAAAAAATGAGAGCTGTATGTTAGATAACATGTATGTTAGACAGATGTAAATTTTTATATCCAGTAGTGTCCTTTGCCTCTATACCCAGTAGCTGTCTGAGCAAATGCCTCTTACTTTTGGTTAATAGAAACATATCTTTTAAAGTGAGGACTTAGAAGTTCAGCTCTTGACGAGCCTTTAAATTATTAAGCTGACAGCTGTGAAGGAAAGATGAAGATTTCAGCAGTGTGACACACCAGCACAGACCCTTTGGCAGCTTCTGTTGCCGTGCAAGAGATTTGCAAGAGCAGGGTGAAAGCTGAGCTGGGCACGACCTGGCTGTAAGCTTTGGCATCGATGGTCCTGCAGGGCCAAACTGCAGGCTCTGGCTGCCTCACAGCTCCAGCCACCCAAAATCTCAGCTCTTCCCTTTTTTCTGCTGCAGACACCCTACAGCTGTTGAGTGGTGAGCTCTCTCATCTCAGAAGGTTGCAACAGCACTGCCCTTAAAATGTTTGGGACCTTCAGATGATCACGGGACCTTCAGATTCCTCAGGAGTGGGAGAGCCCTTGGAGGCCTCCACCCTGCTACATCCCTGCCTGCAAATCTGTGCCTGGTACTGACAGCCCTGGGGAACTGAATGTCCCTGAGCTTCCTTGGCCTTGCTGGGAGTGCCTGAAGGAAGGTGTAAAATTCACAGTCATTGTTG
The DNA here is from genome assembly GCF_026979565.1 of Vidua chalybeata. Lineage (NCBI taxonomy): Eukaryota > Metazoa > Chordata > Aves > Passeriformes > Viduidae > Vidua > Vidua chalybeata. The sequence continues at coordinate 139,936,434 of NC_071530.1, forward strand.
GAAGCTTAATAACGGCACTGCTGAAGTTGTTAAGAATTTTATCAGAAGCAGAGTAATTCCAAGCTCATTTCCCTCACGACTGAAGGCAACAGGTTGTGCTCATTTCAGCACTGTTTGGCAGAAGGATTAAAGTATTATGTCTGGGTTTGAGCACTGACTTGGAGAGAGCTGATCTTGCCCTCTGGCAACCAAAAGCAGTTTCAAAGGGCATGTTTTGTTATAGATGCTGGTTGCCTGTCTTCCAAGGTAAGGTTGTCTGAAACCTCCTCATCTGCTAATTGTTTCTTGATGCCAGATTGTCACCAAAATCTTGTGTATCTCCCAAGAGTCCCTCATTTCTTGCAGAAAATGTGCCTAGTAATTCAGGAATCCTCAGGCTTCAGTCGACTGAGCAGCAATATTTAAACACCTATTAGTGCCATTGTATATGGTGTGCAGTTCTCTGTAGTAGGTGTAATTTCAATGATGTTTAATGTTTCTGCAGACTTTTGGATTCCTCTTTGTCACCAGCTTTCACAAGAAACTACATCTTTCCCTATCCACACTTCTGTTAAATAGTTGGGTAAATAAATCTGTTTTATTTATGCACGCTTCTCTAGATGAGGCAGTGATTTTGATAGAATAGTTTTTATAATCAGCTTTGTCTTTCTTTCTACTTAGAGAAATATGAAGCATGTTTCTTAGAGATTTTTCTTTCTTTTGGAAGAGACAAAAGTTTCAACAGAAATTTATTTCCCATTTTGTCAGAGTTGGTGTACGAGTTTTGATTCGCAGAATTAAAGGTTTTACATGATAAACAGCTACACATTTTGAAGCTGTAAGACAAAAAGTTTCACTTGTCTTCCACTTTACTTCAGGAACCTTGTCAATTTCAGAAGCCATATTTGAGTGCATAACTTTCAGAGTCATTAACTTCTGAAGGGTGGCAGCACCTACAGGTTCATAACTTTTTTCTTGTTCTAAGCAATAAACAGTCAACATTTTTTTGCATGGGGGTAGGATTGAAAAGTTCATTAGCACTCTAAGGTGTAGAAAGCCCATGGCACATGACAGTGATAGTTTCTAGAGCAATGATATCAAAAAACCCTTAGTGTTAATGTATTGCTATGATACAGGATTATACAAACTGTACAGTTACAGAATTTATTCAGTGCTATCACTGTGTTTGAAAGGGTGTTAAGACTCTGGTGTAAGCTTAGACTCTAAAAGGATTTTAAGATATATAATTGTCTAGAGGTCACTTATTCTCAAGTCACATCCCTAGATCTTAAACAAACATTTGTGCCATTTGAAGAACTGACAGATTTTCTTAAAATGAGATTTTGTAATCTGCCTATTAGAGACAATCCAATTTTGTACTTCCTCCTCAGGGAATGATTGTTTTTCTACCCCTGAACACTTTTCTTGCAACTTCCTTAGTTTTTCACCAGTGGTTGCATTTCTCAAGCGCTGATTGGGTTCAAAACTAACCCTGAAAAAAGTAGTTTTCAGTTGTCTCACTTGAGAAGACCCTTGTAGGCTCACTTCTTCAGTGTGGATAGAACACAGAGATTATATCATCAGATCTCTGTGGAACAGACTCCTCCAGAACTCTCTGTACAAATAATTTCACTTCCATCAATTTGTTTTCCAGAATCAAGCAACCAAAAAAATTGTCTTTTTTCTTTGTGAGGTTTCACCAGAGTGATGCATTGAAAGAAAAGATGTCAAAAGTGAAGGTTGGTAAAGCTGCAAAATGAAGTGTTCTGAAATCAGGTTTCCCACTAACTCTACTCTATCACAACAATTTCAATTACATATTTTTATTACTATAAATTATTTACATTTTACAAAAAAAGTGTTTCTTAAATTTATATGGTCATTTTTCCTAGAGTCTTTGATTCTTTGTCCTTTCATGTGTTTCAATCTTGCCTGTTGGTACTAATTTGAATGACAAACCCCATTTGTATATGTATATATTAGATTCCTGGGCCAGGAATTCCAATTTCTCATGTCCTTCAGTACAATCTGGGCTATTCAACATTTGTAGAAATGAAGATGCAAGGCTTTATTTCCTTATTTCTTTCCTTGTAGCTATGCCTTTTAATAATTCCATTGCTGCCCTCAGCAGCTTTCCTCAAGTGAAGCTCAGAGATCAAGTAGTTAACAACGCATGTGCAAATAGTGATCGTTCTTTCACTATGTACATAAGAAGGCAAATGTTGTATGAGTGGTTTGTGCTGTATATTTTATGTATTCCATTCCAGATGGAGTCAATCATTAACTTTTGTCTCAGGTTAGCAGAGATTGGCAGGCATCCTGGCAGAGCAGACTTGTGTAAGTCCTTTTGCTAACTCAAAGATACTTTTTTCCTGTGTTCAAGGCCAGTCATCTCCTCAGAATAAATTTAAGTGTGAAGAGGTTAAACTGATGAAGAGCTGGCAAAGGGGATCAAAGGCTGGGGAAGAAGCAAGAGCTAATCAGGTTTGGTTTGTGTATCTGGTCTTTGAAGGAGAACTGTGCTGAAGCTCTGAAGGTTAATAAAGACAGAAGTGTAAAGCTTGAAGTTTCAGCAGAACCACTGGGATTTTTTGAGGGAAGGTTGCATTTCATGTGTTAATCATAGGTTGTTGGTTTTATTCTTAAGCAAGATCAGGACATGTAAACCATATATTTTAAACTATTTTAATGTATAAACCACTGGAATTAAATAGGTATTCTTGCCTTCTGGTTCCCTCCTCTCTGTTTCCCAGTTCTTTGAACTGGCTTAAGCCCCTCTGAACCATCACCATATAGTGACCTGCAGTGGGGAGTGATTAACAGAGCTTTTGGAAGGCTGGTATTTCAGTTGGGTCAGTGTTACAAACCAATTTACCACATGACCACAAAAAAGCTTTCTCTGAAGAAGTTCAGGGGGAGAAATGGGTCCTGGCTTTCCCCATGTATGGTTTGAGGCTGTGGTTTACTGATAGAGCAGATCCAACTGCAGGCTGCTACTGCCCCACTCTTATCACTTCCCTTGCACTTCGCACTGGTGTTTGTCTGGAATTAGAAGTTCAGGGAACTGAAGCAGCTGAAGCCAAATAAGAAAATATTAACTTTCTAAACAGTTTCAGCATGATGTCAGACCAGTGCCAACACTGGGGTGAAGGAGAGAGTGGGAATACATGGTCAAGTACATGGGAGAGGGAATGGTGGCAGCAGCCACTGCTGAGTTTGCCTGACCACTCCCTCAGGGCTTAATTTGCTGAATTCCCATTAAAAAATTTCAGACTCCAGTAGAAGACATTGTAAAAATGGTGTTGAGTTTAAAATGCCCAGTGTACATGCTGTTATTGGACAGGAACAGAGACTAAGTTTGACAATGTTTTGTTTTTTTTTTTTTCCAAGGCTTTTACCTTTACTTCTGCACTCTTGTCACAGTATTGTACATGAATGGACGTTCAAATACTGACATTTCATATGTTTTGAAATTTGTACTGTGCAATTTGCATGCCCAGCTTATCACCAGTGTGACAGCACTGCTTCAGAAGGCAACCCTGACCTTAATTATCAGCCTTCTACAGTTTTCATAGTTTGCGTCTTAACAGTGCCTCAATCTAGTAAATGCATTCAGACCTCAAAGGTGCAGTTGCAAATAATTAAAAAGTGTTTCTGATTGCACTTACTAATTCAGAATGAATATAGAAGCATGTTTTCACATCACAAGGGTGTAATTCTCCATTTCCTTGCAATTGTGTAGTTGGGTACATGGGCGACCACAGCTGTGTCACAGGGATTTGCAGACAGATGAGAGTTTTCTGGTTTCTGTGAGGAGCCAGGGGAAGGTCATGCTGTGGGTTTTACAGGACTGTTGATTCTATCTGTCTGGCTACTGCTGCAGAAAGGAGTGGCCCAATTCCCTTGGACTGGGGCTTCTGCTGCATGGCTGGTGCACTGCATTGGTGCATGTCTGAGCCCATGGTGAACAGTCTGGGGGGCTTGGCCAGGGTATCAGCCTGTCAAACCAGCACCAACGACCATGTAAAGGCTAAGATCAGCTGGCCTGAGGTTGGGGGATGGGGACCCCACAGAGAGATTGTCTTCTCAGGGAATCAGTTCTTAAAGTTAAAAGTACAGCTCTGTCAGTCCAGGAGCCCCTTCTCACCCCTGTTCTTGCCCTGCTTGACCCTCATTTACATGTCAGGTTTTTGGTAGAGATCATAGCAGTGCTAGACAAGATTTGGGTGACTCCATCCAAATGGATCTGTGGCTGTTTGTGTGGAGTTGCTGTCTCTATTAAGGCAGCAAGCACAGAGATGCTCACTTGAAGGTAAAAAATCAAATGACAAACTGTTACTAAATGGCTGATCAGCGCAAAAGCCTAAGAGATGGTGATAGCAAAGATGGGAGCTTGAAAGTCAATTATGGTAATACTTTTTGGTGTGACAGAAGAGGAGAAGGCAGTGGAAGGAATCTGGGAGATGGACACTGTTATTCTTCTCAAGAGCTGTGGCAGCTATATTTCCAAGCTGTAATGCTAGATAAGATTCAAACAAGATCATGTTTGTTGAGGACAGTGCATAGAAGACTTGAGGTGGAAAGTAATAGGGAAGGAGAGCTTGAAACAGAACTTAAACTTTCTGGTGGAGTGTTATAGCTGTCCTGAAAGGGACACAAGGAATCTGCACAAGGAATCTGCAGAGACCAAAGTTCTGCTGATGCAGGACTATTACATTTATCCTGTATGAATCTTATATGCTGTGCCTGGTTTGGGAAGATTCTCCCACCCCCAGCAATACAGTGGCCATCCAGCACAATAGCCTTTGACTGCATGTTACGGAGGTTTGTGTGGGTTTGCTTCCTTGCTTCTCACACTAAGTACTGTTGGGTGTTTTTTTTTGTAGTGTTTCTGTTAGTGTCCAGCTGAACAGCTGTACAACCCAGCTCTGTGGGTCTGTGTCTGCACCTCTCACCTGCCTATTGGGCCAAATGGGTTTATTGGCAGTTAAAAAGAAGTGTTTGTATGTCGTGTCTGTTGCTCTTCGCATTGTGACTTGTGTCTTCAAGGCATTGTGGCTGCTTAAAGCAGGCCTGCCTGTCCCTTTGTGTTTGTACAAGCCAGTCTTGGCCCTGATTTAAGAGGCAAAGCGAATGCAAGACATAATTACAATATGGTTAGTAAAAACAATGATTTTTTTATTTAATTCCAATGAGTATTGCAAAATATTCATAGGAAGCTGAATTTTTGAGGGTTTATCTGAGGAATCAGTCCAACATTTATGCTCATCCTCTCTGGAAGGAGAATCTGACAACACACAGCCAACACATCACTCAAAGTTAGGATTGCAAATAATGGAAATTACTTTTGAAAAGATATTAGCTAGGCATTATTTATAGCACTGATTGTCAGCAGTGGAACAATTTCCTTTCATTTTTTTCTGAAAAGATCCTTGTCTTGATAATCATACATCCTTTTCTTCAGTAGCACATAATTGTATAGCTTGGAAATTAGGGTGATATAATAGAAAGCTGTTAATTGTTTCCTGATGCTCAGGATATAATTAACTTACACTTTCCTCTAGTTGAAATTAATTTATTTTTACTAAGATGTAGAAAAAGTAACTCTTAGCTTAAACTGCTATTTAGCTGGTTGTTCAGTGCAAACAGAGGGAGATTGTCACGGGAAGAAGCTGAAAGTAGAATTATCATGTATAAATCACAAAAGACATTGTACAAATACCATTTTGAGAGTGTCTTAAAGACTTGCCTTGGACAATTATTTTCAAAACTCTTAGCATGTTAGACAAACTCACACCTTTCAAGTCTTTTGGGAAATGTTAGAAATAGGTGAGATTAAATGAGGTTAATAAGTAGATCTCAGTGACAAGAAAAATGGGTCCATAATAGGAGCCATTGGTATCATGTTACTACATGTCTAATTAGACAAGGGATGAAAATGGGCTCTTAAAACACACTGAACAAAAGAAATAAAATAAGGTTTATTAAAAGCTTTATTTTATTTTAATATGCTTTATTTTATTTTAATACACATTATTTATTTATCTTTAATTTAAGAAAAATTATGCAACTCTAAAATAGACTGCAAAAAGTTGTCTTCCTACAAGACTCAAGCCCCGAGGAGGGCTGCCTCTCAGGCTGGGGTTGGGTCAGGGCATATGATATACAAGGAGGTGCTGAGGGCTGGGTCTGCTCAGTCTAGAGAAGAAAGGCCTGGGAGATTCTTCTGGTTGCAACTACTAAAATGAGACAATGGGGAGACAAAAGGGGAGAGAATCTTCTAAAGTGCACAGGAATAGTACAAGAGGCAGTAGTCAAAATTTGCAAGGGACTTTCTAATTAGATATTTAGAAAGAATTATTGTCTGTGAGGCTAAGTAAAAAACTGGAATAGGAGTCCAGAGAAGCTCTGACATATTAAAATCTTGCCTGGACATGACCCTGAGCAACTTGTACTAACTGGTTATGCTTTCAGTATAGGTTGGACCAGATGACCTCCAGAGATCCCTTCCAACTGAATATTTTATGAAGGCATAGCATATTGTCTTCTTTAAGCTGTGATGGCTGATATTATCAGCTTTTTGTTACTGGCTGGTAAAGAGAAAATTATCCACTCAGTGACACTGATGGGCAGGCTTCTCAGAATGCCTCCTAACCTACTCCAGTGCAAAATCAGCTGGGTTAGTTTGTACCACTGCTCTCACATTGTCCAGCTTTTCAAGCAAATTTAAGGATGAGAAATGTATCCATTTCCAAATGAATCCCAAGAACTTTTGAAATCTCTCTGTTTCAACTGAGATTTTCAGGAAGATGTAAAGGTGACAACCTGACTCCCTTGACCTCAATGTCTTAAGTTAGGCTAGGATTTTACCTCAGGTCATGTGAGATTCATCAAATGCCAACATTACAACTCTTCCCTCGACCAGATTTCTTTCCAAGATGTTTGTGATCTGTAGATTCATGTCTCAAGAACTTGGGGTACAGAAACCAAAGCACACATATTTGGGACATGCTGGTTTTATAGCAACCCTTGAAGAGTAAGAATAGGGAAAAGATTGGAGACAGTGTAGAGAGTAATATGTGTTGTGGGGCCAGTAGGTCACGGTGCCAGAAATGCTGCTGGCTGTGCCGTGTTGGCATTACAGGAGGAACAGTAATCTCAGGGCCAGCCACCTGCTCCTCTTTCCCACTGCCTGCATGACACTCTCGGATACCCTCACACTGTGCACAAAGGAAGGACCAGTTTGGGAGTTTGTTTGTGTGCACACTGTGTGCACAGGTTCCTGTGCATAGTCCTGCAGCTCCAACTTTGCTTGTGGAAGGAGGATTTTCATTCACATATTGAGGGAGGAAGGTATTTGGACTATTAAAATTTTCTTCCCTTGGAGGGGTACGTCTCATCCTGTAGTCCTGCAATCAAACACATGCTTATATCAAGCCTGTGTCCTACCATTATGCCACCTATTTAAAAATAATATTTCTTTCAACACATACAAAACAATGATATTTTTGCTTTCTATATATACCATTGTGCTTTATCTCAATGTTGCAAGGCCTAGGTCCTTTAAAAATATTTCCTCATGGGGAAAATCCAATCTTCTTAGTTTTCTATAAAGTGGTAGTTTTTCCAAGTGCTATGCTTTGGGCCTACTGTATCAAGCACCACTGGTTGAAAGATAATTGCTTGCATTCACTTTGTTGGGCTACAGAGGGGCTAGAGCTGCTCCAAACTAATGTGTTAATAACTTCATCTTACTTTTTTTGATTGAATCTGTAAATCAACACCAGATGAAACAGTGTTTCCTACATGATTTCACACAAAATATGTTTGTACCCTGTGTTGCTTCTCTGATGAATACGGAACATCTGAGTTTAGATAGGGCCGGTAACAACAGTACTCCTGGGAAACATATTATAGGACCAAAGGAGGAACAAAGGATTGCATAAACAGTTCAGGAGAAGCACAATAAAAATGGAGAGAAGAATCTATTTAAACATATAGTGGATATGGAAAAGTTAAAGTGGAGTGGAAATTGTGAAATTTTGTTTGCCGGCTGAAAATTACACAGCACATCTTTTTATGTGAAATATCAGTATTCCCTCTCAGAAAATGAAAAACCTGTAGTAAAAGGCACAGAAAGGCATTGGCCACTTGATCAGTGGTTTCATGTTTTCAGGGGCTACAAGCCTTTTGCAATTTCAGCAGTTCATATCTGCACAGCCTACTTACATATGGACTGAAATATTGCATATCTTTATCTACAGTCTGGATGAGGGAATCAAGGGCACCCTCAGCAGCTTTGCAGGTGATACCAGGTTTTGTGGGAGTGTTGATCTGCTGGAGAGCACGAGGGCTTTACAGAGGTGTTTGGACTGGATGGATCAGTGTACTGAGGCCAATTTTATGAGATACAACAAGGCCAAGTGTCAGGTCCTGCATTCTGTTCTCAACCCCATACAATGCTCCAGTTGGAGTTGAGTGGCTGGAAAGGTGCCCATTGGAAAAGGACCGGGGGGCGCTGGTCAACAGCTGCTGAACATGAGCCAGTGTGTGCCCAGGTGTCCAAGAAGGCCAATGGCATCCTGGCCTGGATCAGATACAGTGTGGCCAGCAGGACCTGGGCAGGAATTGTTCCCCTGTACTCAGCACTGATGAGGCCACACCTCGAGTGCTGTGTCCAGTTCTGGGTCCCTCATTACAAGGACATTGAGGGGCTGGAGCACTTCCAGAGAAGGGCAGCAGAACTGGGGAAGGGTCTGGAGCACAAGTCTGATGAGGAGCAGCTGAGGGAGCTGGGTGTGTTTAGCCTGCAGAAAACGAGGCTCAGGGTAGACCTCATCAATCATTACAACTCCCTGAAAGCTGGGGTGGGTTGGTCTCTTCTCCCAGGTGACAAGCAATAGGACAAGAAGTAATGGCCTCAGGTTGAATCAGAGGAGGTTTAGATTGAACATTAGGAAAACTTTCTTCACTGAAGTGGTTGTCAAGCACTCTAACAGGCTGCCCAGGGAAGTGGTGGAGTCATCATCCCTGGAGGAATTTAAAAGATACGGCTCTTAGGAACCTGGTTTAGTGGTGGACTTGCCAGGCTTAAGAGTTCGACTCGATGATCTTAAAAGTATTTTCCAACATAAACATTTCTATGATTCTGTGATTCTCTCATTCAACTGGTTTTGGTTACATTCAAATGAAGACCTAATGAACACTGCACTGTGCTTTGATAGCCAGCACAAATAAAGCACTAAACCTTGCCACGTGCTCTAGCCATGCTCCATGTGCCTGGGTAGCTGCAACAGGAAGTGCCTGTGGTCTGTCTGCCCATCTGTAGTTGTCCAAACCATCTGAGGAGCAGCCATAGCCAAGCTCCAACAGACCTTCCTTTCTTCAGGCAGGTAATGTCACGGCTGGTCTTGAAGTGATGAATTGGATTAACACACAGTGTTGGGCCATTTACACCAGTGATAGGTGAATATCTGAGTTTGTGTAAAGGCTCTGTGCAGGCCTGAACCACTCAGCTCCTCTTGTCCTGTTGCCCATCTAAAGTCTATCTCTAACTGTCTGTGCAACATTTGTTTTGGATTCTAGTTGAGGCCCAAGACTATGTTTGGGGTATGCTATAAACCTAACCATGTTGTTATCATCTCAATCCAGCAGCATTCTACTGGGGCTGATGAATGTGTAAAGCTGATGCTGTTACTTGGTGAATTAGGGTCAGTTATTAAAGCAGTAAGAAGTCACATTTTGAATTTATTATCAGAGTGCATAAATACCTGCTCATTGAGCTTTCTGCATGTGTGGAGAGAGAATATTGCTTACAAGGAGAAACGGCAAACACATGGCCCAGCAATGGGAGCAAGCTGTTCAGTAGAGCAGCAGAACTTCTCTGGACGCCTTAGGGATTTATTTACTACTTTAAAGCAAAACTTCCATTTAATCTTAAGAGGAGAGGAAGAATGCTTCTGTAATATTAATCTTCTCAAAGCTTGTGAGCTTTTAACAAGGCCTAATCAAACAAGACAAGATCCTTGATAACTTCTGGACAGAAGGAACTATTCATAAAGAGTGGTTGTGCCACAGCTGTGTATCTGTTCACATCATAATATATGAGACATAGAAAAATGCTGAACTAATCAAACAAAGCAATCTCCAGGCTAGATTTTTGCAAAAGGAAAATATTTTAAATAGATTCAGTATTTAACTATGATTTTTAATAATAGATTTTTCCCTAATGATGAAGTTCTTCATTAGCCTACCAGAATTTAGGCAGTGAGCAACTTCATCCCCTTAAATAATCCCCTTAAATTCGCATACCATAATTCTTGCTGTTACGTGTTTGCATGACCTAGATAGAGATTTAAAGCAGATAGGATCGTTTTTTGCCATTAAAACATTTGTGTCAGGGAGCAATATTTTCTGTGTTTAAAAAATAAATGCAGTAGTGTTATGTTGCAAAATTGTTGAGTAAAATCATCGTTACCATTGGCATGCATTCATTTGGAGCGCAGTGTAGTCTGGGGCAGTCAGTAGATTTTCGAGACATTTTTCATTTTTTCATCTGCACATGGTCGTTTATTTTTTCTTTTTCTTTTGTCAGTGAGAACTTACTGAATGTTACAGGATTTTCTGTAAGAAGAAAATGTATAAATGAGCAGAATGTTAATTAGGATTATGCTGCTTTGTTGCCTCTAGCTGACTGGAAAGGTCATACTGGCTTATATTTTACTCTCAAAGACAAGACAACTTAAGGGAACTCAAAAATGCTGTAACACCATTTGATTCAGACTTCTAACCTATTTTGATTTATTCACTTTAATAATTACATACTCTATATTATTTCAATAAATAAAATAAAATTTTGCGCCACTATATAAAATTAGACAAATTCCAGGCTAAGACCAAGCTGACTATGACTATATAGACATGTTCTTTGCAGTAACTTCACAAGATCCCACGTTAGAGGCTGGAGGTCCCTGCAAACCTGGTGGTCTGGATCTCAAGAGGATAAGTGAATGCATGCTCTATGCATGCTGCTACCCAGCTGATGGGTTTCCTCACAGCAGATCCCCAGCTCTGTCCTGACACGGTTGTATGCCACAAAGGTTTCCTTCAGATGCTGGAGGAAAACATGCCATAGTTTGGTGTTGGCTGGCCAGTTAAATCCCCATCCTTCCAATCAGCCAGGTAAGGACTATTAGATGCTTGCACAGTAAAAATGGAAACCAGGGAACACCTTGTGGCAAAAACAAGGAAGCATGTTCACAAAATGGGGACATCTCTTGTATTTACAGCTCCTGAGCTTTGGCAAACACACAAATAATGTCTGTATATCTGCATATACACTTGTAATAAAAGCTTTGATATAAACAGCAAGTGTCTGAATATAGGCAGCATTTGAACTTTCCTTTTTTTGCTGCTGACATGAACCAGACTTTAAAAAGGCTGTATCCTGGTATAGTGCATTCAAAGGTCAGCCTCTGATATTCTTCCACCTTACACTATTCCCAAGGTTTTTTGGAGATAGCAGTGTAAATCATGTAATTATAAACCAGAGGACTGGAAGGTCATCTGAAGACTTTCACAATACATAATCCTTTGATATATTTATTATTATTACTCTTGCCTTAAGAAAGAATTAAATCTTTTCTCCAAAATTTTGTCTAATTCTTACGTTAGGATCCTTCAGCATTCCTTAAAGATTATAGACAGCAATTCTGCTCTTCTCACTTTTTGTCTAGGTAAGGCCAGACTCCCAATCTGGTATCTTTTTCTCTCTGCTCATGAGACTGGCTCGTCACTTCTCATACCAGAGTAGAGCTACATCATTGCATCTCTCTGAGCTGATCATTCTTGAATGAGATGTCATGAACAAAACACAGTACTTAGATGATGTTCTGTAGTATCAGATACAATGACATAAGCAACTGGTTTTCCCATAATTTCTGGAAACATCTCTGTTTGTAGAATGTCTGGTTCCTCTTGGTTTTTTCATGGTCTCAGCCTGTACCCAGTGAAAGTTTCACTACTGCATATTAAGCTATTTCTTACTCTGTTGCTTTTAGCCTCTGAGTTCCCAGTTTTCAGCAGAGCATTTTGTTGTTAGAGCACAGCCTTACAGTTTATAGTTTTACCTGTTCCTCCATGTCTATTTATGAACTGTGAAGGTCATCCTTTAACAATTTAATTGCCTCGAGGCAATCCAGTCAAATGGATCATTACCTTCAGTGTTTAAAAATCTGCAGCAGTTTTCCAGCTTTGTTTTACAGTCTAGTAGTCAACCACTGAATTTCAATAGACTTCTGGAAGACAGTGGAAAGAACTCCCTTGAATCATGTCTTTGGTCAGTGTAGCATCCTGCATATTGTGGTGTTGCCAGGTGGAGGAGGTAAAAAAGCATGTATCAGTGTCAAAACATGGCAGATTTTTGTTTAATTTAAAGTAATTCAATGCAAATTGCCTTTTCTAGTGAGTACTTTTACACTTACTGCTATCACAGCTTCCTTCAAAATAAAGATAAATCCTAGAAATGCAGTTATAATAAACATGAAAGAAAGGAAGCTATTCATTTAAAATGTGAACAGATAAACAAAGTTTGATGGTTTTAATACAACATATTGTATATTGAAATAATATTTCATCTCTATTCATTTTAAGATGGATTTACATATTTTTTGGAAGTGAATAAAAAATTTTGAGTCATAGCCCCAGTACAAAATCAAGTTTGTTAGCAATTGTACATAACACTAAGCATTTTATTACTCATTATCTTACCTGTTAGTTACTGGATATTTATGCTTAATGATTCTGTCATGATTCAACACAATATTTGGGTAAGAGTTTTGTGTGGAGTGGAAAACAATTGTGAAAAGCAATTGAGATATTACTGCAGTATGGTGCTTTGTTAATGATGAAGGCAGATTTTTTATTCTTGTGTTCAGGGTTGCCAAGGACCAATGAAAGAAGTCCAAACAGCTGATGCTCCTCTGAGAAGCACAGAATATCAGGGAGAAAATCTCCTGCAGGTCTGTGGTTCTTAGGCTGACAGCCATCATTCCTGGAAGGACTTTGAGCTCAGAGTTACCCATATAATGTCCCAGCAAAACAATTTATCACTTATTGACAGGGAGGGAGAAATACCAAACTATGCTCAAGATTAGGCACTTGACTGATTTCAGTTCTTCCATGGATTTCTTGGGTTATCTCTGGCACATAACAATCCCTTTTACTGTTTGCACTCCAGGCTTGTTCAGTACTGTGCTGTGTTCTGGGTGTTACAGATCTGCTCTTCCCCAGATGTGCAGAACAATGGGTGTTTCTTGTTTCTCAGCTGGTCTGAAACTTGCTGCACACAGTGCAAGTACCTACCAAGGTTAAAGTCAGCTTTGCTCTCTGGGTAAAAGAGGTGTCACCCTTGCTGCATAAGGGACCTCAGCCCGTAAATTTTTTGGTTCCCCTATCCCCTTGGCATGCCAGATGCATCCAGGAGAGGAGTTCTCACACAGCAGGGCTTTCTGCTACCCACAGCTGTTTGTGTCCTTGGTGCAGCCCCTCTTCTTGACTCCAGTGATGCAGGCCTGTAGTTGAGCATCCTATTTCCTAGCTGCTGGTCTGTCTCTCCAGGTTCCTGAATGGCAGTAGCTAGCAGGAATATCTGTAGCAGTAGAATTTGGGCTCTCTGACTTGTATTTTCCCTGTTTAGCCCATTTAGCATTTCAAAGGAACATTCTCTTCTTCCAGCCATGTTACTGAGATAAGAGGCCTGCATTCCCTGACACAAATTCAATTGATTTTCACTGACCTCCTTTGGGACCTCATTGCATCTTCCTGAGTTTGCTATCCATAAAATAATTCCTTTATTGAGAGGCATTTTTGCATAAGTCAACAAGAGCTGATGAGCTTATTACCATGTTAATCCAGTCACAGGATGTCTGTAATAACAGTTCTGCTATGGTTTCTGGTCTGTACTTTGAAATTTTGGTGGTCTTCAGTTTAGATTTGGGAAAATATCCTTGCAAAAATATTATCCTCACAGTACACATTGATTTAGTAAGCCTAAGAATATCCATGCAATGGAGACACAGAAAATTAATCTGGATACAGTTTATTGATTGATGAAGTTTATTGATTGATATAGTTGATTGATATTAGCAAGGATGGCTTGTTTTTGAGTAAAAAGTACATCGGTTCTTTTGGGGATCCACACAGTAGTATCCCATAGACTTTGACCTGCATACATTTGTCCCATGGTGCATCCCAGCTCATCCATAACTGAGTGAGAAGCACAATTATGTCTGACTTCCATTTAGAGAGGGAGGGCTGTGATTTGCTGAGTTCTGAGTGCTTCAGCCCAAAAAGTGAGCAGCCTGACTGAGACAGGCAGGCTTCCACTTTCCTTATATGACTAGGGGCAGGTGAAATAAAAACTTGCCTGTATTCTGTGTTTTCCTATTTATAAGACCCAGTTTTATGCATTCCAGCAAGACAGAATCTCTCAAGGTTCAAGTGCACAGGCAGTTGGATATATTATCCATATTTGAACACATTTTACTTTAAATTGAAATGCAAGTGAAATGGCTTGGCAGGCAGGGAGATTAGTCACTTCACAGCTTCTGTAGGTTTTATAAGGGATCTCTAGTTTTATGACAGATCAATACAAACACACAGATTTAATTTCTTCTGCAGTCTAGGGTACTATGGAGGCTGTGGCTCTGAATTTCTGGCCTGAATTTGTGGGCTGAAAGAGAGTCTCTGAGAGACATCATGTCGATTTCATCCCAGACCCTGAGCAATGTCTGTGTCTGTTCCCCAGAGTTTGCTTTGATCCCTGACAGTGTTAGTAAGATGCTAAGAGTATTGGGGATGTCCTTGTGCACCTTTGGTGCACGCTTAGTGGCCTTAGTACTTTCTGAATATATAAAAAAAAGACTTCATAAAAGAGGCAGCCACAATATTTTATTTAAAGCCACAGGGACACTGGTGAACTGTCATTTCTTTGGAAGCTTTAGGATTTCCTCTGCAATGCACCAAGAGACGGTTTATGGCTCTGTGTTCTGGTATCTCCTCACTTTGACTACATACATGGCTGTGGGCAAAAAAGGGGAGATTGTCACAGTGATGAGAACTGTTATCAGGAGCTGCTTTGAAGACACTCTTTCTAAATTTATTTGAAATGGCAGAATTCCTGCTCTCCTACAGCTACCAAAACAAAAATATCTTCATGCTATTTCCAGTATGACCCCATGTTTTAAAGGGTAATTTAGCTCCTTTGAATATCAAGTAACAGAACGAAGTGATTGCGGAGCTGAAGCATAAATAGAAAGAGGAACAGGCAGCAGTGAAATGCTGACACTTCAGCTGAGACTTGGCAAGCCCAGCTGGAAATGCTTGTCCCAGCAACACACACTGCATTCACAGAGTACCTTCACGATTGCTTCTGTGTACAAAGTTCATATCCTCACTGACCTATTTTATTTTTTTGCTGACAGTGCAAAAGTTTAGTGTAAAGGACATTTTTAGTAGTTTTTCACTGGGTGTGTATATATACACAAATGCCACCTTATACTCATGTATTTTGTAACGAATCAGGTGTGTAACTGACTTCTAAGTTTTAAATTTCAGTGGGACTTCTGCTTCTAAGTAACTGAGACACTTTAGAAAATGTGATCTTTTAGTAAGATGTCCATCTACCATCCTGTAGACAGGTCATATGCTTATGCTAGAATCACCAAACTTTTGACCTCTGGGAGGATACAGAACTGTTCTATTTCAAACAGAAAGGGGCAATTCTACCTACCAGTGGAGGATGTAGGATGTCCCTTGAGAAGAGGTGTGAAAAATCTGTCCTCTTTGGCCACCATGAATTGTCCTTATCTTTGGCAAGATGCTTCTTTTGTCCACATATGTTTCTCACAGAGGACATCATGACTAGTTTTCCTTGGAAATAAGTAAATCCTTCTCCTATAGAAGTTCCATAAATACACGAAACTTGTGAAAGAATTTTAAGATGGCAGAAACCATGCAGGGCTTTGCCTCTCTGCATATAGCTGCTAATTTTCAAGGGAATTAATACAGTTTTGTTCAGTTTACCCAAATTTGATAAAATTGTAGTGGTTCAATGAGTGCTGCCTGGCAGTGCTCTGGGATAGTCACTGCAACCAAGGGTGTTATGCAAGGTGTAACACATGAGCAGTAACCCATGAGCATGCCAGAACTCCTCAGCAGCAGTTGAGCATGCTGAGGCAGGACATGCATTGTGCTGTGACTAATTACATCATCAGTGTGTATTGTTCAATAATTAGTGAATTCTGATAGGGATTTCTATTTTAAGTGATCTCTTCACTGGTGTTTTGTTCTTCCATTAAAAAACACATTGTTTCATCCAAAGCATAGCGGACAGCAGGTTGAGGGAATTGGTTCTGCCCCTCTGCTGCACTCTGGTGAGACCCCACTGGAGTGCTGTGTCCAGCTGTGTGGTCCTCAGCACAGGAAGGACACTGACCTGTTGGAGCAGGTCCAGAGAAGAGCCCTGAAGATGATTAGAGAAAAAGAACATCCATTGTGAAAACAGAAACACAGACTGAGAGTATCAGGGCTGTGCAGCCTGGGGAAAAGACCTTATTGTGGCCTTTCAGTACTTAGAGGGGGCTTAGAAGAATGACGAGGACCAACTTTTTAGTAGGGCCTGTTGCAATAGGACAGGGGTAATGGTTTAAATTAAAAGAGGTAAATTCAGACTAGATGTAAGGAAGAAATTTTTTGCAATGAGGGTGGTGAAATACTAGAACAGGTTGCTCAGAGAGGTGGTAGATGCCTCATCCCTGGAAACATTCCAGGTCAGCATGGAGGGGCTCTGAGCAACTTGATATAATGGAAGATGTCTCTACTCATGTTGGACTAAATGACCTTCAAAGGTCCTTTTCAACCCAAACTTTGTGTGTCTGTGATTCTATGGTTCTATTACATGTACATTTCATGTGTGTGTGTGATAGTCTCAGAAAGGCTAAAAGAGGTGAAAGGGTGGAACACATGAAAGTCTTCATACCATGTTGTTTATTTAGTGTCAGGGACCAACCTGTTCCTTGCACATTTTTTTTGAGCCTTGCTAGGATAAGCATAGGGACTATATAGGATGTAGGAACTGGCAGATTAATTATTCAGAAAATTACCAGGAAGAGCAGGAGGTTTTTAATTTTTTTTTCATTCACAGAACTCAAGATTGGATAATGCTTTTTAAGGTCTATGTTAGCCAAGCACAAACTAGTAGACTTAATAGAGGGAAGAAGCTGGGTGAGATATTTGGACTGTGGTTCAGTTAATGATATGTTTTCATCCAGCATGTTGGCCTTTTCTGGGGTTGGAAAGGAAAGCCAATTGTGCAGGCACTGTCTCATAAATCCTTACCCACTGGTTTAGAAAAGAGACAAGGAACTTCAGAATGCATAATGTCCCTGGTGGAAATAAAAATGTCCCCATTCGTGAAAACCAAAATGCAAGTTTCATGTAGCTGCAAGAGCAATTTCATCCCAAGTTAGTGCCTGATTCTTAATTTCTGGGCAAAAATTTAGATGTTTCCATTATCATGAAAGTGCCTAATGACATCTCAACAAATGACATTGTTCGCAAAAGCTCTGAAAACATTTACTGCAAAGCAGGAGCAGTGTGTTCCAAGTTATCTTGTTCCATGCTATGTAGGAGGAAGACACTTCTGTTTGGAGCAAGTGTGCCTATATATTGTCAATTAGGATCAACTCCTGTTTAGACAACCCCCCAGGAAAACCATTCTGGCATGCATGCTTGCAAATACAGCCTTTATTTGTTGTATGCATGAGTAAGGGCCATGGATATAATTTTGTAAATATTAAAGGCTTGCATATGCCTGTATTGCCTGTAGGCAATTGCTCAAATGCTCTGGATCTCACTTACAATGTTTTTTTTCCTCAGGTAGGGCAGACTGTGGCCTCACATGCAAAATCTGTCAGGTGATCTTGACTAATATATGGAATTATAGATGGGTGAGGTAGTGGTACACACAAAATTGTTTTCTGGTGTTAAGCTATTAAGTTGCAGAAAGTGGGTCAGTATTTCAAAGCTTGTTGAATCAAGGTGTCCCCCTATCACCCTTTCTTGTTTGCCTATCTTCTCCCCCTTCTCCTCTTGAACTGGTTAGGGTTTGTCAGTCAGCTAATTCTCTTGAACAGCTATTGAGAAAAACTTCTAGTGAGGAAAATGTGTTTGATGCCAAGTTAGGTGTTTTCCAGTCATCATACAGACTAGCTGACATAGAGTGATTAACATTACTTAAAGGGAAAACACCAAGGACTTTGGGTGAGAAGCCTACTTCTCAATGCCAAGGGATAAAGAATTTACCACTTCACTTGAGTATTGGTTCCAGTGTATAATTGTATTCACTGGTACATTTTATTCCTTTTTATTCCATTTGACTTGGCTTCTGATAAGTACTTCTGAGCACAGAAGCATTTTTTGAATTCCTGCCTGAACCTTTGATTAGCACACTGCAATATAGACTCAATAACTTTACCTGAGGCTTCTATATTTGTAATTTAAACTATGTACAGTGTCAATTTATTGAGCTACTTCTCCTCCGTAGAGTTTGATTTTTAGCAGATTTGCAGAGTTGAGGGAGCATTGACAAAGAGAACAGCATACACTACCAAAGAGAAAATCTGAATTTTTTTTGTGTTTGTTATTCCAAATAAATAAGCCTGGACATAATTCAGTATGGACATAATTGGCATAGATTGCAGAAGAAATTCACACATTCATGTGGAAATTCAGGTTTGTTAAGGATTATATGGTCATGTTTTTTTCACTTAATGATTTTGTATCCTCTTAGGAATTTTGGATCCACTTAAATGAGTGGAAATAATTCAGATCATGAAATACCTATGAGTTTTATAAATATAGACAAAAAGGTATACAGAGAGACCCTTTTTCTGAGTGAGCCAAAATATTCTAGTGGGAACCTGTGTCTTTTGACATGACAGAGGAATTGAAATACTTATAAGCCCACCAACTGCAGGAAAGCCTGAAAAAGAAATAAATGCTCATTTCTGGGGCTCTTAACTACTGGCTTGTTTGTGAAATGTCAGACCAGTCCTGATATGCTCCTATGCAACATGTGGACAAAGAATTTTGTAGAAGGGGTTTTTTCCTCCTGTGTCAGATGAACTCCATCCATTTAGACCTTACACCGCTGACTGAAAGCTGGATTGAGCTGTCTGCCTTTGTACGATAAACTCTTTCTCTAGTTTTGTTTGTGCAGGTTATTTTGTGACATAAGACCAGATGAACATTAACAGAACCTGGAATGTATTTTAATTGTAAAGCTCCATCAGACATATTGATAATTGCATATTTTATAATTAAAACTGTGAATGCTTTTCTTTCTAAGCATAGTGACAGCTGTTAAAGCACATCTGGAAATATGCTTTAAGCAAAAATATTTTAGCACAGAGAATTTCACAATCTGTGGGCTATTTATCAGCATTTCTGTACAGAATACTAATCTGATTTATCGGTATTTTTAATATAAAAGTCTTGCCGTTTTTTTTAAATGATATTTACAAATCTGGCTTTGAATTCACATCGTAGATTGGCAATTCCAGTGTACTTCAAAGCTAAATGCTGCACAACAAAGCATTGCTTTGCTACTATTTTTAGGTAGAAGCCTATATAAGTCTTGTCTGATACCCTCATAAATTTCCTTCATTGATTTCAGCCAAATATTTTCTCTTTTTATGATTTTAAATATAAATTATTTTTTTATACTGGAATTTCATTGAGAAGAAAATTTTTCATACTCCTGCTCCGTGCTTCTTGAGGCTCATGTCATGTGCTATTACCCTTGTACCATCTACAATTATTATAGCATTACACATGACTCTTTGCTGTCAGTGAGAGTGTTTACAAGATAGGACCCTGGTCACTTGGAAATGAACAGCAATGTTTCTGTTTTTTATAGAAGCCCAAGCATTGTTGTTTCTGCACTTTCCTCAGAACTGTCATATGAACATTACAAAACCAAATTTTCTGATATGATTCATTAAAATGGAACAAGAAAGCATAAAACTTCAAACAACTTTAAAACTTCTAACTGCTAATTTATTGCTGTTGTTGCTTATTTTTTTTTTTGTTTGGAAAAAAAAATACTAAACATAAAGATGCAGAAACTTAAAACCTCATGGTATTACTTTAATCAGGATCTTGCATTCTGACCCAAGCATCTCAACCAACTTGCTTTCAGGATGATGAGGGAGATTTTGCAGAGAGCATTTGTCAATAGATGCCTAAGTGAGAAATCAGTTTCCTTTATTTGGAGTAGGAGGCAACTTTTTAATGATAGATTACACTGTGCTGGAGCAGCTTCACACCTGAATTTTAAATCATAAGTGCTATCCTTGTTGTGCAGTTGGAGGCAAAATGCAGTTACGCAACCAAGTGAGAAGCTACAGCTGCAAAAACGAATTAGATTAAAAAAAAAATCTACAGCAGTGATACTATAAAATAATATGGAACACATTAGTGGTAATGTGGGAAAATTAATTCCAAATTATTGACAGTTTAATTGACCTACGGGAAGTATTTTAATTGACTTAATATGCTGTGCTGTTCTTCAGTTTTTTAAATTTTCCACTGAGCAGAAAACAAGTTTTTCCAATTATGGGGTTTAAAGCTGTAACAAATGGTTGCTGTGGGTTCCCTGGTTGTGAGATGCCAGCACTGGATGTGGGACTTTTCTGCCCAACACCTGCAAAGCCCATCGTGTGAGCAGAGCGTGGGTGCCACTGCTCCACTCTCATCATAAGCTTGCTGTCACAGAGGCTCTTTGCAAATGATACTTACTCAGTGATTTGACCCCCAGGCTCCGACTGCATGAAGAAAAGGTCATTAAGGATCGGCGACACCACCTCAAAACGTACCCGAACTGCTTCGTCGCCAAAGAGCTGATTGACTGGCTGATGGACCACAAAGAGGCCTCCGACAGGGAGACAGCCATTAAACTGGTACAGAAATTACTGGATCACAGCATTATCCACCATGGTAAGTGCAGTATCACCTGCTAAAAACTTCTAAGCTAAATTTATTGACTGCTGTGAGACAAAGGGAAATCCCACTCCTGTTCTTCAGCCAAGTGTAGGACAGGTAGGATTCTTTCTCTGCCAGATATGGAGCGTCTCTTGAACTGTGCTGCTATGCAAGGTCACCTGTGTCCTGAAGGAGATGAGAGCCTGAACAGGTGTGGAGTGATGTTCCCCATGGCAGGGGGCAAACTTGCTGCTTCCCTGTCTCCAGAGCAGCCTCAGCTGGATCGTGTTCCCCCTTGCCCTGCAGACCTCATTTCCCTGCTCCTAAGAGCATAGTTCTCCATCTGAAAAACCCATCTGAAAAAATCAGCCAGAAAAAAAAAAAAAAAAAAAAAAAAAAAAAAAAAAAAAAAATCTCATTTTTCTCACATGGATTAATTCCCTGGCCCTGGCCCTCACAGCAGCTGCACAAACATTAGTGCTGGTACAGCTGCAAGAAAGTTAGTGGTCTGGCTGTGCCCTGATTAATTTTCTCCTAAACTTGTTGTCTATTTGAGATCTGTTCCTTTCAGCTTCTTGAATAACAATTCATGCTGATGAAAAGACTTCCAATTCACTGGTAGCATTTAGTTGCCTTTTGGGGCACAAAGAGGCTGGAAAGCACACGAGCAAAGAAGATCCAAGGCCTCAATTTCAAGCCTTTAGTATTACCCATTTCACAATGGCAAATGCATCATTTGTTTCTTTTTAAAGAGAAAACTGAGTGATTATGGACAGACGAATGTTGACTTTATGCAGAGGTCATTGTATGTGCAGCAATGCTGCTGCTGTCTGCAGTACATTAACAACACCTTAATTAAAGTCAGAAATGCACATATTGAATGAGTGCCACCTCTACAGCTTCTGCTTGGCTATTAAATGAAAATTCTGGGTTGTTATGGAAACTGGGACTCAAGGTAGATAGTTAAAGAATAAAGTAATTATAGGGTATTCAAATCTGTCTACTTAATCCTCTATTGAGAAAATGTCAGTGAAGAGTTGCGTGCATGCCTGAGTGACTTAATTTAATTGAGCAATAGATATTTTATTGCTGAATGCTTGTTGAAAGCTCTAACAGCCTTCAAGCATTTTCTACCCTACCATCTAATTGAAAACTGTAGAAGAAATTTTATATATATGTGTGAAGATATTAGAAATGGAACAGGTGTTCCTTGAAAATGTTCATGTATTGCACTCTAATAAAATACTTCGTGAAGTGAGCTTGGGCAGGTGAATTCAGAGAGGTTCTATCAGGTTCTGCAGGATGCTTAGAACATTCTTTCAAGTGCCGTGTCAAAAGGGACACCAGTTCCTGTTTCTGTGGTGCAGAAGTTCCCCCATGTATGTGGGTTGACAGCTGCGTTAGGAGCACCTTTGCTTGGGATAGCTTTCCCATCAGTTTATGCCCTTGATGGGGTTCTCTGCTGCATTTTCAAGGGCCCATGATCAGCTGCTGTTCTACAAACCTAATCTGGCATTTCTCGGTGTTCTCATGTTGTACCTACCATTTGCTAGCTGGCATGGCAGAGCAATTGAGACAGTTTTAAAAAGGCAGAAGGCTTTGGTTTTAACTGTTTCTTTAGGAACTCTCAGGTTTCCTACAGCACTGCTAACCAGTATGAATAACTTTAAGAAGTTTGGCAAACCTTAAATTATTGGGCATTCTACTCTGTGGCCTTTTAAACAAACAAGACAACAGACTGTTTTCATCAAAAGGTTTTGGGGTATGTAGTGGATGGATGCTTTGTTGCTCTTTATGTTTGCAGTAATACTTACAAAACTGATGGACACTTCTCTCCCTCACCAGGAAATTTGGTTACCTCTAAATGTTTTCTCCAGCCTTTCATTAGAACGGAACAAAACTGTGTGCTGAGAAATACAGGGGTTAGACCCTACACATGCTTGCTTTGAAGCTCAGCAGTGGTACCTGCTAAATTGGTCCTCAGCTACTTAACATGTGTGTGAATTTTTTTTTTTGTTTAATTATTTTATGTTTCAGTCTGTGATGAGCATAAAGAATTCAAGGATGTCAAACTGTTCTACCGCTTCAGAAAAGATGACGGGACGTTTCCACTGGACAATGAGGTGAAGGTGTTCATGAGAGGACAAAGACTGTATGAAAAGTATGTTGCATTCAGTATTCCTAAAATGTTGACAACAGTGCCATGTGAGGCAAATAATACTTGTTAATCTATTTCTGAATCGTCAGAGGCTTTCAGTTCATACAGGAATGGATCTGGGCAATTCCATTACTTCAGTTGGGAGTCCTTCTCTCTCCTATTTTTCTTTTGCTTTTCTACCATATTCACTTGAGGCATTTTGTTTAAAATCTGATGCCCCAGATTGTAAACACATCCTATATGAGAATTCAATGTGAATTTAAGCCCTTGAAATCTATTCTGTAAAAATAATTACATATTTGTCAAAATAATTCAAATAATTAAAGAATTATTTTATATGTAAAAGCATAATTATAATTCCTAAAACATTATTGAACAAGCAGCCACATATCTGTGGAGACTCCGTATCTACAGCTTCATAGGGAGGCACAATTTTAAATCATCAGTGAGATGAATCTTCCGTGTTCCAGCCTGCAAAGTTTCAACATCAGAAAAGTTATGTTAAAAGCAATTTCAAAAAAATCACCAAACCAACCAAGAGCATCTGATTATCTGACTTAAACAGATTATTATGCTGAGATACTAAATATCCCACTGGATTACTTCCATCAAGTAACTAGGTATCTTAACAATACTTCCTAATATTAAATTAAAGACATTTTTATTCAGGATGTAGAGATTTTGACATGGTACTTTTAAGCAGAGAGAAGAATATGCATGTTGGCATATGCTACAAATTAATGCAAAAGTTGTGATGTGTTGTTTACCAAAAAGCTTGAAGTATTGCTCTAGACTGAATACCACCTACTCTCCTGCTCGTTTGGAGCAGAGGCGTGCAGCAGCCAGGAGAGATGCTGTGTTTTCTCAATGACGGAAATTTGTTTCCTTCTGAGAAGAAAGCACTCAGGAAACTCACAAGTTTAAAAGCTGATAATAAATATTATTTTCAAGGTTAGCTGGCTCTGAAGATCAGTTTGGTGAAAGAGCAGTGAACCCAAAATATAAACAAATACTTGTAAATGCCACTCCTCTTGTTACACCCATCATATAAAATTCCCCAAGACACAGTGGCTGTGACTATTTAAAGTAAAAATATAATAAAATGTATAAGACATAAGAAAATGCATCACTGGAGAAAATCCTCCATTCTATGCACTGGCACAGGTGAAATGAATCAGCTACCTTCAAACTCTTCTGTGCCTTACTAAGCACAGCATTTGCTCTTTAGACTTAGTAAACATGCAGTGTCTACAAGCCCGACCCATACTCTGAAAAGCAGATTAGAGTGTCTACAGTGCTTTTTTTAGTCTATATTTCTATTTCAATTATCCATAAGAAAAATAATTTTTGTTGGCAAGGCTGATGTCAGTCTTCTGCATGAAAGGAGCCATAGAAGAAAGAACTCTGCTCTAATAGTGTCTGCTTCCATCACCATTTCTCTGAATGGAGAACTATCCCCAAACCAATGTGATCCACTTTGTCTAACTCTGTAGTAGCAGAAAAACATTCACAACTGTAGAGAGTGCTCCTATCTTGGCAAAGGGGTTAATGCCAAAAGCAGCACCTGTATCTGAATATAACTGCATCTTTGAGAGGTGCTTGCTCCTAGGCAACGTATTTGAAGGGTTCAGAAACTTTTAAAAACAGCCCTGAGTGCTAAATATAGTATAAATTAAAAATACCTGTCATTTCAAAACCAGTATGTGACAGTCAAAGGTAGTCAAAATTCTCCATGAATCATCGGAAGTATTTTATATTCTTGGGAGATAAGAAGGCATACCTGGGCTATCTGGGCTTCACTTTGTTTATTTTAGCAAACCTCCTGTGCAGAGATTTCAGACTTTGTTAGTTTCCTTGCCTATTCACCTTTATTAGCAACACCTTCACAATTTCTTTGGATAACCTTTAAACTCAAAATCTAATGCTGAAAGTCAGGAAGAGCTCTGCAGTGAAATGTGTGATTGTGTAATATATCAGTTGTATCAGTTTGCTAATAGTCTTGAGAAAGAAAATATTAATTCAGTGCTATTAAAATAATTACTAAATGGCAGCAACCAGAGAAAAGTATTCATGCACAAACATTAAATCATTTACCAGCACATTCAACTTGTTTATCAAAATGCCTATGGGCCTGGTTGCAACAGAAATGCAGCTATGCCAAAGGAAATCTATCCAAATCCAACACATTTTGAAAATCTGTGACTAATTTTGTGGAGTTTGCTGATCTTCACTAGGCTTTGCTAATTTAAGATAGACATTATAATTATTTCCTGCTCTTTTCCATTCTCTGATTGGGGCTGGAGTACCACTAGGTTCAGAAGCCAGGGTAGTTTGTGCTTGCCAAAATTGCAGACATTACCCAGCACCAGTCCATGCAGATCTGTACCCTCAGTGGATAAAATGAACAAAATGCTTTAGGAGGATCAACAGGTTGTTGCATGGATGTCTTAGGCAGGTTACTTACATTCAGACAGCTGTTTTGGGTAAATGCCTTGTTCTCTGCCCTGGGACATGCGAACATCAGGGCTGTCCCTCTGCTGAGGAGCTCCCTTTCCCGTCTCTCTTCTGCATGACCACAAAGCTCCTCATAACCTGAACTCTCCTTTCTTATGTATTACCCCCTTCACCCACTGTGGGCATCTTTGGTGGCTGTACCTGTGGGATTAGAAGATTTAAAATCAGTCTCTGATTGTATTCTCCCTTCATTTGCACTGAAAGTCATGAATCAGTTCAGATTCCCAGCACATTGTTGGAAACTTTGGTAATCCTTTCTGTGAACGTACTTTGAGGTTGAGGTTTATAACTAGAGATGAAAACCACTGGATTTCCTACAGTCTTGCCTGAAATTGTTGAATAGTTTATAAGATCTAAGGTTGGTATCAGCTTTCAAGCTCTACAGGACTGCCCAGATAAGTTGAATGAGATAAACATGTTTCCTGTTCAACAAAACTCTCCATGCAAATCTTTTATAAATCCAGCACAGACCTTTTGTAGCTTTAAAAAAAAATCAAATTGTTGCAGGCACCTTATTTTTATAATGTTTGCTATTCTCAGTAGGGTTTGGTCAGACACACAAGATTGTTGTTTCTGGTGCAGTCATGCATAGGAGCTATAAGTCATTTCATGATGCTGACATCAACTGAGATTTTTGAGCCAGATTTCACAGTGAAAGAAGTGCAGATTTATGGTTTTAATTTCAGGAAATCTTTCAGATAATTTTGAGACTGCATTCTTGGAATCACTTTCAGTTTAACTCATCAGTGGTTGAGTTGCTTTTATCCTCTGGTGCAGTTATTTTGATAAAAACAAGCTTAAAGATTTCTTTTGAAAAGGAGTTTGAATTTCAGTGTTTGGATAAATACACTCCTTTAATGCAGGACAACACCAGTTTTAGCAAATAATACGTTTTGGCATTAACAGCCTCATGTTTTTTTGGAACAAGGAGAAAATGGAAGAGTAAAAGGAAGTTTCCAGTTCTGTCTAACGAAAGACCAGGTTTTTGATTGATGTAAATTGGTACAGTTTTGTTGACAGCCATGGAGTTACAGTGATTTACTTCAGTGAGTGACGCAAGTCCATGGATTGCTGTGTCTGGGCTTCTTAAACTGGCAATTTGTCGTGTCTGTTTGTTCACAAGTCCAAATCCTTTGCAGTGCTATTCTGGGCTTATGCAGAAGGGTGTGAAATGTCAAACTGAGTGTTTTTCCACTTGATATTTTTCCAGATTTCTTTTGTGTTTCTGTAAAAATCTAACCATTAGCACTGCCTTTTCAAGGACCTTTCTATCTGCAATTTCAATGAGGCGGTCAACTAATTATAGACTCATCAATGAACAATTAATGCAATCTTAAGGTTTTTTTATTTGGTGCCTGCAGAGCCTGGGTAACCAGTTCTGGGTAGCCATGCAGCAGATGGTAGAAAAGACACAAGCTTTGGGTTTGCATTTTTTTTTCTGGGGGGGAGTGGAAAGCCTGGTGAATGAGACACATTTAAAGATAGTCCCTTGGAGCATAGTAGGTCTGTATTAGAGGTGGTGAGTGTGGGACAAAATGCTGTGGGACAAGATGCTTGTAAATGAAAATATTAAAAAATAATGAAGTCTGGAAGAATTCTGGGGTCAATGCATTGTCCTCAGCTAATTTGGCTTTCTCAGTTCTTACTCAGCTCAGAGGTGCTGGCAATGACACACCATCTAAACAAGCAGTTTGTTGTGCTACCACCGACACACAGCTGTGGCTGAGCAGCCTTGGCCTGGTTTGATGATCTGCTACCTGGTGGTCAGATCCAGTAGGTTCAGGCCTCAGGTTAGTGCTCATCAAAGTCAAGAGGAGAGTCTTTTAGGTGAAATAACAGAGCTTGGACTATGTCAAACCTCTTCACTGTGATTTCAAATAAAATTTTCTCTCTGCATTCCTATGGCACAGATTTTTTTGCTGCTTCCCAAAGGAGATGAAGTTATATTCCATAATCTCTGGACATACTATCAGTTCAAGAAGCAGATAGCTCATGTATGGATTTACTTGAATTTCAGTTCCTTTATCAAAAGGGCAAAGATTCAGCACTTCCAGAATATGACTGCTGTAGTTCAGATGTGCCCTTATTTCCAAATAGTTGGTGAAGGGAGGAGACCTGTTACTCTTACTTGGAAAAAACATTTCTTGAACTATTTCTCAGAAAGTCTTACCACTAGTCCTATTATTAGCCTTTAATAAATAATATAGTTATGAAAATTAGGTTAATAAGGATGCTATAGTGCTCAGTTTCCTCCCAAAAAGTGGATTTCTGTATTGCAAAGAAATGATTCTCATTTCTTCTTTAAAACTGCCTTTTGCATCATCAAAATATTGAGGCTTTTTTTTTTTTTTTAAGACTATGTCATTTGCATAGGTATCTTGAATAGAGAAGAGTTTTATTAGTATCCTTCAGCTACTCACATGCCAGTTGCTAGGAGATTTTGGGACATCTCATGGTGTTCCTCTAGCTGGTGTTACAGAGAGCCAGCTGAGGCACAGAGAACTGTGAGCCTCAGATGTTAAAATGTGCTCAGGTTCATGTGCAACTCGCTGGCTGCATCTGCATCATCAGATGTTGGATGCACAATATTTATCTGCCTCCAAACCACAGAACTACCTTTTTTCCTCCTCTTGAATTTTTCTGCAGCTGTTTTAGAGCTTATGGAAAGAATTTTCAAAGTCATCTATATGACTTTGGGGCATAGTCCTGCTAACAGTAAATATTAATTAGGAAGCTTTGAACACATGAGTCACATTCTGATGCTTTTAGGCTAATTTTTTTCAAAGTTGATTATACAGTAACTTTTAGAGAATGTTAAACACTAAATAGGGGAAATGCAAAACCTAAAAATCTAATTTTCTTTTAGGGTAAAAAAGAAGAAAGCATTAACTTCACACAGGGATATAAAGCCTAAATTTGTTTACTACGCAGTTTTCATCCACTTCCTAAGTAGATTGATAGCTTGAGGAAAGATTTAGTAAGTCAATGAAAGCTTCATATGCACTTGCTTGATATAATGAGATTTGCCAGAATAGATCTGTAACTGCTTTTCTGAAGAACCATTTTCCCTACCAATTTCCCCCCCCCCTCCACGCCAGGCTGATGAGTTCTGAAAATACCCTTCTGCAAGCCAGGGAAGAGGAAGGAGTCAAGTATGAGCGGACCTTTGTGGCGTCGGAGTTCATTGACTGGCTGATCCAGGAGGGAGAGGCCGCGACACGGAGCGAAGCGGAGCAGCTCGGCCGCAGGCTTTTGGAGCATGGCATTATACAGCACGGTGAGAAACCTACTGCCCAGCAGTAAAAGCTGCACTTACTGTAGCACTTTCTTCAGCTTAAGTCATGTGGAGGGGCCCTTGTCTTCCTGATCACAGTATGTTTAGGTTCTAAATTATTTCAGACAGGAGTCTTAAGTAATTTTATTTAGTAGAAGGGTGGCTTTTTCAAAAGTGCATTGTATTAGCTCTGAAAATGCTTCGTCAAATGCAGAGTCTGGCTGGAATTTGCAACTTACAACAACTTAACAACTTCAGGATGTGGACGAAAGTCAGTATTCCTATACTTGTAGTAATTAACTTGTAGAGCTTGATATCTGCAATGTGTGTGATTGAGGTAAATAGATTTTTAAGGATCAAATAGGGATTAGAACCTTAAATTAGCTAAATTCTGTATGCAAGATAAAAATTTCAGGGTCTATGTATCTCCCTACTTGTAGGCAGAACAGAGCATAGTCTGATGCCAGAAAAGCAGCTTTTCCACTTGGGCATGTAACAGAGTTGTTCTAGTATGTTTGGGCAAGAAGGAGGATGTCACTTTTGGTTGAAGTGTTATTGTATTTGTCCTTGTGGTATAACTTTGAGGTCAGAATCAAATATTTCTTCATGGTCCAGTATAATGTGTCTGGCAAATACACCTTCATCAAGAAGCTCCTTCTGTTAAGGGTGGAGGAGACAGAGTTTTCTCTCTCTACTGCCCTGAGGGTGAAGAAATTAACACCCCTGGCCCCATTTTACATGTTGTCATTATCTGTTCTCAGTGCATGTTGCCCTTCTGTGACCAGGCATTTCCCACCATTGAAGTGGCAGTGCCTCTGGGAGCAATGAAGGGGTGCCAGGAGATGACAACAGAATGGCAGAAGTTGTTACCTACATTACTTAGTGCACAATGGGAAAATAATCATATCCTGGTGGTCCAAGTGTTGTTGCATCAAACCTAATTCTGACAGAGAACAAAGAGATGATATCAGCAGGCTGTTAGTACACAAGGTGCTAGATTGATTAGGTTGCTTGTTACTTCACAAGAAAACCTAGTTTTAGTGAATAGAGAAAAGTGGGCATGTAAGTGATCTGCACAGTTCTGTCATGGTTCTAATCATGTTCACATTAACTTGCAATTACTAGGAGCTACTTCTGAATGTTTACAGTGATCAGCTTCCAATTCTATAATTACTCCTGTACTTCCTATGATTTATAGAGTGCCAACTGCTCAGAGCTTGATGGACAGGAAAGGTATGCCACCCTCCTCTTTACAGCAGCAATGATTTCATTCCTATTTTTACTTGAACATTTTCTGTGTATTACATATGTGGTAAACTTTCCTTACTATCCTGGGATCCCAAACCAGGACACTTACAAAAAAAAAAAAAAATCTAAAAAAATGTAAGTGATATTTATGCTGATACAGATGTTTTTTGCAGAGAAAAAAAAGTCAGGAGTTAACATTTGGTGCAAAGCTGGTTTTCTTAGATACTGAGATCTTTGCAGAGCTAAGAAAGTCAGGATGTGGCTTTTCTTGCAGATCAACCATTGTTTCATTAACTAAGGCAAATGCTCAGCAGGACACATTTGCAGGGAAATAATTTTGCCCCTGTCCAGCCAGGTTTCAGGGGTCATTCCTGAGTGACACTGGCTCTGCTCCTCTATGCATAGGCCTGGCCATTTTGCAGGTTTATCCCCTGCCCATGGTTTTCTTGTAGTCAAGAGTATATGCAAAGTGCACTCTAGGAAAGAGATTTGAAATTCATGAAGTAAAGACAGGGTTCTGGGAATTAGTTGATTGCTGAGGAAGTGGTCTTCTCACTTGTCCCTACCAGGTCATTGCTGCAAGGTACTGTCCTCTTCCTCACCCTGTTTTTAATAAAACAAACATAACTGAGTGGGCATTTCACAAGGACTTGATGGGAATGCTGGGAGTAAAGTAAAACTCCCATGGTGTCCTGGAGATTTGTCTTCTATGAGTGAACATGCTTTCTCCTTTGTGAAAGGAAATTTCATTCATTTTCATCACTGCAACAATTTGTCTAGATAGTGTCAGGAATATTGATGAAAGTACTGGCAGAATTAACATGGAGCTGGTTTGGGGTTCATCTTAGCAACTGGATATGACCTGTGCACATTGAAGGGTCTTGTAACTCTGGCTTCCTCTGAGAAGGGAGCTCAAAATGAGAACTACTGGTACAGAATTAGGGATATAAATTGGAAAACAGCAGGAAAGGTATTTTCTCCCCAACAACCTCCCACCCATCTTACAGAGTTCTTGATCCAATTAAAAAACAAAAGAAAGCTATTTTTCTGTGTCTTAGTACCATAAATTCATTTCACCATACTGTGCTTCCATTGTTTTGTCTCTCATCAGCAATACCAAAATGTTACTGGACACTAATTGGCATCCTTGTTGGCAGAACCAGCAGAGACTCTTGACTGAACAGCAGTGGCGAATAAAACATTTCATGTCCTAAAGGCAATCTTTTTCTAGTATGGTTTGATATCCACAATATGGAATAAAATAAAACCTGCTGTATTATTTTTATGAAGTATTTCTTAACCCACCTAATGTGATGGGAAGTAATAGAAATAGTTGCATCAAGTTGCCAATCTCAGTGGTAATTTTCCAGCCACGACTGAATTATGCAATGTCTTTTTACTAATACTGACTTTCATTTCAATTACTCAGAGAAGCTGTATTCTGCAACTGAGGCACTGTATTCAAAATGGCTTCCTGACACATTTTTCTTCACTTTAATTGGTCAGACGCAAACCAGGTTTCACACAGGAAACAAACACCAATGCTAATTTTAAAAAGGAAAACAGTGGTTTAAGAGGAA
This sequence comes from Vidua chalybeata, assembly GCF_026979565.1. NCBI lineage: Eukaryota > Metazoa > Chordata > Aves > Passeriformes > Viduidae > Vidua > Vidua chalybeata. The sequence goes on from NC_071530.1 coordinate 139,968,229, forward strand.
TTGTATAAATGCTGCAAAAGCATCAAATTCTCAGTTTTAAAATAATCTTCCTGATCTCTTTGGACATATGTAACCATACACATTTCCCCTGCCATGCATGAAAATAATGAAATGTACTTAAGTGCTGAATTGCTTCCTGCCAAAATCTCACTGGCCTACACAAATCACTGAGATTCGCTCCACTGGTTGAAGCGTGGTGCTAATAATGCAGTTGTGGGTTTGATCCCCATATGGGCCATTCACATACGAGTTGGACTTAATGATTCTTGTGGGTCCCTTCTAACTCAGAATATTCTGTGATTCTGTGAAATCATAATCCACAAAACACCATTACCACCATTTTCACAAATAGAACGCAGATTTCCTTTGCTGTGTACTGGTACCCCATGTAATATGGAATAAAGCCCCCATAAGTAGCAGGGAATTGTGCATTTTTAATTTCTTGAAGGCTAATGCTGGTGTTGGGATTGTAGTTGCCAGTAGTTACTTGGCATTTGTGAACACTGATGGCCTTCATCCAGAATATAGAAATAAAGTCTGTAGGAAGATTTATAAGTTTGGTGATGCACAAAAAATAAAGGCAGGGACAAAAGGTGCGCAGAACACATTTCTCAGCGGTAGAAAAGCCCATAAGAGCTTGATAACGTTAATAGATAAAACTTTCCTCCAGGACACTGGATCTTTCATAGTTCTTCTTCATATGGGCATGGTGGGACAGATTAGCTACTGTGGTCAAAAATCACATGCAGCAGGAGAAGAAGTTGTTCTCTGCCAGCTGCCAGCTCCCAGGTAGATCAGGCCAATGCAAGGATGGTCTGGGGGGCAGGCAGAGGACAGTGTGATCATCCACACATAGTCACAGCCCATTCTCAGTCTGGAAAACGGAGATATTGAGATGTCCAAGGACAAAAGAAGGTATTCACAGAGCTCTTTATGGAGTTGTTTTTGGCTCATACTTGCTTATAGCCCTTTCTGAAGAGCTTACCCTGCCCCTGCAGCCACAACAATAGAGCACTGATGACATGACAGGCAGAATCTTCTTGTCCTCCTCCAAAGATTCATTTGGTATGAAAGCTTGAGGGATGGAGAAACATCTGCCTGCCTTGCAGAAACTTTTAAAGTCTGGGATCTCCAGTGATAAATAAGTTAAATTTAAATCTGGTTAATACTGTTAAGAGAAACCAGTGCTGTCTTAGGATAGCACCTACAACTTGCAAGATGAATATTTGCATTTCTTCCATGGCAGCAACCAAACCATAGCTTACTTATGAATACTTTTCAATATATTGTGGGATGCAAACACACAGGGATTGCCTTGTACCTCAGATGGTACCGTGGGTGCTGACAGTTGAGCCTGCGAGAAATGGGGGCCTGGGCAGCCGAACTCATCTCATGCCACATCACGTTCTGTCTGTTTTGTTGTTGTGGTTTCCCAAGCTGCTGCTGACCTTCATGTCCATGTGCTTGGTGTGATTTCTTCCCTGACATGCCCCCAGCATCTTCCCTGAGCAGTGACCACAGCACAGTTCAGCATGAAGCATTTTGCAATGGCTATCCATTCTGTTCCAGGGGATTGGGATGTGGATTCCCAGACTCAGACCAGCAGCAGAATAGGTGGGGTGAGGCTTTGCTTTCCTGAATGATTGAGGGGTGTAAGAGTCTCTTTCAGAGATGACAGCTTAGCAGCTGTCTTCTTTGGAATATATGGTCTACCTGGACTTCAGTAAAGTCTTTGATACTGTTTCCTGTGATGTTCTTCAGAATCTGTATTCCCATGCTGTGGATGGGTGCACTCTTCACAGGGCCAAAACTTGGCTGGATGGCCAGGCCTGGAGTATCCCCCAGGGCTCAGTATTGGGGACAGGACTCATTACTGGGGCCAGCCCTCTTAATTATCTTTATTAAGGAGATCTTTATCAAGGGATCAAAGGCAGCAGAGGTTACTTTGTGGATGACACAAAGTTGGTTGGGAGTATTGATGGGAAGGTAGGAGAGCTCTACAGAGGGATCTGGACAGTCTGGAGTGATGGGTCAAGGCCAGTGGTGTGAGGTTCAGCAAGGCCAGGTGATGGGTCCTGCACTCGGGTCACAACAACCCCATGCAGGGAACCCCATCCAACACTCCAGGCTTGGAGATGATTGCTGAAAGGTACCCATTGGAAAAGGAACTGGGCTGGTTAACAGCAGCTGAACATGAGCCAGCATTGAGCCCAGGTGGCCAAGAAGGCCAATGGCATCCTGGCTTGTATCCTCAACAGTGTGGCCAGCAGGACCAGGGCAGGAATTGTCCCCCTGTACTCAGCACTGGTGAGGCTGCACCTCAATGCTGTGTCCAGTTCTGAGCCCCTCACTACAAGAAGGACATTGAGGGGCTGGAGCACATCCAGAGAAGGGCAGCAGAGCTGGGGAAGGGTCTGGAGCACAAGTCTGATGAGGAACAGCTGAGGGAGTTGGGCATGTTTAGCCTGCAGAAAAGGAGGCTCAGGGGAGACCTCATCACTCTCTACAATTGCCTGACAGAAAGCTGTAGCCAGGTGGGGGTCAGGCTCTTCTGCCCGGTAACAAATGACAGGGCAAGAGAAAAAGGCCTCAAGTTGCACCAGGGCAAGTTTAGGTTGGGTATTAGGAAAACTTTCTTCACTGAAAGGGTTGTCTTGAATTGGAACTGCCCAGGTAAGTGATGGAGTTACCATCCCTAGAAGAATTTAAGATGTGTAGATGTGACACTTAAGGACATGGGTTAGTGGTGAACTTGGCAGTGTCAGGTTAATTATTGAGGTTCATGACCTTAGAGGTCTTTTCCAACCTAAATGATTATATGATTTTGTCAGTGCTAGGATTTTTTGATGGTAATAAATATGTGATAAGATATCTTAGACATGACATCAGTATCTTTGGCCTCCACCCTCCTTTAAAGTACCTTTCAATTTTAAAAAGTTTTATTGACAGAATTGCACTTGATCAGACCTGGTGTGTTCAAGGTAAACACGTGTTCTGCTGGCTTAGTACAGAAGCAGGTGCTTATCTCTTTTCAAGAGTTAATCTTTTGTCTGTGAACTCCACTGTGCAAATTACTTTCCAAGACAAAAACCAACACTTTGTAGTGACTTTGTGAGAACAGTAAATGTTGACACGTGCTATGTCCCTGTCTCTGCAGGAAAGTCTTATATCTATATTTAATTGTCCCTATTCTTTCAAGGACTCTGTACCTTTATACAGCAGAGTTTTCTTTCTGAAGATGATCAGTGCATTTAGTTTTAAGCATCAAGACACATGATGAAATTGAAAGTTTGTTATAATTGTGGAAGTGGATTAAATATCTAACAAAGTATTATTTCTCTTGCTGTTGTTGAAAAGCTTTCCTTCTCTTCTAAAATTGCTGTGAATAATGAAGTATGTGCTGCTATATTTGCCTTAGGTGTCCACTGCTTATGATTAGCTGATTATGATTCACTTACAAAGTGAAAACTTGCCATCTATGTGAAATATGCTCTTCTTTAATTCAAGATTTCTCTTTGGAGCCCCTTTCTTGGAAATACCAACTGCAGATAGAATTTTACAAGTGTCATTGAAGCATACCATAAATCCTTGACTTAATTGATCATAGGCTTTCTTCTCCAAAATCAACACATATATTTCTAGTTGGTCTAAAACCTGTATCACATCAGCCCTTGTATATATCCAAGCTTTCATTATGTTAAAAATTTTAAAACATCACATTTTTATAGATGATGCCTGGATTTATCTCAGTAAAAACACACGGCTTCAGTTAGTCTATGATGTCCTGCAACACAACTTTGTTTTTTTAAGTCCTGTTGCCGCCATGCTAATGCCAGGCAGAAGCACTCAGTTGATTGTGTGGCAGTCCCCATGTGTAGGGACAGTAACCTCACCCACAGTAATTCAGCTGCTTATGCTAGATCTGGAGACTTTGCCTATTTTTTATAATTTTGCCCTGGCAAGAAGTCAAAGAATAAGAACTTCATATGTAATTGTAAAAACCCCCAGCTCCTTAGTATGTCAGTTTCTCATTGTGCTCTTCTTGCAGTTGTCTTTGTCTACAGCAGAAATGGATTTGGTTTTTGAAAGAGCCACATGCATTATGTAAATAACATATGAAAAATTCTTTTCATATTAACTACTGAATTTTATTTTTCTGACAGAGAATGGGTTTCAGTTTTTAACAGCTGCAATAATAAAAAAAAAAAAAAAAAAAAAAAAAAAAAAAAAAAAAAAGAGATACCCAGATGGGCCTTTTCATCTTCTGCTTCCCTTGCCACAGACTGTACTTTCCATACTTTATTTGGAAGCAAAGAAAAGCAGTTGGCTATGTTCTGTAAACTTACTAAATTAAAGATGATAAATCCTCATATACAAACCAAAAAGACTGCTGAAATGTGTGTGATTCCACACTGGCTTTTCATATTAGAGTAAGTAATGTGTATTTGAAAATATACTGCAAATAGATGGCAAACTGGCTGGAAAGACAAAATGTATATAGGAACACAAATCTGCATTCCTATTTTAAGGCAGCAGAAATAACATATTAATGCACTGATCAGAACATACCACCTTAATAAGAACAGGATACTCTGAATTTCAGTTCCCAAGGAACTTTTGGACAGTTTACTGTAATCCTGATGCTCTAAAGACAGTATAAAAGTTGTCTAGACTTTTTTTGGACTACATGAATATACTACAGTTCATTGAAACAGCTCAGAAAGCCTTCCCTAGCTATAGCTCAGAGAGCTGTAGTTATAGCACAGCTTTTATTTTTTTTTCCTTGGACCTACTTACAGTCACAGGACCTATTTATTTCTGGACATGCTTACTGACTTCACCCTTAGTAGGATGAGCTGGAACAGCTCTCTGGGTTTTGTATTGCAGGGCCAGAAGCTGCCTTGCAGTTTTATACAAGAGGATCAATGGAAACAAGAGCAGTTCAAACTTAGATCCATTGTCTGTTCAAAGTGAATTCCTTGTAATCCAAATAAGAAAAAAATACAATTTAGTACAGCTGCACTGCTGAGAGTTTAATGTGATAGTTGAATACATGCACAGGTGGGCTTATCTACAGTCTGTGTAGCATATAAACATTCATAAAAGGTGGAAATGCAAGTGTTGTGTTTATGCAGTGCAGGGAATCCAAGACCCAAGATCCAGGGCCCTGTGCTCACTGAACATCTGTAGTCTCTCTCCCTGGATTTGTGGGAGATCCAAGCAGGTGGAATTCATCAATGTGTAAAAGGAAACTAATCTGAATAGGTGCCATGATTAAAATGCATTTGCAGTGCCAGATTAGCAGAAAAACAGGAAGGCTTTGAGAGGAGTGGGAAAAGCATTGTCCAGTGCTGAATAAAGTGCCAGTTCCTCTGCTCCAGCCACACGTGTGTCAGTGCAGGGCAGAGTGGAGAGGGGCAGCACAGGAGTGGCTGGGTGCTGTGGCAGAGGTGGGCACTGGGGGCTGGGGGCTGGCTGAGCCCTGCGCGGCCGCTCTGTGCAGCTCTCAGCAGCCGTCGGTTTTTGCCAAGCCCACGGACTCACCACTGCTTTGTGAAAGCCAAAGTGGACACACACTTCCACTGTTTGTCTGGCAAGGGACCAAAACTATGCTAGCCAAACGCCTGAGGCACAGAGGAGGCTGGCTCAGCAAGCTGTGTGCTATCCATAGAGAGAGGCATTTTTTTAAAGAACTCGTATTTTGTTTCCTTCCCTTTTAAACACTGCTTCTGCTTTGGAGAGGGGAGGGAGAAAGCAAAATGACATGGAGTGGGAGCCAGATCCTTCCTTGGGCACACTTTGGGTGCAGGTGGAAGCAGCTCCAGCTGTGCTCTCCTCCAGATAGCCCCCCCAGCCCCTGCCAGCCCCTGCAGCCTGTCGGTGTGTGTCTCATCATCCTGCATTTGTTCTTGGCATGATGTTGCTTTTTTGGGGTAATATCCTGCCACTCTAGAGGTCAAAACTGATATGGTCATCTGTGACTGGCTGTATGAAGGCACAGACTATTGCAGCCAGTAATAGTGAAGGTCTAGAATGATCTTCAACTTCAAACTGCATTTCACATCATTTTAATAGAGGAAACTACCTCATTAAAAAGATAAAGTGTACTTGTGAATATACTGTGGCTGCTGCCCTGTGCAAAGACTTGGAAATATGTTGCGCACTGTTGGAAAGAGTTCAGTGCTGCTTTTGTCTTTAAGTGGAGAAAGATATGACATATCCACAGTGAAAAATCCATACACTCTGCTCATGTTTTATAGCCTCTTCCTCTTAACCCTAGCACAGGCACACTCTCACACAAACAAGCACACACTTCAATGTGTCCTCTGCTCTCTTGAGAAAAGCTGCTTATCTGGCTCCTCGTAACTTTGATCACCTTCCCACTGCTCCCTCAACTTGGAACAGCCGTTCCCTGGCTGCAGCCACGAGCTTGCTTGGTGGCAGTGCTGTTTCTGGGGACGTGCAGAGCAGCTGGAGTGCCTCACTGGATGTGTCCTACTGGGGACTGCAGCTTTCAGCTGGGAGAAAGCATTAATCACCACGGTGGAGATGTACACAGATTATCAGCGCTAAAAATCATGGGGAATTGAAGTGGTGGGAGGGATCTGGGGGAAAAGCCAGTTATGAAAATGGCCTGATTTTTCAGGCATGAGTCATACCATTTATTAAAATAGGCTTTTGTACTTTCTAAAGCTTCCTTGGTCCTATGTAATCAGTGTAAAGCTAATATTTCTATCTCTGCTGTGCATCAGCCTCCTTGAAAAAGTGGAAAATAAAAGGTTGTGAGCTCCATGCAGATCCTGGGATTTTATGTCAGAATCAGAAGCTGAAAGAAGATTTGCATGGATATTACTATTTATATTTTATGTATGTGAACAGAAGAGGAACTAGAAGCACCAAAGCTGCAACATTAAATGCTCCCAAACAGAGAAAATCCAAAATGAATATTCTGATTTTTCTCATCTGAACAGTAACATAAATGGTGATAGACCAGCTAAAATCCTTGCCAATGAAATTTGCAAACTCTAGGGACAGATAGACAGTAAACAAATAATTGAGCTCTATTAATTAAATGGTCATTACCTCAAAAGAGATGGATTTTTTGTATAGCTAATGGTATAAAGGCAGTGCATCTAGGAAATGAGAATACAGGCTCCACTCATTGCTGTGGAGCAGTGCTGTGCAGGGCACAAATTATTCCCATTTTGTGCTATTTGTGCAGTACAGTGCAGCGGTAATGGTGGGCCTGGGATGTACAAAAAGAACAACACCCAGTAAGAAAAGGGGAGTAAGGCTGTAATTGGGGGCCTGCAGTTCTGAGAAGTGGATTTTTAGGAAAGATAAAGAAGTTCTGAAGAGGACTCCAGAAGGGTAAAAAAAGATCAGAATTTAGGGGGTAGTATTTATTCAGTTGATAAAAGATACATTTGAGAGTTGGCTTCATCTCTTCACAAATTTCTTTGCAAAGATTTTTGACCAGATTGTACATAACTTTCTAATGAAGGTGTGACAAAATCCAGGGATTAGCACCTAAAGTTAAGCAAACTCAGCTTTGAGTTGAATCTTTATTTTCTGTCAGGGCAAGTGATTGAAGGCTTGAATAGCTTGTAAAAGGAAGAGTAAAGTGGTCAATAAATGCTTTAAAGTATGAGTAAACTAAATTTTTTGTAAGATTAAAAGATAATTGTTAAATTCTGTTTCTGGGAGAAATTTTGTGGCCTGTGTATGTGGGAGATTAGACTGGTGGGTTATGACTCTACCTCCAAAGTTTGACATTGTTGAGTATATATATTAGTGTTGGTGCCTTTCCTTCCAGGGCAATAAATGTGGTTTTGGAGGTTTCCAGTTGTCATATTTTTGCTTTACTCTCTTTGGTGCATTTCTTTCATAAGAAATGCATAAGGTGCACATTGTAACATGAACATGTTGCCACCTGAACAGCCATGAATTAAATTGGAGCAAGAAATATGAAGTCACCCCACCTTGCTTTTTGCATCACGCTCATAATGTAAAAATGCAGGTCCTGACACTCATCAGCCATGGCTTGACTGTTAAAGACAAACTGAAATGGGTGCCAGTTTGCTTTCCCATGCTGCACTATGGAGGGCAGTGAACTAATTCAGAAGTAGTAATGTTAATCCCTTTCTAGAACAGCAACTTGCATGAGAGGTACCTGGAGCAAGAGCTTTGTCAGCTGCCACAAGTTTATCTGCTACTGCCTCTGAGTCAACACCCAGAGGTAACAACCTCTAAATTACCTTTAAAGAAACTGCTCCTGGGCAAGTCTCTGCAACCCTCTCAGCACTCTGCCATTGGTTTGGAAAAACTTTTCACTCCCACTTTTCTCTGCTGCTTGCAGCAAAGTGTGGGCTGCTAAAGCAGTTGGGCTGAGCACTGTGACTGCACCTGTAGCTCGCACCCAGCAGCTGCCAGTGTAACAAACCAAACCCTCTGTGTGTGCTCTGCATCCAGCATTCCCAGAGCTGTGATTTACCAAGGACAAGGGCACGTGTCGCTTCTCCTGGCTCTTGCTTAAAGTCAGCCACTGCACCTGAGGAGTGCTTTCAGAGGCAGCCAGCACCCACATCTGCCTCCCCTTCCTCAACTTCTTCCTTCTGATCTGTGGTATGGAAATTCCTTTTTCCACACCTTTCCAGATACACTCTTCCTTAGGCGGAGTCACAGCCTGGAAATTTAATCACAAATCATGCATAACTCAGATGATTTAACACAAAAAAAAAAAAAAAAAAAAAAGCCCCATGAAGCACAGTAATAGTTTTGGTGAGAGACTTTATTTGATGATGTATGTACAAGGAGAGGCTGAGCTATATTGCACCTGTTTCTATTTTTATCTTATTTTTAAATAGGTAAAAAATGACATGATGCTACAAGCACATGATATGTGAACTGTCCTTAGAAATGAGGAGGTTAAAATATGAAAGTCAAGGAGCATGCCAAATTCTATACTGCTGCTACATGTCCTAAGCATTTTGGCTACAAATCATTTGTTGTGTAAATCATATACAAATATTCTCCAAGACACAGTCATTGGACTTAGCATTTCCACTTGCACTCATCTATTGTATAAAAATTTACCCTTCTATAGTCTGAAATAATTACAGCAGAGATTAATGACTTAAGTGGAAAACCTAAGCCTTCCTGGTTTAAATGTATAAATATGACAATATTTAATTCAAAACAATTTTAATTCAAAACATTAAAATACGTTCAGTATCATGGCATAAAAATGTTTACATTATCTAGTTTCATGGTCAGTAATTCTTGAATTTCAGAGTGCTTGACAATGTCTGCAGCATGAGTGTGTGTTTATCTCTGATTATCATAATTTTTGAGTACTGTCAGAGCACTTGAGTTAATGACACAAACAACAGAATAATTTTTGTCAAAAACAGTGGCGTCATAATATTTAACTTTACTCCGAAACCCTACTGATATTTCTTACATTGTGAATGGTTGGCCACAGCAGTGCTGTTTCCAAGGAAGCATTTATGGAGCCCTCTTTCATTTAAGATTATGAATCGTAATAGTGCTGAATAAACAGAGCTTACCTTTTTAAGATGTGTTTGAGATGGCCTCAAACATTTTTTCTGTCTTTAAATTAGGTTATTCTAATAATGTGGTAAAATATTGATAGATATTGCTACTTTTACTTATTATGTCAGGGATCTTAAAATGAAACTGGTAGCTGCAAACACCTACATACTAACTCTGCCTCTGATAGCAAATCCTTTGGGGGATGTAGGCAGATTGCCAAATCTCTCCTCCTCTACTTCCGTTCTTCAAAAATAGTGATTGTTAGTAAGTGTTGTTTAATAGTATTGCATATGATATGTATCCAAAATGGGGAGCACAGCAGCAGTGTGTGCCTGCAATAATTAATGTGTCAGAACACAGTAACGAAGTACTTGTGATGCTAAATTTGACTTAACAAAGCCATTTTGCATCCCTGAGGACCCAAGGGATTCAGCATCAAAAGGAAGCAGACAAAAACCAAGTGGCACTGGCTCTTCCAAAGACCTTTCACAGAGCCAGGCAATCTAAGGGATGCCTTAGAACCTTTGCCATGCGACTGTGGGGCAGATGGTCTGTGTGGCAGCTTGGGCACCAGCATGAGCAGCTCAGAAAGTTCCTGTGTGCTGATTATTCCTTGTGTCCCAAAGGTAGAAGTCCATTTGTACAGACAGTGTCTCTGACAGTGACCCAGGCAGGCAAGGGAATATGCTTCTTCACAAGATGGTCTGACTTCATAAGTCAGTTTCTGCATCCACATAGGAGATGGTGCCCTCAGGATCATATCCAGGACTGGCATCTTCCTTATTGTCTGGGTGACTTGACATCTCTGGAGGTGACTGGAATAGACTTTTTCCTCTTTGGGGTTATTTCTTCAGCTCACAAACATCACATGACTTACTGGCAGTTTATGTATAAATACAGCCTATTTTGCAAGGTTGTCATGTGTGGTGTAGTTCTATAGTTCCATGAAGAGTAACCTGAGACACAGGGAGTATTCAAAAGGGATGAGAGCAAGAAAGACAATGTTAGGGATGAGAATGAAAGGAAATCAGCCAGCAGGGTTCCAGGATCTGGTTCTTGCGTAGCACCTTGGACTCTGCTGGTTTTTGGACCCCGTGTATTGGGCAGAGCAAAGAGCAAGGCAAAAGTTCTGTGTCTGCAGTAGGAGGCCAAGTGACTGAGACATGTAATAATAGACTTGGCTGACCTCAGTGCATACCTGTGTTGTTTACACTTTACACATAAATATCTATAGCTCACCAGTTCTTACAATTCAGTTTTGCAAGAAATGCAATTTATAAATCCAGAAGCTGGATTCTTCATTGAAAAGGTCAAATGTGGGAAATTATTTCTGCAGAATGTTATCACAGAAGCTGGGTAAAAATGGAGAAAAATGCTGCCAAACACCTACTGCAGCTATTTTACATGCAGAATACTCCAGAGAGATTTCCTGCAATCAGGACCTGCAGGAGTCAAAGCACTTTCAGGACCTAGCACAGAGCTCCATCCAACTACTGCATTTTTCATCACAGCATTGGTGGCAGTGAAGACGTAGATGTTATAGTGATGTTGCAGTCTGGGGGTAGGCTTGGTGCTCCTGCTCTGACACCAGCAGCCTGGGGTTTGCTCTCAGTGTCAATACAGGTCATAATTAACATTTTTCTTCATTATGTAAGAAATGATTTTTGGCCAGGTGCCTGTTCCCAAACCTTGTGTATCCGTGCAAAGCGGGGAAGTGGCCTGCAGGAAATGTCTGGGACACAGTGTCTGTGGTGAACAAGACAGAGGAAATACACAGGTCTTGATTCTTTGCTGCCCTGTAGCTCTGGACAAGGTAGTTGGACAGAGTTCCAGGGGCTGCCCTAGACTGATGAATTTACACAAAACTTGATGTAAGGAACTAAGTTTGGTCTGTGGGGCCAGCAGCAGCAAGGCTTACAGAGGAATCGTGCACAGAGATGGGCCATTATGCAACTTCTCACAGAGAGGTAAAGTACTTCTATTTCCACTGGGCAATAAAAAGTGCATATCATTAATCAAAGTAATGTAAAAGATTCTTCTCAGCATTTGCCACTACAATTCCTAGTTTGCTATTGCTGCTATAAAGGGTGTCTATTGAAGCCACCTGTGTGAAGCTTTCTCCTCTTTCTGAGGCTGCACAGGGGAAGAGGAGAACTCTGAGCATTGCATCCTTACAGCAAAGTCTGTAGTGCACAGGTTGCACATGGGTAGGCTTGGATTTCTTTCTGTGCCTACCAGGCATAGACTTTGTATCCATTTCTTTTCCTAGTGTCCAACAAGCACCATTTTTTGGACAGCAACTTGCTCTACCAGTGCAGAATGAATTTCCGCCGGCGGCGGCGATTAATGGAACTCCTCACAGAGAAATCTCGCTTGATGCCAGAAAGCCATGACAGCCCGTTCTGCCTGCGCAAGCAGAACCATGACAACAGGAAACACACCAGTTTTCTCTCAGGTGACTCATTAATTATGCTGCTGTTTGTAGAGTGACTCCATGGAGTATTAAAAAATTGATTTTGGACAAAGGATTTCCGTGTTAGAAAAAAATGCAGGGCTAAGTATTATATGTCCCTGTTCATATGGGATTGTCCATTCACTCATTTTACCAAACCCACAGCTCCCTGGGGTGTATCTGTATCAACAGCATTTCAGATGCTGGTCAAAATTTGGGATCCATATTCAAACTGAACTGGTTGAAGTCCCCCAAACTCAAAGTAATTTGTCATACATCCTATGGGGATTTTTCAAGAAGATTAAAAGTGAGGGGAAGGGGTCCTGCAGCATTTGTGAACGGTAATATCTAGTAAGAACTGAAAGACGGGAAACAAAAACTGGAAAAATGTAATTCCCTATATTGGAATGCCTCTTAGGAGACACTGCAATGGGAGCAGTTCAGCCATACTGTTAGTTACAGCATTACTGTCATGCAGTGACTCTTCTAACAAGGTAGGACATACTAACCCATTCCCAGTGTTGTCAGTGAAAGCATGGCTTGTTGCTTTTTTTTTTTTTTTTTTAAAGAAGTAGGGAAATGCTTAATAACTGGTACCTGCTCCCTTTCTCTCTGTGTTTTCTCTCTGCTTGCAGTGAGTCCCACCAAGGAGATAAAGATCGTGTCGGCAGTGCGGAGGAGCAGCATGAGCAGCTGTGGCAGCAGCGGGTACTTCAGCAGTAGCCCCACGCTCAGCAGCAGTCCCCCCGTGCTCTGCAACCCCAAATCTGGTGAGCACCAGCACGGCTTCCGATGCACAGCAGCCAGGGTGCAGACTTCTCTGTGGGGAGAAGGCAACGTGAAGAATGCCTATCATCATGGCTAAGCCTCTGTTTCCAAGAATACATTAAAAATTCACAGTTTTTGTAGGCCAGAGGGAACTATTATCATCTTCTAGCCTGAAGTCCTGTTGTACACAGGCCAGACGTCTGCCTCCAGTAATCTCTGTGTCAAGTCCATAATTGTGGTTTGAGCCGCAGTTTATCTCTTAGGACTACGTGCAGTCAGAGGCCTAGATTTGCCTTTTCTCTGCCAAGCTCTGAACCAATTCAAATCTCCTCCTGGAGACATTCCTTTGGTGCAAGTCAGAGGAGAGTTTAACTATCCAGTGACTGCTTGAGCTGCTATGGAGTAACACCCCTCAGAAAACAGCAGGCTCTAAAGAAAACTGAGGCAGCATTGTTTCAGCCTGTCAGAGACCATTTGAACACTTTAATTTGTTTTAAGTTTTACACTGGACTGTTTCAGAAGGTAGAAGTAGTATTGAAGCTTATTTTCCTTTTGAAAGGATTTCCTATCCCACGCCGGAAGGTTAAACACACCCATTCTTCCACAGTTCACTTAAAATTGTTTCTTACTGTACATCTGGGAAGGGAAAAACAGACCAAGATAGATATTGTTTCAGCCTCTCTGTTTCCCTCAGAAATAGCCCTGAATATCAAGCAGGGCCCCTGCTGTCCTTTGAGTTCCTTATTATTTCAAATTCACCAAGTCCCTGCCAGTGGTATGGTGAGGACTGTACAACAGGGTAAGGCTTCAGCGGATATGTGTAATCTTTGCTTTCAGAAGGATGCTGGCATTTGAAGTGATTACAGGAGAGTGCCTCAAGCACTAGGTGAATGCTGTTCAAAACATTGACCATTTACTCTGGAGATGAGTGAGCTAAAGTGTGTTTCATTCCTGCTGTGCAGAGTGGCCATCAGAAAGGGAAGGATATTTTCCCTCTCTCTCCTTTTAGCACATTTCCTTCCCTCTTCTTAAGCTCTGCTGGGAATTCAGTATGCAGTTCTGAACTAAAATAATTAGAAGGACTCAGTAAGATTATGTGCTCAGAAGCCATAACCCCCTCCAGCAGACCTGCTGCCCAGCAGAGGAAGTTCTAGTGGCCATTGCATCCTCGGAGTGTGTTACTGTTGGGTGCTCAGCACCACCTTCCAGTATGCTCACCCCTTCATGCAAGGGGCTTGCCCCTAGATAAAGGGTGCTACAGTATCATGTTTTGGCAGAATATCTCTCAGGTATACTTTCCAGAAATGCTCTGGTAGCTTTCGTATGGGGAGCTCTTTGTCCCCAGTACATTAATTACATCCTGGAAATTTTTCTAGGACAGATAAAACAGCATTCATGTGCTATCCATAAATGTGTATGTTATCTAAAGTATGCCAACTATTCTGTTCATTTATGGTTCTGATTTTATATGAAGTGTCAGCCCATGAGTAGTGAGAACAAGTTTATTTTAATGCAGCTGATTACACAATACTGGAAGGAAAGAATTGGCTGATGTTGCTCTTGCATAAATTTTTTAGAAGACACTTTCCCTTAGGACTAGTTTTCAAACTGTGAATAGCTTTAACAGACTCATATTTGAAAGAAGACAGCAGTGGGCTTATAAATAGGTTGATTTTTAAGAATTATACAATTACTGGCAATGTAGGGTTATTTCTCCCAGAGCACAAGTACAGATCCACACGTCAGCTTGCATAGGTTAACATAAGGCTGTCAGATGGAAATGTTATGAGGAATTCTTAATCTTCTGCTCACTATAAGGAGACTTTGTTCACAAGTAGCTTCCTGCTATCCAGACCCAGAGCATGTTGCTGAACTACATGCTGATAAACACAAGGCAGAGGTGTATTTGTTGTCAGACGAGCTCTCTTGCAGGCACTTAAAAAACACCCAGGTCATGACTTGACCAACCATGTAGAAAAACAATCATCAAACAAAAAAAAAATTCTGGAGGCATGATGAAGAGAGGCACATAAGAGAGCTCTGCGTGGATGATTTACTAGATTCTGACTTGTCAAATGAGCACAATCATTCAGTTTTTTCACATTGACCAGACACACTCTGCAAAGAATAACACTGGCTAAATGACAGTTCATCAAAATGCATGGGAAGGTTAAAAAAAAAAAAAAAAAGTATTGGTTTTTCTGCTAGAATTCTCCCTGCTCCCATGAATGCCATTAAGAAACTCAAGAACATCTTCAAATACCATCTGTGAGAAATTTTGTCTCCCACTTGTGACTGAAAAGACAGACACCATCAAAATTATTTATAACTAAAAGAAAAACAGACATAATATTAAGGATGAAGCAGGCAAATGGGGTGAACAGCATATATCTTTATGTTGTCCTTTGTCTTTGAAGCATTTATGGACAGATAAAAAGTGGTACATGGGATGGTATTGATTTGATCTGGCAAAACTTAAAATTTAATTTGTTCGGAGGAAAATTATGCCATTACATGGGAAGGCAATGGGAACCTGCAGAAACTTACTGCAGAAAGGTATTGCCTTTCATTTAAAATCCCAGACATCTGTACATTACCTTATCTGTCCCTGGATAAGATGGGAGTTATAGGTCTGTGCCTACAGTTGCAGAAGTCTCTTGAGATAATTCCTTACCCAAGCAGGATTTTCTTGCTATTCAATTCTGTGATTCAAACCCAACTCAGATGAAATAGCAGAGAGCACCCAACAAGCACACAGTGAACTGTGAAGGAAAGATGCTCTGTGCCAGGAAGGCTGGTCACTTGTTTCAACACTGGACAAAGGAAAAGCCACTTCTGAGTTTTGTGATAGTGTTTAGGGGATTTTGGTTGCAGACAACAAAATCTGTTGGCTAAATGTCCCAGTTTTCCAAAGATCTCAGCATTTATACTCAGTGTTATCCTGCGGGCTTTTCCTTGGTTCTCTTACTGCTTTCAAACAAGTTTGCAAGAATTGAAAGCATGTATGGGAAGTGGGGCCAAAAAGATGTATCCCAACACTGTGTCTTATTTATTAGGAGAAACTGCAAAGGAATGTTTTTGAATATTCATTTCTGTACCTCCACAGTATTAAAGAGACCTGTGACTGCTGATGAGCTCTTGATGCCTGGAGCCCCATATGTTAGAAAAACTTTTACGGTATGTCTCCAGTATTTTTCTTTATTTTCTGCATGTTATATGCATATGGGCAATCCAAACAGACATTTTTATATGGGATAATTAGAGCTTATTTGTATTTGCTGAGGTTTATACTGCAAAATCCCAAACTCCATTGTCAGTGCTTCCACAAATTACAGGTCTGATTCAGTTTATTCTGTATTTATGCCAGTGTGATACTTAAAGGGGGTGTAAAATTACATAAAGCCAATAACATTTGTATTATACAAACTCATCCAGACTTGGTGCTCCTGCTCTGCAGGAGTGGATCACCTACCCAAATGGAAGTTTTCTAGCAGAGTCTTTCTACATGACGGGACAGAAAATTTGACTAACATACATTATTAGAGCCCTTCTTTAAAAACATTCTTGAACCTAGTAATTAGAAGCATTGCTTTTACAGCCGCCTAGTTCAACAAAGAAACTTCATTAAAAGTGAGAGGAATCATTTGGATCGAGCCTTTCCCATGAGTGACATAGCAGCCTGTACCTCTACCATGTGTTAGAAGTAGAGAGATGTTGAAATTACATCTTGGACCATTTAGAAGTTGCCCCCTTGAATTTCGTGGAGCTGCTTGAAAGTGATCACGTCCTTTCCTCTTTCCAGATCGTTGGTGATGCCGTGGGCTGGGGCTTTGTGGTGCGGGGGAGCAAACCCTGCCACATCCAGGCTGTGGACCCCAGTGGGCCAGCGGCCGCTGCTGGGATGAAGGTGGGTTCTCAAAATGAGATGATTTCCCAGGGAAATTTGTGCTTCTCAGTGAAGTGTGGCAAGCACATTTCTCTCTCTCTCAGGATTTTTTATTGAGGTGCACAGAGAGAAATGAAAGAGAAAACAATTTCTATTTCTGCTCCTTGTTTTTCTCTTGTGGAATGTGTTTGGAGAATTGTTTACCCAGAGTGAGCGCTTGGTTGGACCATGGTGGATTGTTTGGGCCTGATGGCCAATCGGATCCACCTGTGTCTGGACTCTGGAGAACAGGGTCATGAGTTGTGAATTAGTTAAATATGATAGTTAGAGAAAGTAGCATGTAGTATTTAGTATCCTCTTTTATATAGCATATTAATGTATTATAACATAATTATAATAAATAAATCATTCAGCCTTCTGAAATGGAGTTAAACATCATCATTCTTCCCATTGGGTTCACCAACATCTACAACAGTGAAGGTCTTGGGCTGCCTGCATTTGGGGAGGGAGAGGTGCTTTTTTTCCCAGTGTGCCTTTGTCTCAGTTTCAGGCATTTGTGCACAGTGAGTTCTGTTGTCTTTAAGCCCCCTCCTGTTTCTTTTCTTCTGTTCTTGAGATTCTTGAAGTCTCTTTTTTGGGAGACTCAATTATTCTTTCCAAGTTGCTCTTTTGACCTTTTCCCTTTTTCAAGTGGGTTTTCATTCATGTGGTTGGCTGGTTTTGGTGGTGGTGGTGTTCTCATTTTTTGACGGATTTTTTTTTAATTGTGATTTTTTTTTCAACTCTGCACAAGTTTGGCTTCCCTCTTTACTTTACAATTTATGTGACTGCTGGTACGCACCTTCTGGACTTTGCCTTTATAGGAACAGGCAAAGTCAGACATACCTAGTGAGAGTGAAGCTAGAAGAGCCCATTGTTCAGTGTGAAGCAGTTAAGATTCAAGACAGTTTGGAAAGAACAACGGATGATGCTTTCATAAAGAGCTGAAATAGCTTCATAAGTGATTTAAGAATCAATAAATACACGTTTCACTTTTAGCTTTTGCACTGCAATGCAGAGCCCATTGACTTACCTGTGGGCTTGGATCACATCCTACATATATTTGTGAACTAATCTTTGCCTTGTACAAAGAGAAAAATAAACTCAAAGTATTATGGTAAATACAGATAAAAGCAAGAAAGTTAAGTTAGCTGCTACACCTGCTCCAATGGCCAGAAAGATTAAACTACCCATTTATGCCATTGTATAGCAGCAACACAGATGAAGGTTTCAGGTGTATTCCACATGTACCCCAGTTTGCCATGAATTTTGTCCAGCCTTCTGATTAATGTCTCTTTTCCATCACACTTATTCCAGTTGCCTGTCACCTGTCTATTCACACCCACCAAGCTGAAGGCCACAGCTCCTGCCTGCTGCACGGTGCCATATCTGCCATGGGACCCTCCTTAGCAAGTGCAGGACAGGGGTTTCTGCTCTCTGGATGCTGATTCTTTTTTTAATGGAACTTTCAAGCACATGCTGTCTTTGAAACTTTTTTTTAGTACAGGTAGGCAAAACCCCTGGGACAGGGAATGGCAGCTGCAGAGCTTGTTGGTGCATGCAGCACCCAGGCACATCCTGCTGGCAAACAAGCTTGAGTTCCGAGGGAGCTGGAAGTTTTTGAATATAATATACATTTATAATTTTTATGTGAAGAGTATAATTTTCAAATAATGACCCTGCCTAAAATGTAAAGGGCCTAAGTTTAAAAACAATTTATTAATTCATGTGCATATTCTAAATCCTGAACTTGGGAGCTTAGTATTTTGCAGCAGTTTTATTCTCTGAATATAGAAGCTAGCAGTACAGTGGAGCAATTCTGAAACCTGACTTGTAAAAACAACACTCTGGTGTCATATGTGCCATCCCATGGGATGCAGAGGTCTACCTGAACCATTCAAGATTGAAGAATGCAAAATAGTTCACTGTCCTGAGAGGAACAAGCAGTGTTGTAAAACTGGGATATATTGCCTTGATTTTACACAAGGACAGATCTGATTATTTTTAAAGCTGTTATCTCTATATGAAAGGGTTTTTCAGAGCAGAATTGCACATAAAAATTTATAGCTGTATATGAGATGAGCCCCTCTCTAGACACAAAAATTGTTGCCCCATTTTTGGAAATGCTGAATACCTTTAGCCTAGTGAAGAGATGGCATTTTTCTTTGAAAATAAGGGCTTTTGTTAGATGTTCCCATGGCAATAAGTATGTAAATCATAGTGCTGTATTTGAAATTTTAACAAAATCTATGTCACTTAATCCATCTGTTTACAGAACTCCTCAATCTGTCAAATTTAAAGAAATCAAATGACAGGCTTTAGATGATAGCTCCTTGAAATTAAACATTCCCTTGTGTGGAAGCTGCAGGAAAGGCACTTTGAAAACAGGCTGTTGGGCATGGTAACTTCTGGTGAGCTGGTGGAAGAGGCTTTTGTCTGCAAAAAGAGTCCTGCACCAAAGAAGCACTAACAAGGAAAGTTGGCTATGATGAAAAGGCCAAGAATTTGAAGAAGAGCCAAGCCTTGGCGTTGCAGTTTGTGGAAAAGTTCTTGGCAGTAGCAGCAGGGATTTTCCTCCTAAGGAGATGCATCCACTGTAATTGTATTTAGAATGTCTTTATTTGTAAAGCTTGTGATTTTGCACTTACCTGCTTTAGAGAGCACTATTTCCCTCTGCATTAAGCTGGACATAGTGGTGAGAGAGGACTGCTGCCTACAATGTCATTGTAGGACCTTGTTTTGTGCATTTAAATTCTACCATGTATCACAGAAAACAGTAAACATTGCAGGCTCAACCTTACCTGCTGGACTTAGTGGGGACTTGCTTTCAGTTTGAGCTTGTCTGGGCTCTTGGCCTGCTCAAAAGTGCTGTGAGTTGGGAGCCTGAGTAGGAAAGTCAATGAGCTCGGGACAGAGCTCTGACCACCGCAGTGGCTGTGCCTGGGCACGGTGTGAGCGGATGGGACACGTGAGCTCTGTCACAACATGTGCACCTCAGCGTGGCAGCCTTGCCATCTCCTTATGTGTGACATCCTCTTCTGGGGGAATTTTCAGACAATTTATTTCTGACAAAATCCCTACTAGCATGATCTGCTGAAGATGTGTGAGAGGCTACAAGCTTTAGGATTTAATGCCTCTTCTGGGGCAGGTAAATAGGATTACCACTCACAGTCTGAAATTTCAGGTGTGAAGCTGTGAAAATAATTCAATAAATATCTAGTCAATTAACTTTATTAAAGTATTTTTGGACCTGGTTTGCTGGAGTGTGTTTGCCTGTGACAGCGTTGTGAGGAGAGTGGTTGCTGCAAGTGCATTAACAAGTGGGAGCTGGAGGCAGCATGAGGCTATGAAAGGAGTCAGTGTTGCGATGCGTTCTTCTAAGTTATTTGCAGCTCTGTTTAGCTGTCTGCTGTTGTCAGCAGTGCAGACTGGAACAGCAGGATTTTGAAGCTCCCAGGTTGCTTTAATATTCATTATTGACTGGCTGAAAAATCTGGTTCTCTGCAGATGACACTGCTAAATATTGCCAGCTGTTGTCAGTAAAACTCTTTTTTCTCTTTTTTTAGTGATTTATTCTGTAAGTTCATTTCTGCTTTTAAGGTGCAAGTATTTTTTGAAAAGTTACAACTTGACTTCAAACTGGTGACTTAAATTATGCATCACATAACAATGTGATTTAGTGTGACATAACTGCAACAGAGTGTGATGGAACAAGCAGACCTAGCTAAGTATGAGGCTTGTGAGAGAGACAAATTAATCACTAATTTTGCTGATCATCTGTTCTTCCCACTGGCTGGAGAAATCAATGCCCTACTAAAACTGTTAAAAGAAAGCTATCTGATTCCTTAAACTGATTCTTAGCAAATTAGTATTTATAGCTGTGACACCTAAGATCCTCAAATCATACAAGTTTTAAACAGCCAATGGCTGTTTAAGCTTTTCAAGCCTAGTTCTTCATTTCAGCAGCAGGGAGTCAGCAGCAGGGAGTTTGAAGGACCACATGTTGTGACTGGTACCAACACCTTCTGTTTGGAGCTCAGCTTGGGAACTGTAATGTGCAGCCAGGACCCTTTCAGCATGGTTCTGCTCTCCTGATCTCTGAAAGCTGGCACAGGGAGAAGATCAGCTTTATACATTTTCTGCCTGTGCATTTGTCTTCTGCATTCACAAATTATTATTTCAGGTCCAGTTTCTCAAATGATTTCACTAGCAGAATAAGAACCAACTCTCAAGTGTAATTGAGTTGCCACTGTGTCAAGAAGCCAATGGATGTCACTTCATCAAGGTCATCAAGCCCATTTCATGCAGTCAAAGGAACATCTGTACTATCTGATTAGTCCAAAGAATTCAAGTACTGCCACAATAACAACATATTGCAGACTTGTAACATGGAAGACTAAAAGGCACACATTATAAATGTCCAGCAGGGTGAAAACCAACCCAAAACCATGTGATGTCAGAGGAATTGCCAATGCCTTATGTTCCTGCAATTGGAAGAAATTTGAACAGTGAGATTCTTGTGAAGTTGAACGTACCTCAAGCTACAGAGAAACAAAACCCATTTGATGGTCCTTGCCAACCTGACCTCAAACATGTGGATTGCATAACTGTTTGGCCAGCAAGATAAATCAGTCTAAAAATCCTTAAAAAAAACCTTCCCCCAGGAAAACTATCTCAAGTCCAATTTACAATCTTTTACAGGATAGTGGGAAAGGTAGAGAAGCATTGATATTGTAGGTGAAAAACTTCTTTTTAATTCCTAGAGGCACCCTAGTGGGAGCTTGAAAACTGGGATTGATATTGTATCAATAAGGCACAAGGTACATGCCTCCATTTAACTCTCTCGGTGAAGTTTATGAAAGAGAAGATACCTCAGTGTTTGGTCCTGGGCCCTCTAGCCCTTCAAAGCACTCCAGGGATGCTTCAGTGCTAATTGAAGCTATCTGAATGGTACTTTCCTTTTTTCATGGAATTGAACTTTAAATGAGAAGATGGAGTAGGCTTGGATAAATATTTATGCTGTGCACTAGCATATGGTGTTGTTGAAGCAGATGCAATTCAGTCTTAAAATTCTTATCTTATACCAACATGTTACTGATCGTAGAAAAGCATAAATTACACGAGTTGCCATCTGTTTTCAATTACAGCATGAAAACACTGAGGCAGGTTGGGGTTTTCCTTTAGCTGTGTTATCAGCTCGCTGCTGAATTCGATAACTACATTAGAGTGAGTTGAGAATGGATGTATTTGGTAATGTGAACACTCAGAAAAAGTTGCTGACAAACTGCTTTCATAGCTTGTCCATAAATAGAGAAGCAGCAGAGCTAAACATGCACTAGCACTACCCACAATGAATGCCACTGCTGTAGGGCTTGAATATAAATGTATATATAAGTTTCAAACACATCTCTGTAAGTGCTTCATTTTCTGATAGTATTTATTTATAAATTATGATATAAAGGTTCATTCTTCTCCACAGAAATATGGAAGCTGTATTTAAGCATCTATGACTTTATAAAAATCTAATTTTAAGAAAAGCTGATTTTTTTACTATAAAATCAGTCTGGTTTTGCAAAACCAAAGAAAATCCAAAGATGTTTTGACTCTGTCTTTCACTTTATGCAGCAGTAACCAGGACCTCAGATTTTATCTGCTATTAGCTATCACGGAGATTGGAGAGTGAACCAACAAGGCTAGCATTAGCCTCAAACATCACTGAGATCATGCTTGAGAAGAGTGGTTGTTACATTACAGAATCAAAGAATGGGTCATGTTGGAAGGGACCACAGTGGGTCATCTGGTCCAACCTCCCAGCTCAAGCGGGGTCATCCTATGGCACACTGCACAGGACTGGGCCCATCCAGTAAGGAGGATTCCACAGCCTCCCTGGGCAATCTGTTCCAGTGCATGATCACTGCTGCACAGTAAAGAAGTCCTTCCTTTTGTTCAAGTGGAGCTTCCTGTGCTTCAGTTTTTGCATGTTGCCTCTTGTCCTGTTGCTTGGAACCACTGCTGAGACCCTGGCCCAATCTCTTGGTACCCTCCATTTAGCTAGACATAAATGAGGTTCATCAGTCATCTCTTCTTGAGGCTTAACAGGCCCAGCTCCCTCAACCTTTCATTGTAAGAGACATTCTCTGGACCCTTGACTGACTTTGTAGCCCTACACTGGACCCACTCCATATTTTCCATGTCTCTCTTGTACTAAGGAGCCCAGAACAGGACACAGCACTCCAGATGTGCCTCACTAGGGTGGAGTAGAGAGGCAGGATTGACCTGCTGGTAATACTTTTCCTAATGCACCCTAGGATACCACTGGCCTTCTTGGCCACAAGGACATGCTGCTGGCTTGTGGACAGTTTTTTTGTCCACCAGGACTCCCAGGTCCTTCCCTGCAGAGCTGCTTTCCAGCAGGTTGGCCCCCACCCTATACTGCATGGGGTTGTTCCTTCCCAAGTGCAGGACCAGGACATTAGGGCGTGTTAAGAGCACAGCAATAGTGAACATAATGTTGAACAGTTTGATGAACACTTTGGATGGCTTTTTCATTATTATTTATTCAATTCTTAGTGGAAACCTTTCTAAAAGACTCTAAAGAAAAAATCAGTAGAGTTGTGCTAGTCAGTAGCATAATGATTCAACATAAGTTGGAAGAGATCAAATATTTGTGAATGTAAAAATACTTACATCAAAAATGAGTTCTTGACTGGTTGTGCTTGACAACTTTTTAACATGTATAGCACTCACCATGCTTTCCTGATCAGTGAATGAATCTCTGCCTGGATGTTGCTGCTCTGTCTGTCTTCTCTTCTTGCTCAAGTAGTCATCATTTGCTGAAGTAGTTTGCTGATGAGCTGTGGTGATGCTCCCTAACTGTCCCAAGTTTTCAAGTTTCCCTGTGTGTATTTAATTAAACTCAATGAGTAGTTCCCAGATTTTTAGAGTGAATCTTTTTTACCACTTCTACACAGGTTGGACCTTCCTTAAAAACCATGTTACTCTTACTATACTGGGATTAATGCCATGAAAATTATCACAGTAACATGGTTCTGTGAGGACTGGGCAGAAAACTGCATTGCACCCATCTCCTCTTGTCTGGGAGTTCTGTGAATTCAGCCCTCTCACCAAAGTAGAGGCTTCTCTAGCTGAAGAAGAACGTGGCTTTGAAAGCTGCATTGTGTGTCACTGCCAGAGCTTTGTTGAGTTGCCAGAAGGAGACAAGGTTTGGCAAATTTCTCCTTTGCTTTCATTTCAGACTGCTACAAGTGAAACAACAGAGTCTTTATGTCCTTGACCATCCTTTGCGTTAGCACAGTGTCTTTAGGTTAATTGATATAATGGAAGTTTTTTCCTCAGCATTGTGAATCCCAGTGCAGAATTGGATAGCTCTCTTCTACCCCTTCACTTCACCAGCTACTCTGTCCATTTTATTCCTTCTCTATTTTGGAAGCCCTGCCATTGTTGAACCTCTGTGTCAGGAGACTCTTAGAGACACTGTTCCACTGGGTTGCTGGTGGACCTGCCCCATGGTGGCCACAAAGAAGTCACAGTTTGGATTTGGAGTCTCCTTTTATTCCTCTCACAAACCCTCTGTGCAATACTGACCATTTCCCACTAGAATTCTTGTAAAGTGGTATGGATTTAAATAGAGATGGAAAATTTCAGAAAATCGGACATATTCTCAAACATAACTAAAACATTTGATGAGTAGATCTGGTTTGGCACCTGTACAGATAAGATTGCTAAAGTTTCTTTTTTTCCTTGTGGGACCCGTGGTTCACAGCATAAGGTCCAGGTTTTCCAGGTTCAGAGCAGTGAATTTGCAGACTGGGCCCAGTGACTCCCATGCAGCAATATTACAGCTCCCCAGGTTTCAAATGTCAGTTTGTACAGTTCTCCTCTTTCTAAGCTATCCTTCTCCCTCTCCTGAAATTTGTGTTTGTATTAACTCCAGATACTTTCTTTGTGACATCCCAGCCTGCCACCCCTGCCCAGGTTGTAACTACTCTGCAGACAGACACTTTCTATTTCCAGTGTTACCATATTCCAGTCTCTGCTGATCTTTATGAAAATTCTCCTGTTTTGCTCCATTTTTCACTAATAAATCATTAGACTCTTAATTGTGAAACTTTAGATCTTTTAAAGCCATTATAAAGTTTCTGTTATCTTCTGACATGTCGGAATTTCATCCTACATTCCTACTCTTTTTGGTGGATCTCCATTTTTTTCTGCTTGTTTCCTTGGTTTGCCTTGTTTCTTTGTCCACAGATTTGAATAAGGAAAAGTTTGTTTTGAAGAAATCTCTTCTGAGGCTGCAGAACTTCTGAAGCTGTTTTAGGTTAAGTGAGCCCCGCCCTTGTGCACAAGCCTCAGAATGCACAGACACCACTAGGTAGCTGGGACTGTGCTTGCTTCATTGGATCATGAGCCTCTGTTCTTCTGAGCCAGTGGACATAAAATTGACTAAAAAATCAGCCACCTTTATCTTGTACTAGAGACCAGGTTGTCAGCATGCTGTGGCTATCTAGAACTGTTCTATGATGAAGAAATCAAAACTTGGCCTGTGAAAAGTATGAGGGGAAAGCCCCCCACCATGCAGTTGGGAACATTGACGCAAATGTCACGCCAGCAGGATGTGAGCTACAAACTGCACACACAAAAGAAAACAGAGAAAAATTCTTTTTATGATTGTCAGACCTGGTTTTGAACAACAGGATTCACGTTATTCACTATAGAGAAAAGAATTAAGACAGTGGGAATTCCCAGGTGAAATATAAAAATAGTGAGTTCAACTTTTTGAGTCTAAATTTCTCCTTTAACATCTTCCCCCCCACCAAACTTACAGGACACAAGTTTAACAAGGTTTTACTTGCTTATCCCAGACCCAAATTTTGGCCTGCAGAGCAGTATTAGGTTTCCAATGCCTCTGTGTGATTTTTCCTAAAGACTCTTAACAGAGAGAATTTTACTGGGCAATAAAATAACTTTTTTTCTCTTTACAACAACTGAAACCTTATGTGAGTACAGCAAATTTCATAATATCTCAGAGGTCTTTTTTCTGCATTCACAGTGGTGTGGTTGACTTTAGAATCGAACTTGTTTGTAGGCCAGTCACCTAAAATGCTGCTGGGCAGC
The DNA here is from genome assembly GCF_026979565.1 of Vidua chalybeata. Classification (NCBI taxonomy): domain Eukaryota; kingdom Metazoa; phylum Chordata; class Aves; order Passeriformes; family Viduidae; genus Vidua; species Vidua chalybeata. The sequence goes on from NC_071530.1 coordinate 139,994,064, forward strand.
AAGTGACCCACTGTACTTGTGTCTGTATGTTGGCTCCTTCTCATCAATAGGAAGTACAAATTCAAAACACAAAATTTCTGCAGCTTCATTATTGGAGATCAGTGGATTTTCTAAATTCAGTCACGTTATTTTAATAAATGATAGTTTTAAAAATTCTTTTCAAGTAAGCAGTGTTTTATGATGGGATAACCCAGGTATCTGAACACCCTCTATGAAAGTGTTTTCTTGATTTTTTCTGGGGTCTTGCAGCTGTAACTATTCGGAAAGAGAGAGAGCAGCACTGAAAAACAGAGCTGTGCTTGTGTTTTGATACAACTTCCAAGTTCCTGTGTGGCCTATAGGCCATTGAATGGTGAGATCTAGTGCCTGATGGAGCAGCTGGGATCTGCCCCATGCTCCAGCCCTCATGGGCTATTGCAGGTCACTCCCAGGTGAGAGTCCAGGCTCTCTAAAGAGACTACTGTCATCTGAAAAACTGATCTGCAGGGTGCCTGAAATCTTGAAAAGGTTATCCTAAGTTCTGTAAAAAAACATAGAATTAAAGGTCAGTTCAGCAAAAAGCTGTCATTTTGAACTACCTTTGCTCTCAGCTGAGGATGAAAAGCGTTTTGTATTACTTGGTTTAGTTGCAATACTTTTTTCACTTGATTCCTTGGAGAGTTCCTCAGATGCTGTTGGTTTTACAAGTCCGTGGCTATCTCAGCTCTCTGCCCTGAGCACTTCAAGGATGCTGCTGCTCCCCAGCTGCTGCTCTAAAGACTCTTGCCTGCACTTCTCCCTCTGTCTCTTTTCTTGTTGCTGCTCAAGACACAAAGTGGCTTCCTTTCATAGTATAAGCGAATGATTCGGGAAGCATGTTGCATTAAAGCCAAGGCTCTGTTTAGCTAGCCAAACACATGGAAAAACAATTGCACTTTTGTCTGTGCAAACAGAGAGCAGCTGTTTGTCTCAAACAGTGCAGACTGTTCCTGCTCATGACACGCTGGATACCGGAGGGTGCTGAGGGTGCCTTGCATGAATCTGTCTGCTCCTGTAATTCCCTTGCTCGCACTTCATGACTGTTTTTAACCAATATGGGACTTACATGAACTACAGTTCAGCATAATTATATTTGACCGTGTAAGTAAATTGATACATAGTTTTAAAGCTCTTTATTCATTATGTGTGTTTTGTTTTAGCAAATATAGTTTAGTTACAGATATACCATAAAAAAAAAACACCACAGAAAGGTCAATCCAAGCATTAAAAGACATAATTTCTAAGCTTAGACTCTGTGTTCTTCTGGCACTGATGTAGTATTTTACCCAGAGCCATCTTTAGCCATTTGAGTTATTTAACATTTTCAGAACTGTTCTGTGGTAGGTATCAAATTGCACTATATAATAAAAATGCTTATAAAGTTAGACATGCAGTCACTGGTTTGCTTTCCTGATGTGGCCCAGCCTGGTCCAGCTTTACCTGTGGGTATTTCTCACTGGGACTGACATTAAGTCAGTGATTTTACACACCAATTCCCAATTAGGGCCGTGGAAAGCAGTGACCTATATTCCCCTGCTCCATATTTATGGATGGTTTGTGTTTCAGGGTATTATGTTCTTAAGTTATTACTCTCCAGATATGTACAGATAGCATTAATTTACCTTTGTGAATAATTCCTGCTCAGTTGATCTGTCAGCAAAACTCCACCACTTGCAGAGCTGAGACTTGTGCAGCCCAAGAGACTCATGCTCCAAAGCAAGAGTTGTTCTCATGGGCTCTTAGGTCAGCTCTTTTCCTTCTCTAATTTATCCGCTCTGTGGAGTTTGCTCAGCAATGGTTTAATTCTCTTCCTGATGAAGAAAAAAGGACTAGAATTCCCACAGATTCCCATCATTTGGAAGGGAGGAAGGGAGGGAGAGACTATCTGAACCAATGATGAAGCCCTTGAGAATCTATGACTTTTTTTTATATTATGTGACTTACCATATTATGTTATAAAATAGATATTACTTTATTACATGCATTTTTTTTGTATTATGCAGTTTATAGATTATGTTGTTTAATTCACATTGGGTTTTTTTTCAGTTGGAGACCAATTTGTTTGGAATACTATAAAAAATTCAGCTTCTTTTTTAAAAGTGAAAGAAACATGTAATATATATGTAATGAAAGTGTAATGAAGCCTTGCTCAGGCAAACCATCCACACCACTCTGCAGTCACAGACCAAGATGGAGCACAAGAATTACAAACTTATATTTTAATTCTGTAAATAGAGTTCATTTTCTCTGCTATGAGTTGTACTGTGCTCTGCAGGTACCTGGTTTCTAGCCCCCTAATGGAACAGTGGGTCAGCTTCACACTGCTGTAAAGAATGAAAAAGAAACACATCTCTCTCGAGACAAAATCTTTTTTTATGCAAAGCCTGGATACTTGCCTACTCCCACACCACCCACTGTACAGCCAATTACACTTTCGCTAGAGATATTTACAGAACTGAACACACATCTGCAATTTATTCTGTTCCATCCAGTAACCTCAGTTATGGAGGAAAGGCCATGGTATGATTTTTTAACCTTCCGGCTATATGCAGTTGGTTGTGAATTGTGAGGTTCCAGCTTAACTTTACTAATCCTATCAAGATTGCATGAACTCTTTAAAAAAATACCAAAGATAAAAATCTAACTGGAAACATAACTTTTAGGACCTCTGATTTTCATCTCTTTTCCTCATTCCTTTGTGACAGTATAAAGCTTAGCAGAGTGAGAGCAAAAAATTCAGTGCCGCCTGTGTTTGCTTTTATGTAGAAGTTAGTCTTAGGTCTTAGGCTCTTCTGTGGTACCACATTCAGCATCTCGAGCCTGGCCTCTTTGCTGAGCATGGGGATTCCTTTGCTTTATGGCTCTGGGTGACCTATTAAAATAGAAGAAATCCTGTATCAGCATAAATGCAGGCTGTGTGTGTAAATGTGTAAAAGAAGCTGAGCTCTGCGCTCTCTCTCCTCCACTGGTGCTCTCCTGCCTCAGATTTCTCTGCACTTGTTCTTGGTACCATAACATCCATCTTACCATTGATTTCACTGGGACTTGAAGTTATCTGAAAACTTAAGGCTGCAGTTTACTGGTCTGTGTAAGCTCTGCCAGGAAGGTTGATCCTATTTTACCTCCTTTTCATCTCCCTCTTTCCCTTTGCCTTCAACCACATTTGTATTTCCTTCCTTCATCATGTCAGGCACATCAAGGAACTTACTTTGCCTGAAGAAAAATCCTCTGATTTATTTATTTTTGCTGGCACAGGGTGAAAAGGATGAAAAGGGAGTGCTGCCTGGCTTTGGTATGCTGCTGTCTGAGCCAGCACAAAAGGACAGGAGCATCTCTTGGGACTGAAGGCACGAAGTCCTACTATGAATCTTCCTTCCCTTTGAAAGGGGTTTGACATCTGAATCCACAGACTCCTTGGCAACTCAGGTTGAGTGTATCCCTTTCTGGGAGCAGAAAGAGTTGTGAGGTCCCAAATCAGATTACTGATCCAGCTTTTAATAAGCAAACACTTTTCCCCACATTTCTTTTAAAAGTAAAATTATCTTTTTACCCTCTAAAGAGAGGGAAACCTCATTGTCACTAAGAGTGTTGTCACTAAGGGTTTTGTATACAAACCGGTCATGTGGTATGTGAGGTAGAAGGTGATGATGTGGTAATTGGCTGGGAAGATTTATTCAAGAGATCTAACAACTGGCAAGGCAAACCTGTGTGGCTTTCCACTTGTAAATAGCTCCTTTCTAGCTGGTAATAGCAATGAAAAGTATGAAAGGTGTATTTTTTTTTTCCTTTGTGACAAAATAACAGCCTTAAATGGAAATTTTTACTTTCACTCATTTCTCAATTCCTTCACATTTCATATTTAAATTACATTTTAAAAAGTGACACCTTGATTTCCATCTGTTTGCTTGGAGGGTAGTGGTGCTTGGGAGGCAGGAGTGGGAGGAATGTTTCCCAGCAAGGGGTGGGAGGAGTAAGGGGGTGTGCAAGGGGGAAAGGATCCCATTGGAAAGATACCTCCTTTCAAAATGTTGGAGGCTTGGATGTCCCCTTCCTCCTTGCAGAAAGCTGGAAAGCTGTGTTTCAGATGTTATATTCTTGTAGCACCTAAGCCTTGCCCAAATTTTGCTGAAATCTGTCAGCAAGACAGGAAAAGCCAAAGCAGCTGTATTGACTCTTGAAACAAGCAATGGTAAAGGCTGTATTTTCTTTTTTTTCCTTTGCATTTTCCTTCTCAGTTTCAGGAATTTAGTAACCTTCCCAGGTGAGAGCTGTGGCCTTACCACAGGAATCGACGAGTAAGTTTTAAATTTTAGCACTGGCTCAGGACTTTCAAAAGTATCTAAAGTGTGAAAAGTTCGATTTATTTGGTAACCTCCTGATGACATCTCCAGGTCACTGACAATTGCAGAATGTTAACCCTTCAGCCCTGATTTCGTGGGTGCCCATAAGGAAGGGCTCTTTCTGAGAGCATGGCCTGATATTTAATAGAAATCAGGATCTTGTGGGTCTCTCATGCACATAGAAAACAGATGGGTTTGCTAACCACATATGGAGGACTTTCCTCTGGAAGATCACAGTGAATTTCAGAATACCGTAATGAAACAATCATGATTTTGAGCTATTCAAACCTCCCAGATGATCCTTGTCCCTGCCGGATTAGTAGGACATGAAAAAAGCATTTATTTATAATTATTGAGGGTATCTGTATAACAGAAATGTAAGCAGGCTGTCTCTGTGATGGATTTAATTTTAATTTTCATTAGCAAGAAGAAAAGCAAAAATATTACCATTGGGATATACTTTTCTTTTTGAGATAGTTATATTGTCAATTCTGGTATGAATTCTACTCTATAAAATTGTCAAAATACACGTTTGTTTGAACAGCTCTGAAAGAAACTATACTTAGAAGCTTTTATTTTTGTTCTTAGGAAAATTACTGAAGAACTTTCCTACATTTGCCTAATTCATAATTTTTACCTGATGCTAATAAGTTGTTTTTAAAAAAAAAGAGATAAAAAGAAAACAATACATTTTTCATGCATTTTGGGAATGGTTTGTCTTAAAGTAAAAATTATCTGTGTGACTTTGGCTTCACATCAGATGATAAGAAGAAATAGTACTCAAGGAAGCATGTCCCAAACTATCCAAGTGTATGTAAATCACTGTGGATACAAATGATGAACAGAGCAAGGGGTTAAATCCAGTCTGTCTCATGCTGGATGACTGAGCCTGCCTCGTTTCAGACACATCTTTCCCAATGAGAACGACTTATTTCTGTGCAATGTGCTAATAACTTCTGAACTACCTCGGTCTCAAAGGGATCTGCTTTGCTGCAGAACGTGGGCCTGCTTTGTGCTGTCAGCTGCTAGAAATCTGTTTTGGATCCACACAGAGTCCAGGAGTGAAATTCTGGCTCCTCCAGAGTGAAAAGATTAGTGCAAGACTGGATTTCACACTCTCTCCAGCATTTTAAAATATTTTCCTTCATACAGTTGCCATGTACAGTAATAGTCACACTTCCAGTGGAAATTAATTGGTGGCAGTGTTTTCAACATCTCTTTATGCTGTTAATTGCTGATGCCAGAGCTGCTATCAGTACCAAACAGCCCATCCAACCTTTTTGTTTGGTTGACCTTGTTGCTGTTGAAGGAGAAAACTCGGGTGCACTGGCATTGTGCTTTGCAGTTTTAGACCGTGAATATTCCCATTGCTGCCTAGATAATGGGGAAAAGTCTCAGTACTGCTGAAAACCAGTATTTTTGCCGCTGTCTTTACTGTGTCATTGCATAATCTAGCTTTGAATTTGAGAACTTCAAGCCCGCATTATATTTGGTAATATTGGTTGCTTTGTAATATTTGATCTGCAATTTCAGTGGCGTTTGTACTTTCTTAAAGAGTAGTTAACAAATAAACAAAACACCAAAAAACCATTAAAATGGTTTTAATTAAAACTCCACAGTCAATCAATGAAACAAACAAACAAAAAAAGCAGAGTGAATTCCAGACACTGATACTGGCACTGAAATGTAAATGATAAATCCTTAGAGAATGATCACCTCACCCCCTGCAGCTGCTGGAGTGGGGCACGCACGTTTGCTGCTGTGGAAAGGACAGTCCCCCACCATCCCCTGCCACACTGCCTCCTGGCAGTTGTATTCCTCTTAATCTGAACATTTTTTTTTTTTAATTATCTCAAATTAAGGTGGCCATATAATCATGGTCTTATCCTACTGTTTTGAGATATATTATCTATTGACCGTGCATGGTTGCTACTTGCTTTGTACCAGAGATGAACAGTTGGACTCACTGCATCCATAAATTTAAATGTCTTTTTAGGGCTGTCCCAAACAGCAATGACCACTTAAGTCAAAGTCTGCAGTAGGAATTTCCAGCTCTTCATAAACTTTCACAACACCCTTCTAAAAAGTGTGCCTAGAAAAAGAAAGAACATTTTAAAAGGATTTTTAAACATATTGTATTAAAAAAGCCCATCAAGCAAGGCTTGGCTCCACAGGGAAAGCTAACAAAAGCTCACAGTGCAAACAGCATCTGAATATCCAAGGATCTAGGCTAGCTGCCTATCCTCTGAGAACATTCCTGTAGCATTTATAAATATTAAGGTCATCCTGAGGCAGAACTAACAAAGAATTAGTGACAGGTATGCCATGTTTTTATTTAAGGATTGGCTTTAAGGCAGTTGCGCAATTCCACACCCATGCCTGCAGCCAGTCTCTGACATCCCTTAGAAGGATCCCACAGTCATCCTCAGCTCGGGTCCTGATCAACACCAGCTCAGCTGTCCAGCCCTGGTGCAGGCAGCCCCCTGCAAGGGAAGGGGCCTTGGTTTGGCCAGCAGGCAGTTGTCCCAGCAGGAAAATCAAGGGGTGTGGATGTACATCTGCAGGGCAGCTTGGCAAGACCGAGGAGGGGCAGGCAGCCAAAAATTGCCGTGGAGGAAAGAGCAATTACCAGTGAGGGGGAGGAAGGGCTGTACGTTTCCAAGTACAGCACAATCCTGATTTTGGCCAGTAAATGTTACGGTAACAAATTATTCTCGCCTCTTCTTGCCATCTTCAGTCCGATGATAAATGGCATGACGAATCTTTGCTAACTTCTTTAAACTACAGGTTCCCAGATCCTTTTTGTTCAAATGTAAGCCTGAACTTGAAGTTTATCCTTTTATGGGGACACCTGGATTTGGTTAAACCTTCTGTATGCATCATGGAAAACCCACAGAAAGACAGAGGTGCTTTTTCTGCCATTCTTGCTTCCATGAGCTGCTGTTTCCTATGGCGGGAAATTGAAATACTCAACAATAAATGCTTATTGCTGGAATACTTAAATATTTGAAATCTGTTAAGGGAGGGTTTTTTTTTTTTTTTCATTTGAGTGTTGCTTTATTTAACTATTATTAGTTCTGTGGTTTTTAGATCACCACATCCTGACCAACAAAATGGTCGGAATTTATTCTGGGCTGTGTCATTTCTTGAAGTCTGAGGGATAAAAAGGGATGGTTATCTCCTGTCAAGCTCCTTGGAGAGCAATGAGGAAATGAGCAATAAAAGGTTCTTTGAGGCTCTTTTAACTGTAGCTTATCATCTATTATAGTTACTGATGTGTGGAAACCAACAGAAATAATTTACATGTTTGTAGTTACAAAGCCCTTAACAGCTGCAGCTATGAGCTGAGCACTTACAGCTTTTTGAAATGTGTTTTTATAAATGTAACATTAAATCATTGTGTTTTTGTAAACCAGTCTCCTTAAGAAAATTCCTGAGATAATAATATATGGGTTGACATATTCAGTCAGGGCTGGTGAGTGAGTGCTCACTTGCTCTTGCTTGTTTTCTAACTTCAGTAGAGCAATGCACAATATGAGCATTTTTGGAGCAGGATTGATGATGACTAAAATGCACAAAGCAGCACTGCATTTCATTTCCCCTTGCTGGATGTACTGCTGAATGGGAAATCAGGGTGGGAAGAGGAAAACTGAATGAGTTGAGGGCAGTCAGCGCAACAAAGGGCTCAGGACTGTGCAAGCCTCTTTCTCCTCACCATGATTGGAGCACACAGCAAATGGCTCCACATTTCTTCATGAGGGAGCCAGGGATTTTCAGAGACTCAGCCCTCAGGAGCACTGGTCAAGCAATTACTATGGAGAGAGCTTTCTACCCCCAGGGTAGTTGGCCCTTTATTACCATCTCCTGTTCCTCACGGGTTTTTTCCTGAAGTTTTAGGATGGGATTGTGCTCTTCTGTGTATTGCCCTCCCATCTGCATTTCTCTTCTCATGTGGCCTGGGTGGACTTCTTGCATCTAATCCTCTCCACTGGGAATGATGAAGCTAATAAGCCATGTGGATCCACTGCAAAGGAGGGCACGAAGGGGGCTGTTCTCAGCCGTACGCATTGCTGGTTAACCGTACCGCCAAGGGCATGTGATAAAACAAACACACTGAGAATGCAGACGTGTCAGCTCTTGTCTTCCACAAGAAATTCATTCTTTGGCATCCAGATTGCTGTTCACGTTGTGCCTGTACCATCTGCATTTACACCATTGCAGCCCTGGTGTGGGTCACTGACTGGTCTGAAAGTGTGTTCCTCTGGCAGGGGCGTTCCCCAAATGCCCCTGAATGCTCGTGCCATGATCCAGCATGCAGATTTGTCCATTGAACCTGGCCAAACACGAGTCCCATGCATTGGGATTCCAGTAACTCAAGAAGTCTGAGAATATGCAACAGCAAAACAAAGATCAGCCATTCAACTTCCAAATATTGCTTTAAGCCAGAAGAGACAATGTTTTTTCTGCTGGTCTGTTTTAAATCAACCCAAATATTATTTTAGAGCCAGAGCTATAATTTAGTAATAATTTAGATACAATCTTGGAAAGCCATAGAAAGTATTAGGAAATATCACTGGAAGTTGAGACCTACAGATACTGCAATAATCTGCATTTTAAACTAAATAGACATGCCAGTTAAATACTAATTGGACATACTGCAGAAGATGATGGGTAACCTTTTCAACAAAAAACCTTAACATTTAGAAGGATTTGTCTGCATGCAAAAACTGAACCATTTTCCCAATGCTACTTGCAGCTGAAATATTCATATATAGGAAAGATTACTGCCATGGAAGTTTACTCAGTTATATCACTGATTGCAATACTTTGGTGATCATTTAGGCTACCAATAAGGCTACTTCCAGGACCTTCAGCTCTGCAGAGGAGTTCTGAGGGTAAGGAGTAAGGTGCAAGAGTCTACCATCCCTTCAAGAGCTGCTGCTGCCACTCTTCCAGTGCAGAGGCTCTAAATAGCAGAGATTAAAGACATTGGTGATATTTTTTATGAAATGTTACATTTTTGGATTGGGCTTGCTTCCTCTATAATTTTTCTTAAATTGATAGCTACATTCTGTCCATTTTGCAGAAATACAAATTGAGTTTCACCACACACTTTACTTGAGAGGGAAGTTACCGGTACACAAAAGTTAAGTGACTTGGCATGTGAGAAAATATGCTTTAGAGCTAGCATTGGAGGATGCCAGAGCAGCTTCCCACTTCTCTCACATCCATTTCTATCTTGTGCTTCTGTCTAAATAGGAAAAATGAAAAATCATAGATGGATAGAATTGTTACTTCTGGAAAAGACTGTTTGGTCTAATAGAATCAAGTCCAGCCATCAACCTGACACTGCCGTGTTCACCACTAAACCATGTTCCCAGGTGCCACGTCCACATGGGGTTTTTAACACTCGCAAGGATGGTGGTTCTATCACTTCTCTGGGCAGCCTGTTCCAATGTCTGACTGCCTGTTCTGTGAAGGAATTTTTTCTCATATCACAGAATCAAATAGGATGGAAAAGACCACTGAGATCATCATGTCAAAGCTATGACCGAACACCATCATGTCAACTAGACCTGGCACTAACACTCCCCTGGTTCAACCTGAGGCTGTTTGCTCTTGTCCTGTCACTTGTTACCTGGTAGAAGAGACTGACCCCCACCTGAGTACAGCCTCCTTCCAATGAGTTGTAGAGAGTGGTAAGGTCTCCCCTGGGCCTCCTTTTCTGCAGGCTAAACACCCCCAGCTCCCTCAGCTGCTCCTCATAAGACTTGTGCTCCAGACCCTTCCCCAGCTCTGTTGCCCTTCTCTGGATGTGCTCCAGCCCCTCAATGTCCTTCTTGTAGTGAGGGGCCCAGAATTGGACACAGCATTCAAGGTGTGGCCTCACCAGTGCTGAGTACAGGGGAACAATCCCTGCCCAGGTCCTGCTGGCCACACTGTATCTGATCCAGGCCAGGATGCCATTGGCCTTCTTGGCCACCTGGGCACACACTGGCTCATGTTCGGTCCCAGTTGACCAGCACCCCCCGGTCCTTTTCCAATGGGCACCTTTCCAGCCACTTTTCCCCAGCCTGTAGGACTGCATGGGGTTATTGTGACCCAAGTGCAGGACCTAGGACCTGGCCTTGTTGAACCTCATAAAATTGACCCCACAACTGATCCAGAGTGTCCATATAAAATAAAGCATGAAAATTGCTGGCAATACTTGTTTCATAGCTTCTTTCTTACAGATTCAAGCTGACTTATGGGTAAGATAGCCTTATAGTGAATGTATTATTTCCATTGAAACATCTCAACAATATTATAATTCACTTAGGCTCCATATTTTTATCATTAAAAATACAGATCTAGACACTACACGCACTTTTTGACCTTTTTGCTAAACACAGTAATGTTATGATTAGATACAGAGAAGTCTTAATGTCTTTGAGGAATCAGTATTATCTTTCTTTTCCTGCATTTTTTACAATGTTGATGTGACTTTTTCTCTGTGTGTTTCAAGATATACAATGATATTGGTCAGTATATTTCTAGTAAGAATATTTTGCTTGAAAATATCCTATGATCGTACAAAACCTCCAATGTTTGTTATAGCTTTTGCAAACAAAATACTAGCATATTTGAAATTAATTAATAAGCCATACTTGGTGAAGGAAATTAAAACCAATCACATGGCAATCACATTTTAATCTGTCCTAGTACTGACTTCATCTTCCATGATATTATTTCTTAAAATTTGGGTCCATTTGGTTCATGTTATACCACTGGAGGTTTTGGCACTGAATCTAGTAAAGTCATCATCCAGACCTTGCCCTGAGCCTGGAACATGGTGCATATTTTTACTGTGATTACCAAGAGCTGACTAAAATGATTTCTAAGTGTTTAAGAGAAACTAAAGATAACAGACTGCAATAGCCAGAGCTGTCCTCATTGAATCATAGAATGGTTTGGTTTGGAAGGGAACTTAAAGACCATCTCATTCCCACCCCCTGCTGTCAGCAGGGACACCAGCAGGGACAAGCTCCATCCAACCTGGCCTTAAACAGTTCCAGGGATGGGGCATCCACAGCTTCTCTGAGTAGCCTGTGCCAGTGCCTCACCATACTCATAATAAAGTGTTTCTTCCTGATATCTAATCCAAACCAACTCTATTCCAGCTTAAAGCCTTTCCCCCTTGACCTGTTACTCCAGGCCCGTGTGGAAATAGTCCCTCTCCGTTTTCCTTCTAGGCTCCTTTTAGGCACTGAAAGCCACAATAAGGTCACCCAGAAATCTCATCTTTTCCAGGCTGAACAGCCCTAATTCCCTCAGCCTTAGTTCTTTATAGAAGAAGTGCTGCATCCTTCTAATCATCTTTGTGGCCTCCTTTGGACTTGCTCCAACAGTTGTCCTTCCTGTGCTGCAGACCCCTTAGCTGGATGCCGTATTGTTTGCAAAGCACCATTGATACCATAAAATAATCACTGATACAAGAAAAAATAACATTGCTGTAAGAAAAAACGATTAATATTGATAAACGATTGATGAACCTCAAAAGTTCAAAGACTGGAAAGTTGAATTCCACCAATTTGAAAGTTGAAGTGGCTTAAAAAAAAAAAAAAAAAGGAAAATTAACTTGCCAGATCAATTCTAAGAAAGGTGGGAGCTTTTAAGAGTACCAAGTGAGATGATGTGAGGAGTTCTGGAGGTTTTTTCTGCCCAGGAGTTGATAGTACCTCTGTGTAATTAACCTAACAAAATAAAGTCTAATGCATAACTCATTTTGCTGCTTGCTTTCTCCTCAGGTTTGCCAATTTGTCGTGTCTGTCAACGGCCTCAATGTTCTCCATGTGGATTACAGGACAGTAAGCAACCTCATCCTCACTGGCCCTCGAACAATTGTGATGGAAGTGATGGAAGAAATAGAGGCCTGAGAAAACACAAAATCCCTGTTACTGGACACTTTGTGAGACAAATAGCAACAGCCATGGAGTGTTATGACACAAGGCAGCAGAATGTTGCTGTGTCTAAACAGATGATTTTGCTTTTATGGGAGGAGGCTCTCTTTCCTTTAATAATAGCACTGGTGATTATGCTAAGATGTGAACAATAGCTACCAGCTTATTTTCACTATGGACTTCTCTGTGCCCAACAGAGACAAGACCAGGGCCTTTAGGTGGTCTGTCCAGCCATGGCTGCATCGGTCAGAATGGGTTCCAGCCTAAGAGGCTGTGCATATTTCCTCACAGTCCAATGCTGGATCAAAGCACTTCAGGAGGTGAAAGAGCCAAGCACTGTGGGGTCAGGGTGTCACAGATGGTTTCCATGAGATACTGACATTAATAAACATTGTCCTGGTGTCCAGCTTTGTCCCGGGAGCACGTGCAGTCACAGTTGCTCTCTCCTTGGGCTGAGGGACAGCTGACTAAATCCTGGATTGATTACAATCAAACACAAATGAACTGCAAATGCATGGGAAAAGGTGTCTGTGCTCTCCAGAGGATAGTCTGGTATGAATGTTTGGGCCTTACTGATTACATGGGTTAGTCTAGAAAGAAAATGGAAAAACGTGTGGTCTTTTACAAAAACTGCCTTTGAAAATTGGTCTTCTGGTTTCAATGCTTGTGTGCTGGATTAGGTGCTTGAGTATAATATATTGATTTTGAGGTTTTTTTCCATACCTGTAAAGGAAAGGCGCCTCAGTCTTACTATTCATCACTTCGGAGAAGAACCTTAATTCCCAGAAGAATATTTGGCAGGTTGTAGTGGGAAATTCACAGTGTTAGCGTAAGGAATGATGCATCCAGATTCTCCTGTAGCAAAAGCAGACTTCAAATTGAAGCAATGTGCTTGAATGTACAAGAAGCTTATGAGCACTTTCCAATCATCTGATGTTTTGCAAAGAATCAGCTTCCCTCATGAGCTGCATTTGACACTGTTACAAACAAAACATTGTATTTAACTGACTCTTATTGTTTCTCAAACAGTAGGATTTTTTCATTGATAAATTCATGAAAGAAGTATTTTTTAAAAACATATATAAAAATTCTGAATTCTGCAGTTAGGTGACTCTTCAACTCAGTGATAAGGGGACTGCATTGGTTTTCTTTGATCTTTGAACAGAATGAATATATCCTGCTCCACAAAATCATACACTTTGCAGACTTTCTTTGCTGTCTGAATTTTACAATTAAAGCTTGACTTTCTATATGCACATACCACAAATCATCAGATTCTGGGGTGGGGAAAGTATTTTTCCTCAAATAATTTTGAAACATGTTTTGTATTAAAAATTGTTCTCACTAAAAAAATTGCTCTTTCAGTATGTTTTTCATTCACTCAAACACTTTTACTTCAGAGATAAAGCAAGTCTTCAAACTCATGTATTCCTGCAGCTTTGTAGGAAGAAGTCCTTGAGTTCTTTGTTTCTGGTTTTGTATATCTGTGGCTGTATTTTCACCCAGAAAACTTCTCATATTCCACTAATGTGCAGCAGTGCAGGGAGGTATAAAACTGCAGCTGCTTACTCGATACTAACCAGGCACCAGAGTGTTTGGAAGGTTTGTTCAAACTGTCATCTATGACAGTTCTGAATCCCGATTGTACTCCCCAAAATTTTGGAACACATGTATATGCCACAGCAGGTTACATTTTACAGGTCATCCAAAATAAATAGCTGGGCATACAATGTTATATTCGATTGTAATAACTGTCCATGGTATCCACTCAGTACAGTTGGAAACAATCTTGTTGTTCTAGGAATGTTTCAGTATGCTATAAGTATTTTGAGTTTGTGAATCCAGGAATGCTTCTCCAATTATTTCTATTTAATGTCTATTTTTTTTAAATTTTCTTTTTTTTTTTCCTTCTTCTCTTTTTTCCCCCTAGGTTGTTTTGGTGGCTTAGCCCCTTTAGAATATAAATTCTGCATGTTAGGCTAAGTAAAATATTAAAATTGAAGGATTTTCTTAGCAAATTGCTGATGATTCTCTCTAATACCATCATGGGTTCATCTCTTGCCTTAGTTAATATTCTGCTAGAAGTTCTCTGTAGGTTACAGATAATTAAGAAACTGGGTCAGAATTTGGCTTAATAATGCATTACAGAGTGCACTTCAGACTGGAGCAAAAAGAGTGGGAATGGGGGCAGGGAGAAATCTGTGCATTTCATTATGTTACAGATTGGAGATGGCATCTTGATTCACAAGATACATTAGTCTCTATCACAATTTGAGCACAGCTACTTGCCTTCTGTTTAACAGAGATTTCCATATTGTGTTCTCAATTTGACTGACAATCTGGGATTTAATTAATTCTTTCCCTCTTCAGTGTGACAAAGGTATTCAAATTGTGTCTGCAATGAAATTTTGTATTTTGGAAGAAAGTATGGAAAGTAAAGAATTAAGCTATGAAATGTATAATTTCCAATTAAATTGGAGTTTGTCTGCACACAGTGCTGCATATGCTCCGAGACATCCCACAACAGTCAGTGTCAAACGCTCATGCACTTCAGAGGGCAGAGAATTTTAAATATAACAGAGCACCTTGCTTCCTGCAAAGTGCCAGGGGAAATGTAAGATTATTCACGGAAATGAGGCATTTCAAGAGATATCTTGAATGAATAGCATGAATACAACAGTGTAGAATGAAGCAAGAAACCAGAAATTAAAAAACGAACCCTGGCATCAGCAGTAAAAGCTTCATTTAAAAGACACGCATTTTTGTAAGACTTACTGTCTTCTGTGATCTCATTTGGGTTACTGTAGATCTTGCAAGATCCTCTAATAAATCTTTAAGCCTTAATCACTCAAATTAGTGCCATTCCTCTGTGCATGTACATTTGCAAATCACTTATGGACATCTTCAAGCAATGTAATATTTAATTAAATTCAAGTAGCAGTTAAGCTAATTGGAACATTAAATCAGTGCAATATTTATAATATTTT
Organism: Vidua chalybeata; assembly: GCF_026979565.1. NCBI lineage: Eukaryota > Metazoa > Chordata > Aves > Passeriformes > Viduidae > Vidua > Vidua chalybeata. The sequence continues at coordinate 140,009,349 of NC_071530.1, forward strand.
TCCTGTTATATTTCCCTAAAGATAAATTATTTTCATTATCTTTTTTCAAGATCAAATACCATGTGTATGGTATTGACCACAACTGGTTCCACAACTAGTCCCATGGAAGTCATTTCATTCACACAATGATGCAATAATCCACTTAGGTGTATCAGTACTTAATTGTCTGCATTTATGTCTGCATAGAAGCTGAAAATAAAACTTTCAGAATTAAAAAGACATGGTGTCACAGCAGCATCTGAAATATGAGTGGGTGTGGCCAGCTGTACCTTCTTCTATGAGATTACATTCAGGACGAGGTTTGGAATGAAAAGGTCATGCAGCAGGACTGTTTTTCAAAGTGTTTTTCCTATTTTTTTTTTCTCTATTTTCTGATCATACCCTCACTAATGACTAAAGTGCTAGGAATGTGTCAAATGCTGTCCCAGAATTACTGGTTTAATGGTCAGCTTGTTCCCTTAGCATGGTCTGGATCTCTGAGAAAACTGCCCCAGTGTAGTTCAGAGAATAGCATGAGATGTGAATTTGGTGCCTCTTGGCCTTCAGACCAGAGACACTCTCTGCACTGACTTGATGTACTAACATAGATATAAGCAAATGAGAATAGTCTGAAGTTTAGGAAGAGGAAGCTATTGACTCCTTTCTTCTTCTGTGCTGATAGCTATAATGCATGGAGGTTTCCTTTTTCTTACCAAATTATAGAGTAATGCTCTAATAATTTCAGATAATTCTGGGAATCAAATACTAATTTTTAATGTTAATTTTTAAAGATATTATTTTAATTTTAGAGACAGGAGAAACAATATGTCTTGCAAAAGTGTTTGTTTAATGCAAGACAGACTGAGAAATCAAGTGTTGCAATTATGAGCATTTTCTTCCCAGTGCGCAATTGGAACTAGACCACTTGTGTAAGTGAAAAATCACTTGTATGTCACATACATAAATACATTTAGACAACACCACTCTTCAAATAAAGTGACCTACTAACCTTTTACAATAAAATTATCATTAAAGGTTTTCATAGATCACCCTTTTTAAATGTCTTTGGTGAGTGATGTGTCTTTTATTTTTCACTTATATGTGTTACTTACAAAAACAGAAAACAATATCTGCCAATTCAGTAATTCCCTTTGTATATTCACAGTGTAGATACAAATATCATTAATGTTCCAGAGAGGCTGAGTGATTTTAAGCCATGAGATTTCTCTCCAAACTTGTACATAAATAAATATTTATAGCTTAATTTTTAAAAGGAGCCACTAATGCAAGAGACAATTTAAGAATGTCAAAGGATATAATGGGAATCAATGATACAATTAATTTATACTATAAAGACAGTGTTTCATGCATAGCTACCTAATCTTTGTACTTGCAATTCCTCAGGAAAACTCTGAAATATTCAGAAGGGAGTAGCTATAACTGTCAAACTGAATGTCCTCTAGGAAAATAGCTGTTTTGCAGTTAGGTATCCACTCTCATATTTGGCCATGGGAGCTGTGAATTTCCAGTACTGTTGAAACTCAAGTTTAATAAGGACACACTGAAAATGCAATGCTTAGCTTTAAAAGCAGGGGTTGAAGCAGACACTGTACTTCAGGTAGCACAAATTGTTGTAGTACCTCTTCTACAAAGATGCTGCCATATACCCATAGGTTTCCCATCCTGTGCCACTATAACTCTCCTTGAACTTAGAGTACAATAGTCTCCTACTGGCTTTTGTATAGCCTTGTCAAATAATAATCATAATTTCTTTCCAGAATTTGCAGGTGATTTGCAGAGGAAAATTCTCTTTTATGTGCAACCTCTTGCTTCTGTTCCTAAGGTACTTCTACATAGAGACATCTACAAACTGCTCCCTAGATTAGAGTGCATAGACAGCTAGTGGTATTCTGAGCACTCTTATCTTCACTGCTAGCTGTAAATGACTGCAGATTTTTGTAATTACATTTTATTTTCCACTTCAGGTTTTAGAGTTTCTCTTATTGAACAGAAAACCAATTAATTTCTCCATCTATCTGATAGAGAAGTGCTGCATTTCCCCCCCTTATGTTTGCAGTGGGACATATGATGAACAGAAATACGTTTCTGTTTGAATTCAAGCCCGACTCAGGGAATACTTACCTGCCCTTCTCAAGGCAAACATCCTCTGGGAAAATGTCATGAAAATGTAATGAAAAACCAAGCAAAACCCACAATATGATGCCTAGTAGATCGTACCTGGAAAATACATAGTATGTTCAAATAATTATTTTAAAAAAAAAGAATAAAAATTAAGATAAGTTAACTTGTTTCAAAATTCTTGTTGATGATTTTAAAATATAAGCAAAATGAATGTAGACCACAGAAAAGAATCTATCAGACAGGTGCAGTGAAGGGATGTAGCATGGAAAGGTTCTGTCATAGAATGATAGAATAGTTTGGGTTGGAAGGGACCTTAACGATCATCTAGATCCATTCCCCTGCCATGGGCAGGGACACCTTCCTTCAGCAATACCTGACCAGGTTGCTCAAAGCCCCATTGAACCCAGCCTTGAGCACTGCCAGGGATGAGACAGTCCCATAATCTCCCATTAAGTTTCTTAATAACATCACAGAGAGAAAAAGTGTTGTTCTTCTATGGCTAAATTTACAATTTATGTTCTTAACCCTGCGTTTTCAATAAGAGCAAAGTTGTAATTAATGCTTTTACATTTATGAACATTCAATCCTAAAATGCAGTACATAAGAATATAGTAAAGATATGTTTGGTTGGGAAATATCTCCCTTTCAAATATACCAAACTATCCAAAGAAAGCATGTCCTTTAGCAAAATAAGTTCCATTTACATTATGAAGTAATTTAAACTTTTTTCATATCTTCTATTTATAAAGTAGAATGCAAACACTGCATGTATCAACTAAAAATAAATACACATGCAGGCTTGACTGAACAACTGTTTTGTCAGTAGAGCTATGGGGCTAGCTAAACTAGCCCCATAAACTGAATGCTTCAGGTTTATTAGCAAAAGTTTAATTAAGTGTGATGTTGAGCAAAGCCTGGGAAATATTAAGTGATTACACTCAGAAGTGCTTAGTAGTTTGCAGGATCAGGAACCCATTTAATTGCTTGTAGTGCCCTAACAGTCTTGCTTTGCCTGCAAAATATTTCTAGAACTATGATAAGATTTTCTTAAAACTCATTTAAAAATTGCAGATGGAATGTGCTAGCTTTTATGGCTTAACTTGGAAAGGAAGAAACAGTAAAATATTTAAGATCTTAATGTTACATTTTCTCAATGTCTGTTTTGTTTTATAAGCATTTTCAACTCAAGTGCTTTCTGAAGATAATGTTATGCACCCTTTGTTTGTTACTGCAGCTGGGAAGTGTGTGTGTTTAGTTTGTTTTTCCAGAATAAACAAGATCCTGTTGAATATTAAAATATTCAATATTTCATTTTCTATTGCACTCCATCAGGCAAATCGTCTATTAAATGCTTAAAAGATGCATTTACAAAAGAGTGCTGAGTTACCCTCTTAATGTTTGATTTTTCGTGATAAAATGTGTGTTATTGTGTGTTACATTTTTATTTCATTTCCCACTGTACATGATTGTATCATTGTTCTTTCTCCTAAGAAATTATTTTCTGGGAGTTATTGATTCACATTCCTTATAATATTCAGCATTCCATTTAAATATAAATCTCCATGACCATATCTACTATAGTTAGAGAAAGAAAAAATCTCTTCTGGTTCAGAAATTTTAATATGAAAGATGAAGGCAAAAAAACCATTTACCTTAACTCTTGCTGATTACTGCTTCTTTTTCAGAAAACAGACAATGCTGTCTTAATGTGCAGAGCTCCAGGAAGTCATGTAATACAGGAATAAAATCTTCATGATTAGGATCAAATTGTCCACATTTTAAAGGCTCTTTGATGATACCCTTTTTGAGTAGTTATCATCATTAACTCCTAACAATGGGCTTGTGATTGCAAAGATGACCTTTGGCACAGGTTAATGCAGTGCTCTTTTCCCACCACTGCAGATAGTCTGAAGAAACATCACAGCAGGGTGATGGCATCTACTTCTACTTACCTAATTGGAATTGGAGCTCAGAAACAAGGGGCTTGGTTCTGTTGCATACACATAAATGTCAAGTGCCACTGAAGATGCTTTCAGGGTATTTGAGATATTCTGTAGCAGAGAGAAGCTTCAGGGAAGTCTGCGACCCCTCTAAATCACATCTAGAGATTAAGTCCCAGAGGACATCTTAAATATTGTAGGATACTTCAAAATGCTTTAGACACCTATGTGTGAACAACTGAATGACATCCCTAATAATCACCACTTAACATCTGCTGATTCAATTGCCTCACTGCTGGTAATTTTTTTGGAGTTACCCAGCTGTATATTCAATTAGCACTGTTGATGGAAAAGAACATCCTGGCTATCCAGCCAATTCTCAGAGAAGCTGCTGCACACTTGTATCGTGCAGAACTGACTGTGATGATGTGGTGTTATTAAATGTCTCAAGAGATTTTTCTCCTTTTCTTTTCTTCATGCTTTTAGTCAAGATACAAATTGGCCTCTCACCCAAATATACCTTTGCTTCTGAATTGTCTATTGGCAGTCAAGAGGACCACAGCCATTTGTCAGCTGAGCTGTAATCTGTGTATATAAATGATTATGTATAATTACTTCCTGCATGTTTCAACAGATACTTCTGATTTTTGGGTGTTACTGTTTTTAAATTGTCCTGAAAAGTATTAATTTCACCCAAGGAGTCACAGCTATTAGAGAAATTGGATCATTAGAAGGAGTAGCAGCTACTGCAGACCCAGCAGATGAGAACAGATGCAGCAGCAGCTGAGTGTTTCCACATTAAGCCAAATTTTATTGCACTGCTTACAATATGGCAGGTATTGTAGCTCCTGGGAGCCTTGAGGTATTTATGTACTACCCTACACTTCAGTGATGGCTCTCTCTCTGCTATGCCCCTTGCACTACAGTCAGTCACATCTCAGTGTTTGACATCTCAGCCTTTGCTACAAGAGGAGTTTCTGCTCACCCCTGTAGCAGAAGAGGGCACAGGCAGCATCCAAACACACAGGAGGAAATCAAAGTGAAATTTATAGAGAACTTAAGTGCTGACATAAAAAAAAAAAATCAATTAAAAACTCCTATTAACTCACACAGGTGCTTAGAAGGCTACTGGGACTGAAGATTTCACCACTAGTTATCTAACATGTTGTGACTGTTGCATTACTAGCTGGCTTTTACCTCTTCATCATGTTCATGTTCTTCATGGTTTTACAGGACATCCTCAGAGTCCCCCACTCCCACATCCACTGAGTGTTACCACATGAGCTCCTAGATCCAATGTACACGATGCAAAATCCATGTCCTGGGTATCTAAGCCCATCAAGGAAGCCTGCAGAGAAGCAGAGCTGAAACTCAGTCTCTTAAAACCTTGGCCAGTGTGCAGCCTGCAGGATGGCCGTTCAGTGAGCAAGCAAGGACAGCAGTGCCCCATACTGATTGCACCCCACAGGCTCTGTATCTGTGGAAAAACATTTCCCTTCGTGTATTTTGAATCCTCTGTAGCCATAAATGTGTTATTTGCAACTCTGTATTTCAGTTTTGGCAGACTCTTGTCCCCAGTGTTCCAGTTACCCATCATCTGCGATCAGCCTACGACCTCCTCAGCTCCGCAGTCGTCTTCCAGCTGCTCTCCAGGCTCCTCTTCCTCGCAGGCTGTCCTGGGGAGAGGCTCTGTCTGCAGGCAGCCCCAGTGCCAGCCCCGCCGGCTGAGCTCGCTGAGGGCTGGCCAGGCCCTGGTGCAGCGCGTGGGAGGGCGCGGAGGCCGAGGGTCCCTTGTGTGACCAAAGCCGTGTTTACCCGCGCGAGGCCGCAAAAGCAGGCTGCGCTCTGCAGGAGCTGGGCCGAGTACAAAACACTCAGCAGCGTGTGCAGCTCAGGATTGGTCGGGCACATTCCTGCCTGTCACTAAAGGCAAGCATTGGGAAGGCCACAGGCTTTCCAAAGGGATAACTTCATAGGCAAACAATGAGTATTGCTACGGTTCACACAGTATTTTCAGTACAATAACATAAGTGGGAATTTGTAAGTAAATATGACAGCTGTAAAATGTGGTTTTCGTTCTTGCAAAAAGAGAGAGAATTATGAAGAGTTCAGATGTTTAATTTTACTTCCCTTAATAATTCTGAATTTGTTACTGACAATAATGAAAGCCCTATAAATCTTAAACACTCACTAAGCAAGTGAAAAAAAAATAATGCTAGTTTAACAAATAGTGTTCAAAATTTTTCAAGAACGTAGTTAGGCAAATGACAATTGTAATTATAAATATTTATGGTGACCTTCTCTTTTATTTACCTATTGGAAAATCAGAATTTATTCCATTAAGAGTACAAAAATGCTGCCTGACTATAAGATTAGAAGAAAAATCACAGTCTGACTTAAAAAAACATCTCCTGATCTCCTGACATCTCCTTAAAAAAAAAAATAAAAGGCCAGCAAAAAGGAGACTGGATGCTCCTTGTGCCAGTAAAGAATCAACCTGCTCCACTGATATTCAGGGTAGTGATTCAGCATCACTAAAGCACTGGGTGTCATTCAGGCTCTTGTTTTAATAGGCCATTTCCAGTGTGGCACACTGAGCTCTCTCCTAATCCTGTGAACACACCAGCAAGCCACAGCACTGCATTCTTACTGTGTTCCTCTGCTGAGGAACCTTCACGTGCTCTAAGTTTTATGATGAAAAGTTTGGAATATTAACAGAATATATGTAGCAATCTGAACTTGTCTTATAATTATACTTTCTGGACATGGCAAATGGCCATATGGAAGTTTTTACAAAAAGATAACATCATAGGAATGTACTACACTGGAGAAACAAAGCTGGAGAAACAAAGCTGTTCTTCACTTCTTTCCAGTTATTTATTTTTTCATTAGTGTGCAGGCAATAAATACTCAAGTTTTTAAAAATATCAGCATATATAATGCAAAGAAAATGAAGTTCAGACTGTAGAGAAGGGCAGAAACATGATTTTAGGAAATCTTTATGCACTCACAGTGGATGTAAGTAAGAAAATGCCTTATTACTGCCTGTTCCTTTCCCTGACACAGTAGAGAAGCATCTAAAGGATAGACATTGGGATGGTTCTGCATCACCTGGAGGAGAACTGCTCAAGGAGAGCTTCCGAGTGTGAGCTGTGCCTGAAGATTACAGAATTTTAGAGGTGCTTATAGCTTGCTTTGAAATAAGCTGATCCTATCCTCCCTCTTCCCTTTCCAGTGAGTTTTGCTCTTCATTGTAACGGAACACAGTCAAATCCCAACCAAGCTGCTTTTATCAGTGCACAGATTCAAATCCCTATTGTAGACTCCTACACTTTGAATATTTTAGGTCCAGTACATAATTATTTTACTGAGGAGGTCTCATTGTCCAAATCCACATTCTCCTGTTCAGCTTCCCAGACCTTCCAGGCTGGCAGCCTAAACACTGACAGAGCGCAGGGAAAATAAGAGGGGGAATCCTCCAAAAGTTAATATCAGTCAAGTAACAATCTGATTCCTCCCTGGAGAGTGACCTCTGCTACATGGGAGACAGGAAGGCTGGTTTGGGAAAAAATAATTGATCAAGATGAAAGAGGATTGTGGTGCATCTTGATGTAGTTGAACTGCTGTCTAATTGCCTGTGTACTCAGTCTCTTACACAGGCTAATATTAGCTCCAGCAAGCCAGCATATGCAAAAGCAATGTGAACATAGAGTCTGTTACTACTTACTCACACACTCACTTCCCAGTGCAAAAGCATTCAGAGTTTTCAGATTTTAAGGACTAATTTGTTGGGTTAAACCTTACTATATGAAGGGACAAATTGGCTAATGGGTCAAACATGAGTAACTCCTTTCTATGTGCTGGAAAATAATAATAATAACAATAGATTTATGATTAACTGCTGTTTTTATTTCCACAAAAAACAACATTGTGAAATTCCCAGTGGCCTAAAGTAGGTGTTTTGACTGTTCTTCCAAGACTGCAAACCTCAGGACATAGATTCTGATTGTGTAAGATAGTGAAGAACATCTACTATCCCACCATTATCTCTGAAGATTATGGTGTAAGAAATGCTGTGTAAGAAACAAGACATTGTTTTTATTATTATTTTATAACCTGTCTGACCTCAAACACTGTGTTAAACAGGCCACAGATAAACTTTTTTCTGTGCACTGTAAGGCAACATTACTGTGGCCAGTGCCAATACTACAAGAACATTTAAACAATCATTTATGAAAGATGCTAGCAATAAATTAAAGATTACAAAATTAAAGGTCCAAACAGTGATAATGAAAATAAAACAGCAAAAAAAGTGATGATATGGGGATTACGGTATTTGGTCAAGAAGCCTGAGATGAGAAGTCAGTCACTACAATTTAACAAACAAATACTAGAAAATTATGTAGAGTCATGGATGGAGTGTTGCCAAACATCCTATTTTTACCCATTTTTGTGGAGAACATGGATTGAGGTTATGTTCAGGGCAAGAACCATATACTCAAAAAAGTTTTTACAAGAGCATAAAATACAGTCTCTAAGTGTTGAGAGTTAAGGAATAAAAAAAGGCTAACCCAAAAGCTTTTGAGATGTTATCTGCTTTTTGTGGTTGTAGACTATTGCCTCTCCTTTTTTCCGCTTTCTCATTCTTTGTCACAATACCCTATAATTCTTTAAATTGTCAGATCACTTTGAGGCACAGTTGCTGCTGGCTCTTTGTTTAAGGCTAGAGTATACACTTGCTTTCCCCTGTGTAATTTCCTGTTATTTTTGACTTTATATTTTAGGTGCTTAATCATGTTCAGTGGGAAATATATGCACTTCCTGGGTGCATGCACAACACAGAGCTGATTCTGCAATAGATGCAGAGCAGAAACAAATCAACCTCCTCTTTATCACAGCAATTCTTGGTTAACCAAATGATCTGAGTCTCAGGGAGAGCTCAAACACCACAGGCACAGGAACTCTTGCAGTGCAAGTACCACTGTCTGACCTCAGCCGCCGCCCTGAGCAGCACCGCAGTCCATCCCACGGCAGCAGCTTTTCCTCCACGAGGAGCTTCAGTGGGTTGGCCTTGCCTCAGTGGAACCTTTCTGCACAGAAGGGGAGTGATCCAGGTCTGTACAACTGATAATTTCTTGACTCTTATAATGTAGATCAAAAAGTTGTATTCTAACAGACACAGTACTTGAATTTGCATCTGCAGAAGCACAAAAGACAGAGGTTTGTGAATACACAGAAGAGATGTTTATCCAAGACTGCCCCCCTCTGTTATTGCTTCACAGCTAAAAAAAGAAAAATATTTCTAACTGCTGTAAATTCTTTTCATGCCTAATAAAATGAGATTTCCAGTATACTGATTTTTAGTATTAGTATTAAAAGGAAAAATAAAACACAAATAAAATAAAACATAAATAAAAAATTAAATACTCCTGAAATATAAATGTGGAAAGCATACTGAATTTCTTCAGTGACTGTTTAAATAGGGGTGATTTTATTGAGCTATTTGCAGCAAATTAAAAAATTAAAATATCTCTTGATTTTCTCTGTTCACATTTTTGTATAAAATTAAATACAGCTAAAATACAGACTAAGATTTTTTACAAAAAAAATGTTACAATTTTTTTTCCTTTTTCTTTGTCAAAGAGAAATCTCAGGACCATTTCTCTTTCATAAGGTTTCCGCTAAGGTCAATTCAGTATTTTATTCACGGAAAGATAACTTTATATGTTTAACATATGCTTAAATAAATATAGGAAAACTAAGTCTATTCCTGAAAATTCCAACTGTAATGCTTAAAAATGAGTAGGGGAACAAAGTACCCACATCTGATTCTCATCATCCACTTCAAACCCCTTAAAACAAAAGCAAAGAGAACCAGGCTGTTGAAAACTGTACAAATGAAATAGTTTGATGAATAAAAAAATTTGGGAAATATAAAATACTATCTTAAAGGCAAGTTTGGTTTGTGTGTTTATTCAGTGGCATAAAAAATGCTCTGTGATATTATTCTAGGAGACAACTATAATCATTTTTAGAGTCTAATGAACAGATGCTTTTCCTAAAACTGCAAATTGGAAAAACTGAAAATTCTGTTTTTCAGTAATCTACAAAATGCAAAACCAGATCATCATGTGTACAACATTTAATAAATCTTGTTCCTCATGTAAAACTTGTACTAGAAAAGTGTTCAGAGTAAAGTGAGGCAAACCAGAGGTGCATAATCACAGTGTTCAAGGGTGTTCAGTGTAGGAGCTCAGTGCAAAAGCTCAGTAGGAGAAAGACAAGAAGCTCTGTTTCTTTTAGGTGATAGCTTAAGATATATGTTACTTGGAAAGGAATTCTTTCTTGTTCCCTTGCATTCATAACTTATGGTATTTATTTAGAGACCACCACAGTCTTGCTTCCAGCTCTTACTGGTTTAAATATACATTTCAGCCAGGATTTCATTCCAAAGAAAATTATTTCTTGCACACACAGCCAGAATCTGTAACTCTTATGCTTATTCAGTAAAATATGGAGGATCCTTCCCTCACTGTGTTGAGTTGTACCATTGATGGGCTGCAAATCAATCCGCACTGAAGCTTAATCCAGTGAAACCTTTCACCAGGCTAATGTATTTGTACCTACCCATTTCCAGCTGCTGGTAGATCCAACTTCACAAAGTCTGGTTGTTCCTCTTTACTCAGGGCAGCCTTCTTCCATGCTGGCAGTGTTCCAGGACCTACCCACCAGATGCAGAGCTCTCTTAGAGGGCTAATGAAGTCTCAGCATGTAGCCTGGGAACAAATGGGAGCAGCGCTCACATTATGACTGCAGTGTATTTTTCTTGACTTTTAGTAATGCTTTCTCCCATAACTTCCTCATAGACACACTGCTCAGGCGTGGACCAGATGAGTGGACAGTGAGATGAATTGAAAATTGGCTGAATTTCTGGGCTCAAGGGGTTCTGATGAGGAGTGTGAAGTCCAGCTGGAGCCCAGTCACCAGAGGTGTACCTCAGGGGTTGATACCAGTCAGTGTCAATACTGCTTTGACTCTTCATTCCTGGACTGGTCAATGGTGGAAAGTGCACCTTGAACAAGTTCACAGATAGCAAAAAAGCTGGGAGGAGCGACTGAACCATAAGACGGTTCTGCTACCGTCTATAGCACCCTCACCAGGCGGGAGAAAGGCAAAATAGGAACATTATGGAGTTCAGCAAAAGGATGTGCAAGCTCTCTTCAGGAGGAATAACCTCAGACACCAGTCACACTGGTGGCTGACTTTGCAGAAAAAGCCCTGGGGGGGGGGGGCATTAAGCTGATTCCATCTAAACACAAGAAAACATTTGTGTTGTGGCAAGTTTTTTTCCCTTCTTGTGAAGGTGGTCAAACACTGGAGTAGGTCACCCGGGGAGGATGTGGAGTCTCCATTCTTGGAGATACTCATAACTCAACTTGACATGGTCCTGGGAATCCAATCTAGGTGACCCTCATTTAACAGTGTGGAATTGGACTTGATGTTCTCCACAGGTCTTCCAAAGACTCTGTGATCCTGTATAATGCTGCTGAGTCCAGAACATTGCCAGCAACAGATGAGGAAACCCCTCCTTCTTGCTGCAGCCTGAGGGAGAAAGAGCACACAAGAGCCCTCCCTGTCCAGTGAGGTACGATGGGCTCCTACCCTGTGAGCATGTCAGAGGGGATAACATCACTTCTCTGATGCTCTGCCCTTTCACTACAGCTATGAGGAGGCTGTAGGTGCAGGAATTTGCACCTTCAGGATCTCAGCAAGCTGAACTCAGCCTCCCTGCTGCTCATGGACTTTAATAAGTGGCTGAGCTCTCTCCCTAAATGGATCTGATAAGCTGCACTTGTCAGAGGCTCAGAAGGATAAAAGTAGCTCCTGACCATGTTGCCAGACCCATACAGCCATATTTCTTCCTCAAACCTGGCTAGAGAAAGGCTCAGAAACTGGCTGAGATGTGGAAATGTAAACACACAGCAGATAACCTCACCTCCGAAATATAAAGAGGTCTAATTTGACTGCAGAACGAAAAGCCAGCTTTACGAAACACCAAACTTGTAATTCTTGCCATTACCTTCTTCATACTGAGAAGAGAACAGAAAAATACATGACTGAATAATATTTTGGGGTTTTTTTTTCCATTTCCCTATGGTCCTTTTGCCAAGTTTTGCTCTCTTTCCTGCATGTTTGGAGGAGCAGGACCAACTCTAAACATGAACTTTTACACTTCGATGGCCATGGCATCAATCTGGTTTCTTCTGCATCCCTTTCACTTACCTCATGATGTGTAATAAGCTTCAGACAAATAGACCTAGCAGCTCAATAAAGTGCTGACAGCACTGAAAGTATCAAGGAAAAAAAGTATCAAGGAAATGAAAATAACTCATCAGGCATGTCAACAAATAAAAAAGCAAAGCTGGACTAGTTTGACTGCTCCTGCCTAAAAACAGAGATGTAGAAAGCCACATTTGTGGGCTTGATATCAGAGAAACAGTTGCAGCACAAAGAAGCCACTAAAAAAAATACTTTACAAAAGATAGCCACCCTTTTCAAAAGTCATTTCACTGTATATTCACATCACAAAACAATTGTCTTAACTAATGAAGAGAAAAATTAAAAAAGTAAGCATGCATGGCTAATATGTTAAAGAAGGTACGTCACAATTAAAATATTTTCTCTCTATTTTAATTCGGGTAGAATACAGTCCTAAGTCCTTCTACTCTCTCAGTGCAAGGCTTACTTCATAAATCACCTAGTTACAGCAAGTGTTGACAGACTGATCTTGGCAAACCACTTTTCAAAGAGTATTGCATGTTCCATTATATTTAACAAAATGTTAAGCAAAAGTCAGTTATACTTCACCTCAAGTATTATCTCTGTCTCTGTGTTATGGAGTTCTTTTAATAGCAAAAAAAAGAAAAGTCTATGAATTGTTATTAGGCCTAGGGACTAGTTTTGAGTCATTCAAATGGATGTGTCATAGTCAAGATCTTTGAATGTGATGGGAACTTTTGGATGCTGGAGGAGAAAGTGCATTTAAAATTGTAAATTTCTTTGTAAGGAAAGGAAAGGAAACCATATTTTAGTTTAGGAGTTAAAAACGCTAGTTAGCTTTAAAAAAACATTTTAATAAAGAATGCAAGAATCATTTTAATAAAAGCATACAAGACCTGGTTAGTTTTTGATTATTTGCCATTTGAAAATATCCCACAAACTTGATATTCTCCTTTCTAAAATCTTGTGGAAAATGGTATACATTGCATTCATTAGTATATGAAAAAAGAGAAATATTCTAAGTATACCCTAAAAAACAGGAGATATGGGGAAAAAAAAGAAAAGGATTGATGATTACAGTGCAATTCTGCCCCACAATGACCAAAACCATCTATTATTTTGGTTTCTGTTCAGTTTGCACAAGTACTGCTGCTGGTGATCCATTGCTTGGTTTAATCAGACCATGAGATATTCAGCCAGCTCACTCTGAGGTCATGAGCCTGCACTAATTCTGTTCTTGCAATGGATTAATTGTTTCAAGCTGTATTTCCAACATCATTGCCATGTAATCCTATTTATAGAAATTTTGTGTAATCTACACTAGCCAAGCAAAAGATGGTCCATATCTTGCTGATGTGAATACTTTTAAAATGTAGTGGATTTAAATAGCTGTTCTTTTGAAATCACTGAGACTTGGCCAATTCAAAATAGTGGGAAGTTAATTTTTGGGGCAATTTCACAATCAGTAAATTCATTCTTAAAATTCAAAGGGTTTTTTGCTTGTTTGCTTGCTTGCTTTTAATGGAAGACAAGAAGGAAACGTTGGTGAATCATTTGTACATTAATACTAAGTGTCCTCTTACTCTATTTCCAGATGTGCACATTATACAAACTCTTTCAAGGAACCTTACCTTTTAAGTTTTACCTTGAACTTGTGAGCAATAGTTCTTCCTTAGAATAATGCAAAGAGATCTATTGTGCCCTCCAGAGAAAGCTGAGTTAACTCAATGGTAATAAACATCATTAGCTCTAAAAGTGGTGAAATTATGTTAAAATAAAGTTATAAATGAGGAAAAGAGTATGATAATAATAAAATCAACCAAGTTACACTAGAAAGTACACACTTTGCATAATCTTAAAATATTAATTTCAATTCCAATTCAAACAGACAAATAAAAATTGAAGTATAAAGACATTTGAAGGCTACAAGGAGTTACAGAATCTATTCACCCATCAGTGGGATCCTCAAGACCTGTCTTGTTTGAATCACACTATTCCAACTAGCCGCAGCCACAGGATGGTGCTCATGGGCTTTGGATACTACATTACAAATCTGGGAGGAGGGAAAAAAAAAAAAAAAAAAAAAAAAAAGAAAGAGAAAGAGAGGGAGCCAGACTCTCCCCTTGGCAGGCTCTTCCTTGTCCTACCCTGAAATATGTGAGCCAGCAAGCAATCGTGGATTGGGTTGATTTGCCCCTCTACATTTACTGAACCTTCAGGGGCACTGCAAATGGACTGATCCATCAAGGGAAGTCCTAAATGTAATCTTTTTGGACTTCATCAGAGCTTTGATACTGTCTCTGACAGAATCCTTCTGGATTGTCCAGCACACAGCTGGATAACTGGGTTACATGATAGGTAAGCTACTGCCTCACAGGTCAGACAAAAAGAGTTCTAGTGAATGGGGTGACATCAGACTGGTGACTGTCACTAGTGGGGTTCCATGGGGTTCCATCCTTGACACAGTTCTCTTCAACATCTTCATTAACGACCTGGATGCAAGACTTGTGGAAATACTAAGTAAATTTGCTGAAGACCCTGAATTGGGAGGAGCTGTCAACTCCCTAGAGGGCAGAGAGGCCCTGCAAAGAGACCTCGACAAATTAAAGGACTGGGCAGTCACCATCTGTGAAGCTTAACAAGGGCAAGTGCTGGATTCTGACCTGGGATGGGGCAGCCCTGGCTGTGTGCATGGACTGGGGAATGAGAGGCTGGAGAACAGTTCCATAAAAAGGGACCTGGGGGTCCTGATTGATGTCAAGTTGAACATGAGCCAGCAGTGCCCTGGCAGCCAGGAGGGCCAACCCTGTCCTGGGGGGCATCAGGGACAGCATCACCAGCTGGGCAAAGGAGGGGATTGTCCTGCTCTGCTCTGCACTGGGGTGGCCTCACCTCGAGTGCTGGGGGCAGTTTTGGCCACCACAATGTAAAAAAGATATTAAGCTATTAGAGAGTGTAATAAAGGAGGGCCATGAGGATGGTGAAGGGTCTGGAGGGGAAGTCATATGAGGAACAGTTGAGGTCACTTGGTTTGTTCTGTCTGGAGAAAAGGAGATTGAGGGGAGACCTTATTGCTGTTACAAGTTCCTTGTGAGGATAAGTGGAGGGTCAAGTAATGATGTTTTCACTCTTGTGACCAGTGACAGGATCCAAGGGAATGGCCTGGAGTTGAGTCAGGAGAGGTTCAAGTTGGATATCAGGAAAAGGTTTTTTACCTGGAGGGTGGTTGGGCACTGGAACAGGCTCCCCAGTGAAGTCATCACAGCGGCAAGTCTGATAGACTTCAAGATGTGTTTGGACAACTCTCTTGGGCACATGGTGTGAGTCTTGAGGAGTCCTGCACAGGGCCAGGAGATGGACTTGATGATCCTGATGGGCCCCTTCCAACTCAGCATATTCTACAATTCTATTATTCTATGAGCAGTTTCGTGTTCTTCTGGGTATTACTGTTTAGCTAAATACATAAATTAGGGACTGAAAGAGGTACAAACTGTATAATATTTAACATCAATGACCTGAACATCTTTCTTCTTCAGAGGAATTGTTATCTTGCAAGCTACTTTTCTTGAGTGGTATGTGTGTTGGCTGTTGCACACAGCTGACAGTGCAGTAGAATAACTGCAGGTGACAGGATCTAGGAATCTGGTAGATGCTTTTTAGAGCTAGGAATGCTTTTGAACCTTTGCTGTAGAAAACAACTGAACTTAAAGAGTTCCTTTAAATCTCAAACACTTCTGCAGTTTAACTGGAAAGACATCCATGCACTATGAATTTGGACAAGAATCTGCAGGATTAGGAATCCTACTCAGCAACAGAAGGTTCTGCTTTACACTTAGTCACAGTCATCTCCCTGTGACTCACTGCCTTCTCCTTCCCTAGAAGGGAGCCCCACTTTACATTAAGAAAGTATACACATCTCTGTATCACCTATGACTGATTCTTAACTTCTTCAGTGATTTCATTTGTAATTTTAGACGGATGACCAGGCATGTTGTAATTAATATTTTCATTCACCTCTTAAATTCTCAGGACTTACAGACTATGTGAATAGTAGTCTTAATTGTAAATTCAGTAGGATATAGCAGGGCAACTCATATTTCTATGGAAATATAAAATAGAGATTCTGCAATTGCATGTACCATTGCAGTGTCTATCCATATTGCAAAAAATGTAGGGATGTACTACAACACATTTAATCAAGGTTTTTACTAAGCCAGAAAGTGTTGGAACACTTTTATATAAATATTTCCCCAATGAGTCACTAATCCACACATCTCAATAGCTGGCGTGGGGAACACTTGCATTCCAAGCCGTACTGCGAAGTAGGCAGCTTCTAAATAATTTATAAACAAAGTGAATAAGGAACTTTGGAGAGAGGAAAATGAGTTAACAGATAGCAAACTCAGAATACCGAGGACACTGGCAAGCCCAGCACCTGCCCGTGGAACGCCTTCCGCGCACCTGGCCGCGCCCCCGCCGCGGGGGTCGGGCTCGGGGGCGGAGGGTGGGATCTCAGGCATCGTTTATGCCTCTTCTCTCCCCCCCTTCTTTCCACCTTCTGCTCTATAATTGCCCGCCTCCTTTCTCTACCCTTTTGCCTTATCAGATGCGGAGCGGCCAGCGGAGAGAGAAGCGGCTCTCCCGCAGCCGGCTCAGCACCCGCAGCCCCGCGTGAAAAGGAGCGGCCGCTCCCCGCCGGCCGCTCCCCGGCTGATGCCCGCACAGGTCGGTGTGCGCTGCGCTTCGTCCCCATCGAGGGCAGGGGCCAGGCGGGCAGGGGGTCGAGGCAGGACCGGAGCGCTTCCCATCAACCTGCCCGGCCACCTCCGCGGCGGCAGGACCGGAGCTCTGGGGGAAGAATGGGGCGAAGGAGGAGGAGATGGAGGAATGGAAGGTGGCGAGCTCAGGCTAGGACGGGGAAAGCCCTTTAGAAAACTCCCTGCCAAGGCCTTACTTTGATAGCTGATAGTAATTAAAACCCAATCAGTCTCACTGTTGGTGTGGCTGCCCGAGTCCCGCCGCGGGTGCCTCCTCCATCCCTCCCTCGCTTCCTCGGTGCCGCTCTGTGTCGCTCGGGGCAGTCGCTCCGCCCCGGCCCCGCACGGCGCTTTCTTCGCGGAGCTGCCCGGGCTGGCGAGCGCGTCCCTGCCTCGTCTCCGCTCCCTGCCGGCAGCCCCTGGCTCTCACGGGCTCCATTCCCCACCTCAGCTCCTCCCTTCATTGGGGCTGGGTGCTGGTGGTGGGGTGCTGGGTGCTCTCCGGCCCCCGAAGAGGAGTCGGGGGTCAGGAGCAGAGATTGTGAGCCGCGGCCCCCTGGCCAGGCTGGGGCCGGGCTGCGGGGCTGTGGAGACCGAGCGGGAGAGCGCCGTCCCGGTCCCCTCCGCCGGCTCCCTCTGCGGGGCCGGGGCAGGTCGCGCTCCGGCTTGGCCCAGCGGGACGTCAGACGTGAGCGTGTTCTCGGGCAGCGCGGCCGCGCCGCTCCGCAACGAGAAACCGAGACGGGGGAAAAACCCCGACTGACCTGCCCGTCCCGGGGACTGCGCCAGGGCGGCGCGGAGGCGGCTCAGCCTCCTCCCCTGGGCTGGGTGCGCGGAGCCGGGGCAGTGCGGAGCACGAAGGTGTGTGCCGCGTTTGTCCCGCTGGGAGCTCTCGACGGTGCGTCCTTCCCTCAGGAGAAGGTGCCCTGTCGCCAGGTCCGTGCCAGGAGTCCTGGAGCCCAGCTGGGAGAGATGCTCCGGGGATCGGGGCTCACCTCATGGCAGGGTTCTTGGATTGCTTGGTGTCTGCTCCTAGCGCTAGTCTGGCAGATAACTCATTTACCACATACTTACTAAAAGGTGAAATATATAAAAAGCAGAAGGAATAGGATATTTGTGTTTAGTCCCACACGATGTTAGCCACAAGGTGGCTGCAGACGGGGTTTCTTTTCCTGGTTAAGTGAACCCTGACGTGCGGATCATTGTAGAGGTGAACTTGCGTGTAGTTGATCCAGCACCAGTTATGGCTATTCCAATAAATCTAATTTCTCTGGCTTTTCTCTAAAAGCAGCAGTAGAGAATGTTTCTAACACAGGATTATCAGTCAGTTAGTATTTATAGCTCTTGCTTTGGAGGAGGGTTTATATCAAACGTAGCAGATGGGGAATTTAGCCACCACTGTAAATGAATATTTTACTGTCTGGGTTATTATGGGAGGGAATCCACACATCATCAGTGGTAACTGCCTGGAAATATGAGTTGCTTGCTGTTGTTTGAAGAGTCTGTATTTACTTGATCCAGGTTGTATTCCTGAGTAAGGAGAGAAACATCAGCACCCATCATGAGATACACAAGAGGTGGATTTTAGCCTGTTTTGAGATGCTCTCGGTTCTTCCTATTGCCTGTCACTAGGCAACTGTCTGCTGACTTTGGTCCTTGGGTGTTTGACACTTTGGCTCTTGTAGTAGGAAACTCGGGAACTTTGCAGAGGTTTCTGAGTTCTATCTGGAGGATGGGTCTAAGAACTCTACATGGCAATATATAAGTTCCTGGCGCACATCTTTGATTTGTGATCTAGGTATTTTCCTGTGTCTTGAGAATTTTATACTATGAGATATGGATTGAAAATATATGCTTAAGTAATGTGAAATTTGTTGATAATATGGTTAAAACTTTGATAACCTCCTTTGGAGGTGGAATTTACAATGTATATATTTCTCCTGTATGTTTCTAGGAGTCATATGAAGCATTCATGACTGGTATTTGTGACAGTAGACCTACCAACTATAGGGCTATAGAAGACCTATTGGGACAGCTATTTGCAGGTTGCAAATACTCAGAGAGAGAAGGAGATGTAGGTCTTACCCTCTTCTGTTTAATAATGATTGAGGTATTCCAGTCTGCTTTTGATATTAGATTGCCATGTGCCTTCAAGGAAAACATGGAAGGCAAATACAATGATGGTGTCTTAGGGATATTAGAGAAAATGACAGAGGAGATAAATGTGAGAAACCTGCAAAACAGGAAATACATAAACCAAAATTTACCCAAGTAAACCTTCAAATCCTCTTTGCTGACCGCAAGGAATCTACTATTAATTATCTTAATTTGTTTCTCCTGTAGAATTTTAACAGGCAAGGATAGCAAAACATCTTCTTCTTGGCCCAGAAATTTGACTAAAACTAGTGCAGTAAATTTTAGTGAAAGAGAAATCTTTATAAGTATGGTGCTAGGCACTTGTTGATGTATCTTGAGATTGGTACTGTTTTTAAGCTAACTTCTGTGGTCAGGTAAATTGCTCATTCTGAAACTTGCTCTTTGGAACCAGAATTATTTCCTGTAACTCATCTAGTTCACCTAGGACTACCTTTAGTGTTCATATACTGCTGCATTCTAAAGCGTTGATTTCTCCTAAGTAGTTAAGTTAGTGTAAATGGTTTTGACCATGATACTACCTACTGTAGGTGCAGACAGTACAACAGACAGCACAGGATAAGCTGAATAAAGTAGAAAAAGGAAAATGGACAATGGGAAGTGGATGTGAGTTCCTTCAGAACAAAGTCCTGCCTTTTTAAAAAAGCTTCAGAGTTCTTTGCCACAGATATCTTGTTAAGGTTCTTACAAAACTGGATTGTATAGAAATGCATGTTGTACTTTGTTATTATCTATAGCCTACTCTACTTCCAATTCTTGTGTATGATTAGCAAAGACTATACAGTTCCTTTTTATGTGGGCCAAGTTTTCAAAACTGTTGAGTAGCCCAAATGGGGTTCTTTATCTCTTTCAGGTAAAATGTGCTTTGTTCATAAAACTGCTGCCAGGAAAATTTGCCTCCACTGATGTATGTGGTAAATTCCTTGTTTGTTTGTTTTGTTTGCTTGGGGATTTTTTGTTTGTTTTAATCAAATCCAGTTTTTCCTCACAATTTTCATTAAAGTGGATGCCTTCTCTTTGCCTGTTTAGTAAGTCTTTTTGTTCCATGTGTTTTCAGTCCTGCTGATACTGTGTGCATTGAGGGGAAGAAGATGCTGTGCCGATACGAGATACAGAGCTGTTTTCTCTTGGCTTTCCTAGCTGTCACAGCTTTTTTCATCAGTGATGTCCAGGGTCAAGGTAAGTCACAAATAAGAAGATGGAGTTTTTCACTCTGATGTGCAGAAATAGACTTCTTATTCCACGTGCAAGTGTTACTTCCTCCTTAGTAGGATGTGAATCCAATAATACTGAAAGGAAGCAGGAATTTTGCTGCTGAGCTTGGGGAGCAGGTGGAAGTAGAATTACATCTTCATGTGTGCTCTTTGAACCCAGTATCTCAAATAGCATAAATATTTGTGCCAATTCATGTGTCTCAAAATGAATTATACACAACATGTTTTACTCCTATTTACATGAAAGTACTTAACAGAAATTGCTCTTACTGTCCTCTACGTGATCAAGCAAGTTTGAAGGATCAGCTATGATGTGAAGCTTGTATGGAATATTTATGGTTTTTTTCTCTTTTGGAATAGTAACTGTTGTAGTGCTTAGATCATTCCATATTGCACAGATCTGTTAAATGTCAGAGACTACTTCTGCAGCTTTTAAAATGAAAATCTCCTTTGTGAGTATTAAAGGATACTGCTGGGATTGTTAGGCTTACTTACTTGTTGGATTGTATTGACAGTGGCTTGACTGCTGGAGAAAATTTATCCTATTGCTTGGGGAAGGAGGGAGAAAGAATACCAATGAGTTTTAATGATTTCTAAAGAAAGGTATTTCTCTCAACTTTAGATTTATGTAATCCCTTTGATATGAGTTTGCATGGGCATAACCAGGAGCAGAATTGGATCCTGGGGTCTTTTAAAGCATTTTATATAATGTATTATTCATGAGCACATTTGGAAACTATTGGCAAAGTGAGGCTTTCAAAATCCTCATAGTGCAAGTAGCAGTGTTGTCCAGTCTGCGTGGCACTCAATGGTATGCTGGGGAAGCATACCTTCTTGGATGTTTGGAAATCTGTGAGCATTTTTCAAGCTTCTCCCAGAACTTAGGGATTCACGTAAGCTGTAATATATGATGTTGGCGATGTGAGGTGAATCAATAAATGTATGTTCCCAATGTTGAGTGCATCATTCTGGTCAGAAATTAGGTCCAGAATGTTTGTGACTTAATGAGCCAATAAAGCATAGCATATGGTTAGTCTTTTCTCTGTATTTCAGTCCTAATACATATGGTTAAGATTTGCAAAACAGGTTTGGGGATTGAGATCCATCTCCAGAAAGTTTTGCTAAATTCCTTGATCTTGGAAAGCTATATTCTTCCCCACTTTTTAAAAACTTTGATTCCATCAGTTATAGCTGGAGAGTGTTCTCCCTTTAATACCAATACAATGAAATGAAGGTCAGGGAGGTTTTTTTTCCACAGTAATCACACTAGCAGAAGCTAGAGTTGGTGTACTTGATGAATAAAGAACAATACTTCCCTTGTTCTTAGACTCTTTCAGCGAGCATCAGCTATGGAATGCTGTCAGCAGTGTGATATTAAGCTAAGTGGACCATTGCCTTAGCCCAACATGACTGTTATTCTATTGAATTAGGTGATATGAAGTCTCTATTCCATGTTCATAGAAAAAAAAATATCTCTTGGTACACTAAAAGTAATAAAATGTTTCTCAAATTCTTTCTTTTCTCAAGGTTGCCACCTCTTGAAGTAAGCTCTTCAAGCAGCTGGCAAACTATTTACATTTTAATACTGTTTGTTTGTCTGTTTTAATCAACTGTACACTCTGCCAACATGTAGGAAGAGCTGGCATTAGTTCCAGCTTGTGTTTCCTTCCTTTGGCAAAGATGCTTATGTAAAGGTGTGTAATGTGACTTCTTGGAAAGGAGAATATGTTTGTGAGACTGAAGCCAACATGCCTGAATCTACAAATTATCTCTTCAGAGGAGCTATGTGGTTGTATCTCACTGCCTTATAAACCACATAGTGCTGTTTGCTTTTGACTCAACAGCAATTATTTTTTCAGCACTGCTGTTTCTTCCCCATTCAATATAATGTATAAATAACATCTTTTGTCTACTTATGTTCTTATATAGTACATGAAAATAGTTCTGGGCAAGAAAAACATTTGAGAATTTTTCATTTATCCATAAAGTAACTCGCTTTGAGAGTTTTTCTGTATTTCAAAATGGAAACTTTTCTTTGTGTAGCAATAATTTGTATGTGTTAGTGCTGTAATTGCAGTGCATATTAACTTATTCAATTCTTATGACAACAGTAAATTGAAAGCCACAATATTTAGTTAGTATGCAAATTTAGACTACTGGATATCTTGGAGAACTGTCCATAAGCAATTTATTGTATTTTTCCTTTTCAATAAGAATTGAAAACTTTCTTTCCCTAGTTGTCCATAAGAGTTATGTGTTTGGAGTGCTAATTTACCTGGTGGCATAAACCAAAGCCTTGAACTTGTCAGTTTTCTTTTGGGTGACTGCTCTAATGTTGCTGACAGACATTATCTTTTGCATTCCTGTAAAACCACTTAACGAGATCTAGCTACTGATTTTTATCAGTTAACTGACTCAGCTTGGATTGATTTTTTTCCCTTTCTGCAAGAAGTGAGATTTTGTTCCACAGACAATAAAGGCCCAAAGAAATAAAGATATCCTCTTCAGGTTGGTGAATGCGTAGTAATACCCATCAATATTTTGTTGTCTGTTTGAGTGCTAGATTTTTAACTTCCTTAGCTATATGTACTTTTCTATGCCAGAACATTAGTCTTTGCACAACTAAGACTCAGTTAATTACCTGCCTAGTGAATAATTATTTTCTTTCTTATGGTTTATTGCTGTGTGGGAATGTCCCTTCCACTGCACTGCTGCTTTTGATACAAAAAGAACCCAGTGAAAATTTACTGGTTATGTAAAGACTATTCTGGCACAACTTTTCTAGTCTTTCACATTGTAACTCTGTAGTATACAGAAAAACTTCTGGTGATTGTGTCCTTCTTTGCTTGTAAGGTCTGTGATTGTTTTTTTTTGGGCTCATATATTTATCTGTTTTGGTGATGGCTAATAGCAGTTAGGGCAGAACTATGCTTCTTTGTTAGAAGGTGCTTTCATAAACTGTCATAAAGTTGAAAGTAGGATGGAAAGAAATGATGGGAAAGGAAGATGGCAGACAAAGTGAGCTCTGAAATTCTAAGACATGATTGGAGTTTTTTTGGTCAGTCTTTGATGTTACTTTGTTGCTCTCTGCTCTGCTTCTTAATCCCCATATGAATTTACTACTTAATCCCAGCAAAATTTGCAACATCTTCACACTTGCATGCAACCATTATTTAAAAATGTATTTTCTATTCCTGAGGCAAAATAATAAAAAGAATTGTATTTTTGCAAACTTCTAGGTATGATTTGTCACTCTTGTTCATTCAGCACCAATTTATTGTGATTTATGTATAGCTCAAAGACACAATGAATCTTGAGAATGAAATAAAAGCTGTAATGCATAATTATAGTCTACTTGGCTTTAAAAACTTTTTGCCATAGTCTCTGTCATGTTTTTACAATTATAGCATGCTGAATGTTCTTGCAGAAACCTGCCTAGCAAAACATTTTGCAGTACGAGGGCCAAATTTTCAAAGAGTTGATGTTGTATTTGCAGCAATTCCTGCACATGATCTTGCTCGCAGCCTCTTTCTTTCTAAACTTCAGGGAGGCGACAGGCTGAAGATGAAGTCTGACAAGATTGTGCCCAACAACTAAGGAAATGCTTGGGTTGGGTGTGAGCCCAGTGCTGCCAATCAGAACAGCTTTGAGTGTGTAGAGTTCATCTGCTGCCTGCTGTTCCTGTCCCCTTGCCTCTCTTCTTGCGCTTGCTCTCTGAGATCTTTGAGAATGCATAGGTGTTGATAAGCTGTTCTTGGTACTTATGTACTCACTTTTCTGTGTTCTGGTGTTAAGTCCCTCAAGGAAGAGAACTGCAGAGCCTGCCCTTGGTCTGACAAAACTGCCACTTAGGGAATGAGAGACTGGATGCAAGGGAACATGTCTCTTGTATTAAACCTCGAGATTCTTCCTTCTAAGATCCAAAATGTATTTAATAGTAGATGACATGAAAAAAACATGCACCCCGAATATCAAAAAACTACAGCCTGCCTTTTTCCTTCTTTCTTCCCCCTAGCTCCTGGAAAAAGTAGCATGTAGGAAAAAGTTATTGGTTCAGGACAGGTCTTTGGCTGCTGCTGGTGCCAGAGCTGCATTGGCTGTAGCAGGTCAAATGGAGAGGCCAGAAATTGTTGGCCAGCACATTCTGCCTGTTGACTCAGGTGCTCTGTGTGCTGTATCCCCAAATCTCAGAAATATTATATTTATTATAATATTGGTTTATTATATCTAAAGGACCCACAAACTGTGGGCATGAGCCTAGTCAATTAAGAGCAATCTTAGCCCTGGGGAGAAGAAATTGCCACTTGCCTGCTTCAGATTAATTTCTTTGATTTCTTAGACTTACTAACAGAAACCGTAAGATTAGTGGTGAAGGCACCAAGGGTTTGGAAAATGAAGGAGACTCTTCAGGGGGCTGTGGAGACAATGGGAAGAGGAGGAGTAAGGTTGGAGGTGTCAAAGGTTTTCTAGCCCTTCTGTCATTCAGCCTCTAAGTAGCTTCCCTGGCTGCCTTTCCCTGTAGATCAGTTTGTCTGTGAGTCAATTTCTATTCAAATGTATGAAGATTTCCCCTTGTTGACAGCCTTGGATACCCCAGCCTGCACTGCCAGGTGCTCTGCTGCAGTTCTGCAGTGAAGAAGGGATGTGCCTCCCCAAAGCAGAGTGGAAAGGTTTTGTAGAGTGTGGTCCAGCATCAGTGGAGTTTGACTGAGCAGTGGGATGCAAAACTGTGAGAAACTCCTTTTTGCGCAGAGACACAAAGTTGCTGATAGTGTGGCAACAACATAGGGCAGTTTTTCCATTTGTTCTTGTGTGAGTTCTTCACTGATATATCACCTCTTTTTCAATCATTTTATGCTTTTATTCATTTCACCTGCTGCTTCAGTTTGAAACCTAGGTGATGGCACCATAGAAATAGAAGCCAAATTTTACTTATCATCCAGGCTGCCCCTAAGTCTTGACTGGCCTGTGTATGCCTGCTATTCTTGATGAGACTGAAGCAGTGTTTGCAGCTGCAAAGCTTTGTGCTGTTTTAGCCAGGTTTGCAAATTGGGCAGCTGATGTTCCCTTTGCCTGTCTTTTCTCTTTGTTATTCTCTCCTCATAAAGGTTTGAAAATTTGGCCCTGGGTAACATTAAATGTGGGGGAATGCCCATAGTAACGAGTGGTAAGGGAGTGTAGGTCATGCATATTGTTAGTGTAAGCAAGAGAGCAATTTTAATTCCCATATATTAACAAAGAGCATTTTTATTACCAGCTTTGCCTGCTAAACTAGTGTCTTAACATCTAACATTGTTTGTCTTTGTCCTCTGCTGTTAGGTTGTTTAGTTTGTTTTGTAAAGAGAGAAATAAAAGGTCTGTCTGAGGGAAGTAGTGCACTTGGGGATGTCATTTTACAAACTAATAATCTGTATGTGACATTTTAAATAACTTGCATCCTTTACCATTAAAATTTTGGGTTGTCTTCCTATATGTGTTTATTTGTTTGTTTAAAATTGGTTAGTGTTTATTTGAATTTAAAATGTTGTTTTCTTTCTGAACTTGCAGTGTCCCCACCAACAAGACTAAGATATAGTGTAGTGAGTCCTGACAGTGTACAGATATCTTGGAAAGCCCCCAAAGGGCAATTCACTGGATATAAACTTCTTGTCACTCCAAGTTCAGGTAAAAGTCTGTATGTTCTCTTTTAAGGTGAAAGAACTGTCTTCCTAGGGCATAAAAGGTTTTCAGAGTTTAGTGTCATCCTCCACAATGAAGAAATTGTGAGCAAGCTTTGGGTAATGAAATACTGGCTGGTCAACAGAAGAGAGATTGATTTCACTAGAGGGTGGTCAGGCACAGAAAATGGGAATTGAATTCTTGAGGTAGCAGAGGTGGGTCAATGCTAGTTATGCTTCATGTGTAGTCTTTGGGAATTGTCATTGATCATCTGTCTTTACCTTTCTTCCAGTGGGGTGTAAGGAAGTCTAGGAATTATTCAAGGGAAAGTATTGGAATCCTAATTCAGTCAACCTTTAAGGTGGATCTCCTTGTCCCTTATCCCTTAGTGAGCTGTCCAGAAAATAATTAAGTACAAAACAAGTAATCTTTAAAAGTTTTTTTAATGAAAACTTGAAAAGGTAGACAACAAAGTGGCTGTATAGAGCTATAAAGGTCCTACTTCTGTGCATTTAAAATTAATTTTAGATACAGAAACAGTTTTAACATACAGCTAAAATACATCTCTTTATATATTGGCGTGCAATCTTTATATGTAAATGGACATAGAAATGTTAAATATTTGTATTTATACATGAGAATTTCCTAGCCCAAAGAATGTTGTCAAAGCAAATATTCAGAGGTGATGTGGGCATGACAGGGTCTGAACTGGCAGCCAATCACAGAGGGAAAGCCTGTTGGTATGATGTTACCAAACTTGACAGATTTTTGGAAATTGTTTCTCTTTTTCTTAATGATTTTGCTGGATACCATGGCTGTTTCATGAGGCCCAGATACAAAGGCTGATCTTAAGAGTGTTTCTGTTTAAGAAAACTGGTTAGACTGCCTATCTTCTTGCTTTTCTGGGATGTTCTCTGGCCTGGCTGTATGGGTAGTTCCAAAAGTGGGAAAAGTGGGAATGCTTAGGTCATGGTAGAGCTTGAGGTATTTTTAAGTCATTATGTTTACTGTACTGTAAGAAAAGCAAACAAAGTTATGTATTTGTTGGATTTTTTTCTTTGTCTTTTCTCCTATAGGTGGAAAAACAAATCAATTAATTCTTCAAAATACTGCAACCAAAGCAATTATTCAAGGTCTCATTCCAGATCAAAATTATGCCCTTCAGATCATTGCATTCAGTGAAGACAAGGAGAGTAAGCCAGCACAAGGCCAGTTCAGAAGTAAGTGTCTCTTTACGGCTGACATACAGAATGTATCAGATATTTAATGTAACTTCTGAAATGGTAACAAATCTTACACAAAGAGGAATGATGGAAAACCACTTTTTTTCTGTGGTGGAAGGAAAATCAAAGCCATATATTTTAACTGGTGTAAGTATAGGTGGAGGCCTGAATTAATTTCATAGTATGTTCTTGCACTGGGCTCTTTGTTTCCATTGGGTTGGCATCCCTTTCTTCCTCGTTTCATTAGGAAATTAGCTGGTATTTCATGGAAAGAATCTTCAGTGAGTAGAAATAAAATGCTATGTTCTGATGCTTTAAAAATTTCCTTTTTAATAAAGCAATGTTATAGTTGTGGCAACTGGCAATTAGATGCTAGTTCAGTAGTAAGAAAGGCTGATTTCTTAGTGGTCTTCAGCGGTCAAATATGTTTACAAATGTAATTTTTTATATGATCAAGACATGCTCTTAATGTCTATATCATAGTGATGCATACACATCCTATCTGATTAATCTTGATCTTCATGTTTAACGTGTCAAATATGATTAGTGGAGATTTGGTTAATAATATGGCAGTGTAGGAGTACAATTGAAAGCCTGATGAATTCTCTGACACTAAATTTTCCTCATTGTTTTTGCTAAACTATCTTTCTCTTAAAACCAGCACAAGATAAAATATGCTGACTACTTGATGTGGTGTGTATCCAAGTCCTTCTAGCGTTTCACCACAACAACTGTGTATTTACTACCTTTAGTTCTGTCCTGGTTAGGAAACCCACAAAACTACAGATTACTCTAGGATTGAAGACAAGCCCACAGAAGGCTACAGCAAATTCTATAATATTAGGTGTAGCTGGTTTTGAAATGGCATTTACGAAAAGTAGAGCTGGCAACTCAATTGAAGAATATGGGGATTATGTTCTATTTAGTATACTCTCTTTGCTGCACTTAAGGCTGGAGTTTCATTTAAAAGCATGATGCCTTTCATAAGTAAAGAATACAGATACAGCATATGTACAAATCCTTTTTTTGATCTCCTGTATTATAGGTTTTTTTTTTCCGCTTGTACTCTGACATGCGGCCACTAATTCTTGAGATGAAAAAAGGTCAAATATATAAAGAGTTTTGAGACTATCATCTGGTTTAGTGCATTGGAAGTATGGTTTTAATGCTGTGGAGTTGTAACTGATGTACTAAGAATTGTCAAGCTTACAATAAAATTTTATTGTCAAAAGAGTATCTCTCTTTATATAGTGAGGTATACATTCTTATTCTAATACATAGTGTTTAATGAACCAATGGGGATTTTTTTCCTTTAAAAATGAAGATGTAAAATCACATGCTAGATAAAATATTTGTGTAAATATTAGAGTAAAACTGCTGTCTTGTCTCTTCCTATGTGGTTTGAATTTTGACAGTTCCTAAATCCAGAAATCTCTGTCAGGATGTGACCGACTTGTCTCCTTTGAACATTTTCAGACTTTTGTACCATTTTCTCTAGAGACTTGCCCCTCAATAGCACAAGCATTAGAGGAGGCCAGCTAATTGGCTTTGCTCTTGGACTTTCTTCAAAGGAATGCTCCTAGAAGAATAAGCAGGAGCATCCCTTTTGGCCCATTTTATTCTGTTATTTCACCTCTTGTTTTTGTCAGAGTCTTGTTCAGTTAAGGATTAAACGCAGACTTCTGACTAAGACCTGGTGTTGTAGCATTATCTGTAACCCAGCTAATAACCAAGATCTGTTTTGGTAAAAGCTGGCTCCTCAGCAAGCTTGTGAACATGAATTTGCTCCCAAATCAGTTACACAATTGTTTGTTAAAGGTGGAGGTGCTACACAGTCACATGTGCTCTCTTAGTAAGAAGAGAAGTCAAAGTTTCAGGTTTTTTGTTCTCATCTCTGTAGCTGGAGTGTGAGCACTGTAGGTTCTGTGAAGGGTTGTCATACTGAGAAAATCACATTCAGATGTTTGTCAGCTCAATTGTCTTCCTTAGAACTTAGTCTTGTAGTTGGATTTTGGATTGGAACTTGGAACACTCCTGGTTGATTCAGATATTCCACATACCATTGGGTAAATTAGTGAAGTCCATTTGACTTTGGTTCCACTAATGTACAACAGGATATTTGTACTCTCTTACACAGTCAAGAGACAGATAACCTCCTTTCATGCCCTCACAGTGTTTTTTGGAATGATGTAGCACAGAGAGACTTTGGTCCTGGCTGAGGATCAGTGCCTGCTTGGATGAATGGCAGTCATAATCCAATTTTACATAAACTAAGAAGTGTAATTGGATTAGAATTTTATTTTTCTGTGGAAGATAGTCTCAGCTTCATTGTTTTAAGCTTTTCCTGGCCGTTGCAGACAGATGGAGTGTGGATACCAATTAGCATTCCAAGAAAATTCTGGAAGGGCTTTTTCTTCCCAATACGTGACTTTAGCAATGACTTTGTCAGAACATTTCAGACTATTAGTAGAGCACTACTGGCTACTAATGTAATATTAAGAATTGCTAATCAAATTGGGTTCTGCTTGGCTGTTGTGAGAGATTTGAGATATAGTAAGGGAGGTATCCCACTCACTTGTGGAACAGGAAACTGTCAAAGTCTCAGCTCTGGAGCAACCTTGCACTCCTGGGAGTATTTGGTGCCCTGACTACAGATTTGGGCATAGGATCTAAGCTGATTCTGTAAAGAGGACAATGTAACAGCTGGCTTATGTGCTTTTGTGTTGACTGACTTGAAGTGGAACTTTGCAATGCTGGACTTTCCCCAGCTAGCTTTGCCAATTTTCTAGACTATATTTCCAGTGTGGGATCTTGTCTGCATGGGCTTAGGTGCTGATGTCACTATTTGGATTCTCCTGTGTGAAGAGAGTCAGTTTTGAGAGCTTTAATGATAATAGAATGGGGAAAGATCCATAAAAATAATAAATGCAAAGGGAGGGAGGGAAAACACAGAAACAGTAACTCATTACCTAAACATATCTTCAGATGCTCTGCACACTTACTTTACCAGGAAGAAGAAAATTACATGCTTCTAACTGTGTTGTTTCTAGATTAATTGATTTTCCCCCTTGCTTTACAGTTAAAGACATAGAGAGAAGAAAAGACACAAGTAAATCCAAGGTGAAGGATCCAGAAAAAACAAATGCGAGTAAACCAGCTCCAGAAGGTCAGATCATAACACATATGACTTATGTGATATTCTGAATATAATCAGCTTCTTTATTTATCTTGGCCACTGGAGAGATTTTCTGTAAGTCAGTACTTTAAATCTGGTTCCCAGGGTTAAATTAAAGAGAGGAAAAAAACAGTATTTTCAGAAATATTGGAGAGTTGCTACAGAGGTATTGCTTTTATTTCTGTGTTTTGCTTTGCTTTTTTTATAAAGTCCTAAATGCCATCATTAATAGATAAACATTATTAAAAATAATTTTAGATAATAAAATTATTAAATGCTGCTTGTACTTTTCCACTGGGTGCACTTTGAGTAGTGGAATATTCATGCAGGTGTGTGTGTGTTTGTAAAAACTTCTTCTTAGCTTGGCTGTAAGACAGACTGGCAGTATTAATTCTCACCTAAAGTCAAATTAATACTATTGTGTAATTAGCTACATAATAACTTGATAAGTCTGTCCTAGTGTAGGTTGTATATATGAAAACATTTGAAACATTTTGAGGGAGGGGAAATAAAAGGAATTAATTTTGTCCTGTTGCAAGGAGCCAGTCTTCTGGTGAAATGTGATTCTGCTTGCCATGAGAAGTTTGTCTAGTATGGATGAAAATCTATTTTAAGCTTAATATACAGCTCTGTTTCCTGTTATTTTAAAATTCAAAGAGCATCTTCTTTATGAAGTAACCCCAACAGTAATTATTCCCTTCAGTGGTTATTTATGATATATAGAACAAGAAGAACTTGGTATGACCTTAAATAGTCTCTCTGTGAATAAACAGGACAGTTTCAAGGATCCCATTTTCCCCTTCGTTATAAATCTGTCTCCAGTAATGCAAGTGTCAAAGACCTCACCCAAAGCTCCTTGAAGCCCACAGGAATTTTTCTTTGGTGGGTTTTTATTCTTGACACATTTTTGTGTCATGTTGTATTTATTAACACTAAGCAAGTTTGTTTCCATACAGCATTTCTCAAACCAAAGCACCCTTGGATTCCATTGGGTGCATTGGAAGAATTTTAGCTAGTGCTTGCAACACTAAAGAGACAAGTTGTACCTGCTAGTGCATGACAGGGTAGTGGATAGGTGATTTTCCTACATCATGTCTAGAGGAAGGCTGAGCTGGAAGAAATGACAGAACCAAGAAGGAAAATGTGATTTGCTTTCTTAATGAATGACAATTGATAAAAGTTGAAGGAGAGAAAACTGGGCCTGTACTTGGAAAATGTTGATTAAATACAGACAGAGGAATGTGTCTGCCAGAGGGCGGGAGAGAATTTATGCTTCTTTCATGGAGTAAGGGCAAAACTACAATTGGTGAGAGGAGCTTGGATCTGCAGTCTCTCCCTTTTTAGGATTCACGTTTACTTTTGAAGTCTTTAGTCACCTTTCTCAGCCCTACACTACTTTTTACTCATCTGAGCTTCTTCAGTTGTATCAGGGGAGTTTGTAACAGGACAAAATACATCTCCATCTGGCACTTGTGAAAAGATATTGCCTTATACTTACTGTAGCAGGTTTTACTAGAAAACTGAGGTATGCATTTAAAACTAGGGCAAAACTTACAAACTTCTCGATCAGAAAACCTGATCATAAAGAAAAAATATGCTAATTTTTATGCATTCTTGAATTTGTTTAGCCCTATTTCCAACTCAGCTATATATTGTAAAGTAACAGACCTTTTTCCTCTAGTCTAACTATTGCATATTTCTCTGCTTTGTGCAGTACAATGATTATTCAAAGTGATGGTAATTGCAACTAAATGATTTCAGCGGGAATAGGGTAAGATTCCAACTGAAAACATTGGGCAAAAATAACAGCATCAGCAAAAAATGTGTAGCTGGGGTAGAAGTGAATTCAGAATGGATACACAGACAGTAATGGTATCAAAACTTTCCTAGTTTAATATATAAAGACCGTTCCACCTCAAATTGAAATAGAATCAAAGAAATAAGGAATAGTCTGAAAGAAATGGATTAAAGAAATAAGTGCAAAATTTTATAGCAAACCCATGAATAATAACTTGATCCTCTGCAGATGTTTGACAGGAAATTATTTGAGTACAACGAAATGAATTCAGGCCAGCAGTTAATTGGTTTCATAACCATTTAGTGTATGGCTAAATTAGATGGATTTAATAGCAACCCCGATACATTCTGTGTCTGTGTTTGTATCTTTGGTCAAGTTGGCTAGAACGCTGGGAGTTAACACTACAGAAGAAATTATTAGAATCATAAAATTATTAAGGTTGGAAAAAACATGCAAGATCATCAATTTGACCTAATACCACCCTGTCCACAAAATCATCTCATGAAGTGCCACATCCATTCAGTTGTTGAACACTTCCATAGATGGTGATGGCACCAGTTCCCTGGGCAGCTTGTTCCAATGTTTACCCTCTCTCACCGTGATTAAATTTTTCATAATATCCAATCTGAATCTCCCCTGGTTCAACCTGAGGCTGTTTGTTCTTGTCCTGTCACTTGTTACTTGGTAGAAGAGACTGACCCCCATCTGACTACAGCCTCCTTGCAAGGAGTTGTAGAGAGTGGTAAGGTCTCCCCTGGGCCTCCTTTTCTGCAGGCTAAACACCCCCAGCTCCCTCAGCTGCTCCTCATCAGACTTGTGCTCCAGACCCTTCCCCAGCTCTGTTGCCCTTCTCTGGATGTGCTCCAGCCCCTCAATGTCCTTCTTGTAGTGAGGGGCCCAGAATTGGACACAGCATTTGAGGTGTGGCCTCACCAGTGCTGGGTACAGGGGAACAATCCCTGCCCAGGTCCTGCTGGCCACACTGTTTCTGATCCAGGCCAGGATGCCATTGGCCTTCTTGGCCACCTGGGCACACACTGGCTCATGTCCAGTCCCAGTTGACCAGCACCCCCCAGGTCCTTTTCCAAGGGCACCTTTCCAGCCACTCTTTCCCAGCCTGTAGGACTGCATGGGGTTATTGTGACCCAAGTGCAGGACCCAGCACTTGACCTTGTTGAACCTCACACCACTGGCCTTGGGCCACTGATCCAGCCTGTCTAGATCCCTCTGCAGAGCTCTCCTACCCTCCCGCAGATCAACACTCATTCCCAGCTTGGTGTTGCCTGTGAACTTATTGGGGGTGTTATTAATCTGTTTGTATAAACTTTTAAAAATATTTTATGATGACAGCCAGGTTGAGTTAGGTAGAAGAATATCTCACCTGAGAACAAGAGCAATCTTTGCCCATAACCCAAACTAAAAACAACCATTGTCCAGGCTATTGTTGTCAGTGGTTGTGGCTTCTGCTCTTGTCTTGAGAAGGAGAAGCATAATTCCCCAGTTATTAGTGTCCAGTTTTATATAAAGAGGTGCCTTCTGTGAACATCTGCACCGTTATTTTACAGAATTATGTTTATTGGCATTACTAAACCAGAAAATCCAAAATCATTGCTTTGGGGCAAAACTAATAAAGCACATCAATGTACTTGTCAATGAGTACAAAAAAGAGTAAGAACTCTCTCAATATTACAAGCTCCAGTTTGTGCATTATGATAAGTCATGTATCCTGCTGTTTTCCCTGAAAGGAACTACATTATTGTATGAACCTGTTGTTTATAAATACTTAGCTAATATACCAACTTTAGGGTCACACAATAAACCCCAGATTTTTCTTTCAATTTCAATGGGACAAAGATTTCAGCATAACCCTTCTGCTCCTAGAAACCATCTCTTTGCTAACAAATGCAACATGTAAATACCTGTACTCATGATTCTAGGTAGTTCCAGAGCATTTCACTCTTATTTTCATCTGTGGTTTGGAGGACTGTTTATGCTGTTTATGTAGTACTGACCACTATTTATTTACCAACTGTCTAAGGCTCTGAGTAGTGCTCAGAGGTCTAAATTCCTTTTCTGAACTCCCAAATCATCTTATTTCTTTCAATCTTTCTTCTTCTGTTCTTAAATTAAATT
This sequence comes from Vidua chalybeata, assembly GCF_026979565.1. Lineage (NCBI taxonomy): Eukaryota > Metazoa > Chordata > Aves > Passeriformes > Viduidae > Vidua > Vidua chalybeata. Next base: position 140,043,802 of record NC_071530.1, read on the forward strand.
GTTGTGAGGGTCTTCCTCTGTCTTTATAGAAGTCTGTCAACAGCTTGTATGGCTTGGTAGTAAAGCAGCTTCAGCAACCTAGATTAAAATTTTCCATGTATTCTGTCCTATTCATTCAAATAGCTTAAAAAGATTTACTCCTTTTCTGCTGTAAGTACTGTGCTCTTATCACAAGCAAACCTCCTGTGTATATCCAGTAAAGTCATGGTGCTAAATTAATTCCGGCTTAATGTCTGATTTCCAGGAACTTTCTGCAATTCTTCTGCATGACCACTTTCAAGTTTTGAATCTCCTTCCTTTAATTTTGAAAATCTGTCATTTTTCAGCTTAGTGATTTATCACTGCTGTGCACACTCATATTAATAATGTCAGAAGCCTTTTCTCTTTCTGTCTGTGGAGAAAAAGCTCACAGATGCAGCTTCTTTCAGCACACACTGATATTTGAGTGCTTGTACCCTGGCTTCTCTCCAGCTCCCTCATGTACAAAGCTCTTTTCTGTACAGTGACAGGGGTTAATACATTCTGTGCCTTCTCAGATGTTTTACAGTTTCTCAGAGTGCTTCTATGACTGATTCTCTAATCAAATCCCTTTGGGGAGGGGAGAATCAGTGCTTTGACTATATCCTCTGGCAAATATATGACTATATCTTTTTCTGCAGAATATTTCTCCATGTATCTGAACTGGGTTTAACTACCCATTTCAATATAAACAACAAAACACTGAGGCCAGTTTTAGCTGCATTCCTGTTGACTCGATTGGGGATTTTTAGTTGAGAGGTGTGGTGCCTTAGTGTAGGCTTGCAGCCAAACTCCCACCTAGTTGCTTGCTCATTCCTCTCCCCTGCAGGATGGGAGAGAAAAAAGGAAGAATGGGAATGAAAGAGTTCATAGGCTGAGATAAAGACAGGGAGACTGCTTACCAGTTACCATGGTAGGCAAACAGAGTCAAGTGGGGGAAGATTTACTTAATTTATTGCCAGTTTAAAAATTTGCTAATGTGGGTAGTGGGAAACAAAAGAGACAAACATTAAAACAACAGCTCTCCTTTCCATTTTCCCAGGCTCAGTTTGACCTCCTCCCAGACTCCTTTCCTCCTCACTTGTTATCACTGCAAGTTACACTTGGTCCAAGTCCCTTCAGAGAGGAAGCAAGTGGTGCAAAAGGGGTGATGAGAGATTGTGATCAGGGTGTGATCAGTGGTCTCCCTCTTCCATTCCTTTTTTCTCATACCTCTCTTCTCCATGAATATCATCTGCAGGCTGCAGAGAATATCTGCTCTGCCATGGAGCACACTCTCCTCTGACCTTGGGGTTCTCTTTACTGTTTCTCACTCTTTATAACTTCATTTTTTTTCCCTTTCTTAAATGTTTTCCCAGAAGTGCCACCACCTGTCCATGGACACTTGGCCTCTTTTCAAAAAGGCCACCCCTGCAGCCTCCCTCCTGCCAAACCTGGCCACAAACACCCAATACCAAAGGTGCTCCATTAGTGCTTTACTAGAGTAAATAATTTACACAGTCTTTAACATGTCCTGTTTGGAAATTCCCTTATGCAGTTCTCAAATCAAGATTGTTTAGAACAGCATAAAGCATGTATGGGTCAGATTTTTCTTCTGAATCAGGTGTTGTAGGATAAGCCTTACACAGTCTGTAGACATTCAAACAATGAGAAATAAGCTCCCATAAAATCTGTGATTTGTGTATCACAATGTTAGTTGCTTTCTCATTGTAAAATGCATGTAATAGAGTCATACAGTAAGTATGACTGGTTAGGGAGGTCAGGGATCTTCACTGCACAGCACACAACACTGCAGTTTGTTCAGCCTTCCAGAATCAAAATTGTGTTTCACCCCAGACCAAGTCCACTAGGGGCAGGAGTGTTTTTATAACTGATTTCTATGAAAATCCAGTGATGTGGTGCTGAGTTAAAATACCTGGGGGAGCTGCAGCTTTTTTAATCCCTTAAGTGCCTCTTTCTGATGAGAGTCACCTTTACCATATGCTAGAAGCAAAACTGGAGCTGGAACATTAGCTGAGCTCTCTGGGCTGGTGGGGAGCCAACTGAAAGCTCTGAGGAAATGGATGCTGCCACCCAGCTCCTTGCCCAAACGGAAAATAGAGGAAGCTCTAGGAGAAATTGATTGACAATAAAAGCTAGATCTGAGTTTCCACATTGTGGAAGACTGGGACAAGAAGGTAGAAATTTAGGACAGAGAATTTATAACTAATCTATTGTCAATGAGAATAGAATGGACAACCTGGCAATGGAAAATTTAGGTGGTGAGTGAGTGAAAAACAGCATAAAAATCACAGTGGGCTTTAGAGGTAGAAAAGCAGAAGCTCTATATAATGAGCTGTGTAATGCCATACCTTGGCATCAGGTGAAGATGTCAGGTTACATTATCTGTTTGTAAGTAATATAACCTGAACTAATGTTAATAACAGTGAATAGTGACTTCATGTGTCTTGATCAATAGTCCTGCATTGTATATTAACTTAAATTAAAAAGTTTTTGGGGAAGAGGTAAAAATTACCTGTGAGGAGAAACAAAGGTTTCCTTTGAAAGAATTTAATATTATTAGTGATCTTTAATGAATTTAGCATTGTAACTGATATTATTATTATGATTGTGATTATTTACACAGATATATACATATACAAGTTATAAATACAATGAAGAATAGCTGCTCATTTAGTGACAGTGACCTCTGACTCATGCTGTTTCTACTCTCTTTTTTTTCTTCACTACTCAGTGATGCACAGAGAAGAGATTTTGGTTATACTGTACTAAATTTTGAGTTTTTAGTACTTTCAGGGTTTAGTATCATAAAATGTTCTGGAAAGAGGCCTGAAGCCATCTGTCAAGTGATACCTACCTGCTAAGTAGTAATAAGTATGTCTCCAGTTTCTTTTGGGTGAGTGTGATCTGCCAGTGCTCAGTTGCCTGTAAAAACTGTGTAGACATATCCAAAGTTATTATGTTTTGTGGTGGGGTAGTTTTTGATGATTTTTGTTGAACTTCCTAATGTGTTGTACATTATTAGTGGTATTATTATTTACATTACTTCTGCAATCTTTCAATGTAGATGTTTCTGAATTTTTTTTTTTCATAATGTGTTTTTCATTCAGTTCTGTGCACCTGTCAGACAATGCAAAAGGCATATCCTTCCTCAAAATGCTATGGTATAATTGTCGGAGGTTTCTATTTTAATAGTTCTTGGAGTGAGGTGGAATCAGTCTTCCAATAGTGATAGAAATGAGAGGTGTGGTTAGCTTAGAAAATATACTGATTTGCATTCTTCTTTCAACATTCCTATACATTTGATGCAAATCAGCTTTGACATTTGTACTTTTATAGCTGTTGAATGGCACTGTTTAAGTAGGGTAGGAAAAATCCACAGAGAGGTATATTAAGGTACTATTCAGCAGAAGACACTAATTATCTAATTTATTAACTTGTCTGTTTAGTTAATGTCAGATGCTTCAGTAAGTATTACTAGACAGTGTGAAATGAGTGCTGTGAGGTATTTGACTAAGCCACAGGAATGAATACCTTCTCAACTTCTGCTTCATTGGCAGTGTTTCATAGTTTTACTCACTTCATCCTGGCTAATGTAACTGCAAATGTTGGTTTTAGTCATTATTTTTTTTATTACTTGCTGAACTCCTGGGCTATGGAACTCATTAACTATGTCTTTACACAAAGGATAATTTGATTTACTAGCAAGGTTTCCTTGAGCTTTCTGGAGGACACTTTAGGTCTTGATTATGAGCAGTAGAAGAAATATGCTGTGTGGGCATTTCCCCCCAGTGCCATTATGTTCTTCCTAAACAGTCTTTGTCTATTCTCAGCTCTTGCACATATTTCTTCTTCTGCAGTCTGAGGGTAGAAGCAAAGTCTGTTGGAAAGTACTTAGCTTTTCCACTTTAAATACTACTTTTTGTCTTGCTTTGGGGGCGACTGAACCCTTTAGCCCAGTGCTCCAGCTCCAGCCAGTAGCAGGACTGAGCACATAGTCCCAATAGGTCTGGGGTGATCAAGCACAGGGCTTGGCCAAGCAAGTACTAATCAGCCATTTGTGCAGATGGAACTGGTCCCCTTGATACCTTCATGGCTCTATTTTCCCAAAGTGTTCTTCCCCAAACTACCTTTCAATATTTTTGGATCCTCTCCTGAACATATTCTATTAGATCTTGCACAATCTCCAGGTACTGGTTCCTGTATCCCGTCTCATTGCCCCCTAAGCTGTGACCCACTAGTCTGAGCCGTACAGACCATGTTATGAAGTAAGAACAAGTTATCCAAATGTGTTGCTGATCTCAGAAGATGCAAACAGGATGAAACCTGTGTACTTATTATTTAGTTTCTGGGTCTGTGCTGGAATTACACAAGAGGCAAACACAAAGTTTCTGCACACCTTTTGTTTTCTTTTGTTTCAGTGCAGCGCAATATAATACTGAAGGGTCACTTGCAATAGATGCAACCAATTTCCCTTCAAAACTAATTAGCAGTACAGCGATCCTGTTTGGTACAGCACACTCCCTGGTGAATGCACTTCCCTGCTCAGAACTAGCTAGCTCAACATCTTCTACCATATCCTCCATTCCAATTTGTGGAGATAACCCTGGCCATTAGTCTTAAGCATCAGTTTCTTCATGCTGCAAAATGGGAACATTGCCTACTTCAGGGATATGTTAGGCTATTTAAACATTGTGGAATACTTCTGTAAGATACGTTTCATTTTTAGACTTTTGTAAATGAAAGTCTGCATCAGAAAATATAGAACTATTGATTGCATTTGTCTAAATTCTAGGCTACTCCTTACATTTCCATAAAGGATGCCTATGCATAATACTGAGGCTAATATCTCACCTTTGCAGTGTCTGTAGGGAGTATGGGGATGCATTACCTTGTCATGGATGAAACGGGATGCACAATTACTGTCATTATCTGCCTCACCCCTGAGGACATGTGCTCTGTGTAGGCTGTTAATTCAGGACATTTTTTTGGTTTACTTTTCAGTTCTGTGCTTACCATCTTGACAAATATATTTGTAGTCTTTAGCAAAAACTGCCTTTTCACACTGAGTGGCATGCAGTGACATTTGCAGTGACATGCAGTCCTTTGACCTGATTGTCAATAGCTCTTGTGTATGTGGTGTATACCTGCTTGTTCTAGCATTTACTGATCAACTAAAAGTAACTTGTAACATAGAAGTAACATAGAAATGAATCTATTTTCTATGTTTCTTCAAGAGGAGTGGCCCCAGATTCCTATGCCTCCCTTGAGAAGTCTGGGTAGTGCTTGGACCATGCTTCAGCATTATTAGAACATTTTGGACCACCACAAAACTTTGGCAAGCATTTATTATTATGTTCCCCTCACCATGCTCTTCTGATTGCTCTGAGGTTGCTTAGCCCAGACATTATTTTGTAGACCTGATTTTGGTTTCAGACTCAGTCACCTTGGCTTTGGACTCAGCTGGCTTTGTTCTGCCCAACCTTAACCCAAACAGAGAATCCATGATGTCTCCTATCTCAGCTTTCTCTAGTGAAAGCAGCACCTGACCATCTGAACTTTGCCAATAGGGCTCTCATTAAAATGCCTACAAGCCAGTGGTCTCAGTGGTTTCAGTGGTGGTTAGATCACCATCCTGATGTGTGCTAAAAGATGTCTGCATTGGAACCCATGTAGAACCTGCCCAGCAATCCTGTCCCCATCCATGTTAGGTCAACAGAGCGTGCATCTTTTTGACAGTAATTGTTTTTTAATTTGTGCTAAATGTCATGGCTTTCCATTCTTCTCTGGAACTTCTCATTTTCTCTCTCAACTTTAGGTGATGAAAATTGTTATAATAAGGAGATGAAGTAGACTTGTCAGAATGTACCATTGCTCTCTTTCATATGTGAACTTTGGATGTTGCACTCTGGCCAACTTGGTTTCTGTACTTTTCAGAAGGTAGAATTTGATGAGAGGCATCCATTAGGTTTCCAAGCTAGACTGTAAACCTGTGAGCTGCCATGCAGAGCTTTGTATGTTAGAAATTCCTTGTTAAATACTGGAGGACTTACAGGAGGACTCTGACACAAGGAAGCTCTTGTGTAAACTCCTCTTTACTGTCCAGAAAGTTTAGCTCCTTGTGCTGTGGATGATCAATGCTTATTCCAAGAATTCATCCTAAGGATTTCTCTGGGGGAAATAGCTTTTGCATCCTTTGAGTACTACTTACAACTTAGATTTCATTCTGCAATGGCAGTACTTCTATGGACCTGCCTAGGGTAATTTGGAAGACTCCTTCCTGGCTCTCATGACTGAAGAATGTGATGGGAAGTATCAGCACCGACATGAACAGAATTCTTAAGTGCTTTTCCTTTGCCATAATTTGGTAGTTACTTTGGAGAAAATTAAGCAAGCTACATTTAGAGATTGCAGCCTTTACATCTGCCATCTGGCCAAATTAAATAGCACACACGTGTGTTCACATAATCTGAATAAGAGAAAAATATACTTTTGAGAGACAGCAAGCTTGAAACTGAACACCTGGAAATTATTGTGAAGCTTGGAACTGGGAAAGAGTTCATGTTGAGTTGTACACTTTGATCCTGACAGAAGAAATCCCAGGGAAGAGAGAGGAAAAGAGAGAAAGAGAGATCAGGAGCAAGAGGTTAATTTTAATCTAAAGAAGTCTCTCTTATGTGTTTGTGACTGCCTTGTCTGTTCTGGATAGGTGTAAAATTTTATTTATTTGCATTAGCCTAGGTTGAGAGTGAGTATTAATTTGGAGGTTGCTGGATGTCTTCTTCAATTTGGATATTCCAGATGACAAACCCTTGCTTTATTCTGAAAATTGAAAGCTTGGCATTAGGAATGATGAACAGTCTTCATTCTTACCCAGTCTTCATTCTTAACTCTTGCTCTGCTTTTTGTAGGAGGGAATGTATTTCTTCCTGTCAGTATATTAATATCTGGTAAAGGTTGGATATTACCTCTCATAAATGTTCCTGCTCAAGTAGAAGCTGGAGACTGGAGAGATTGCCTTTCTATCATCCAGAATGTCCCTCCCTAGGAACTCTCCTTGAATGCATCCACTTTATTGAAGTGTAGACACTGTGTTGACATCGATATCTAGAGAACCTGCAGTTTGGAAAAAGAGCAACTTTCTAGCTCTCTTTCTACTCTCTAAGTAGAAAAAGAGACTTAGCCTATCTTGGACCTAAATGGAAGTTTCATTTTTTTCATAAAGTGATCCACCTCCTGATATTAGAACCACTCAGATTGACAACCTGAGTTAAAAGATGCTTATCCTCATATTCATAACCCTTGAGTTATGTTTCTCCTCATATCTCTGCACAGTAAACATGTATAATTCTTCATAAATCTGCACTATTACCAACTGAAAACTTGTCTGGCCTCTTTTTTTCCTTTGGTAGCTTTCCCCTAAGGCATTGACCTTTTTTTGTGCAATTTATTCTTAGTTGAAGTGGGAGGCTGCTATTCACATTCTTGAATGATGGATTAATAGAGGCTCAGCTGAATGAATGGTCTTTCATTATCCTCAGACTGATTTTCGTCTCTTCAAGTCATTAGCTCTTGAGTATCCATCCAATCAACAGTGCACTGGCATGGCTGGATTCTGCTGGCAGCAAGAGATGTTCCCATAAGTCAGATTCAGGGTCCGTGTTGACATGTTTCATAATTGAAACACTTTCATTACTACCCTGCTGAGACATTCCTTAACAGCTCTTCATCCTCTGGCAGCATGAATTTGCACAGTCTGAAGTCTTTAGGCTTGCTCAGGACTACGTATATTCTAGGTAAACGTCTTGGTATGTCATGAGTGATGCTTGTCTTTGATATAACACGGAAGCCACGTAGTAACAAGTTGAAACTCTGGGCCACTCTTTTAAACTTGTGTGGCAACCTTGAAAGAAGAACCAAAAAAAGCTTTGTGGAGGTGGTAGCAGACAGATATATTATTAAAGACTGAAATGCAAGACCAAGAACCTCTTGTAGGAATATGTAATCATAAAGGATTGATGCATTCATCAGCAAAATCATCATGGATTTGCATACCCTGATGAAGAATCTTTTTTGCTTTACGCTATAGTCAGCAAAATGGGAGAGAAAGGTTAAAGTTTTGGTATCTGTTTTCAGGGACTGTGAGATGGCCTTGTCTTGAATACAACTATAAGATACCCAATTTTTGGGTTTTAGTTTTCTGCTGTACAAGTTCTCTTTCAAGGCTGCTCTTTACTGTTCCCCATTTGAGGAGAGTCTTGTTTCATAGTCTGTCTCATTCATCTGTTGTTAAACAGCAAGCATGAGCTTGTACTGAGGAGAGATGATTTCAGGGTAATTTCCACCCTCACTGCATGGTCTGAGGTCTTCACATCCCTTCTGGGTCTGTTGGTGCAGGACTCTGGTTCTGGGCTGTCTCATGGTCAGCACCCTTTTCCTGGTGCCCTGTGTGCTGAGTAAGCCTTGGTGTTAGAGCTGAGATATGTCCCTTGGTTAAAAGGTGCCAGGTTGTAGCTAAAATGAAACTTACCTGGCTGTGGGGACCACATTTTCTACCTCAGAGGTATGTATTCTCACCTGTCTGGTTGTCTGTACTGATAATACTACTCTGCATGTAATGAGGGAGTCCTGTTTGCTTCTGACTGCTGAGTTTGGTATGTGTGTCTTTGGCTCATTATCCTCCACAGTTGTGGTATTCTTGTAATCTGCCTTTCTGGAATACTCAAAGGAGCTTCTGTGGAACACCAGCACCAGCTTGGTGCCTGAGTATATTTAGTTTCCATTTATGCAGGAAAGTTAGCAGAATTAGGGCTGCATAGTGGTGCAGACAGCTATTTCAGAAATAAAACTCAGGTCAGCAGGGTGTTTGCTTGGATTTTATTTGTTTATGTGGTTAGAAATGTGGGCTAAAATTTCTGGTCTTTTGCATTGATGTTTCGAATATGATAAAGGAAGGGAAAACTGCAAATTTTGAGCACAGGGATGGTGGCTCCTTTGGCCTGGAAAATACCTCTCATGTCTCATCTCTTCTCTCTATACCCTTAAGGCCTTTCAGACTCAACATCCAAATTTTGCTCAGTGCATAGGCAGGGTGGTGGTGTCAAACAGTGCCAGATCAGGAAGGGGAAGCAGAGTCCTGCCCCAGGCAGGAATAACCCCAGGCATCAGCACGTGGCCGGCATGGAGCTTGGCAGAAGAAGCCCTGGGAGTCGGGTGACCCTGAGCCAGCACAGACACATGTCACAAGGGAGGCAAACACAGACACATGTCACAAAGGAGCCTCCTGGGCTACACTGGGAAGGAAGCTGCTGTTAGCAGATTGATGGAGGTGATTTTTCCCCTCAGTCCAGCCTTGCTGAACCCACATGTGGAATTCTGTGTCTGTTGCTGGGCTGACTCCCCAGCAGAAGAAAGACATGGACTGACTGAAAAGAGTCCATTGAAAGGCCATGGAGATGATTGAAGGTTTGGAGCATCTTTCATAAACGGGAGGCTGAGACAGTTGGGGTGTTCAGCTTGGAGAACAGCAGCTTTGAGAGATATCTTTCCACTGTGTCAAAATACACTCTGGAATGAGTAAAGAAGGCAGGGATTCTTCTCAGTGGTGTCCAGACAGACAAAGGGCAAGAGGCAGTGGACACAAACTAAAGTAACTGTAAATTATATTTAATCAAAGAAAACAATTATTTTGCTATGAGGATGGTAAAACACTGGAGGGGGTTACTCAGGTTGTGGAGTCTTGGAGTCTCTTTAACCTGACTGGACATGGCCCAGAGCAATCTGCTGCTGTTGCCCCTGCTTTGATAAGGGCAGTTTGACTAAACTCAAGAGGTCCCTTCCCACCTCCAGTATCCTGTGATTCTAGGAGTTGAGATTTCTCAGAGTTATGTATTTACTCAGACATCTCTGCTAGCTAGAGAATGGAAGAATTGCTACATTCAAGAGGGCACAAATTTCATCCTGAGTTTTTCTAGACTGACATGTGATATCCTAAATTAGTAATGCTTCTAAAGATCACTGCATATTTGTATTTATACAAGCATATACACTGGTTACATCCTGAAAATATTATTTCAAGAACTGCATGAAGTTAATATAGGGCCTTGAATTTGGAAGCCTTTTGCATGGCAATTGTGTTGCACCATCCTTTTAGTTTCTAGACACAGTGTCCATAATATCATATGTACTTAGATCTGTAATGCTGACCTGTAATTTAACTGTGCTGTAGCAGTTTGTTTCAACTAGTTTTTCATTATTTCTGCGTTAACTACTTTCATAAGTATGCAGACTGTTCTCTCAGCAGGCTCTTTTCCATTACTTTACCTGTTGTGTTATGAGCTCAGGCACAGACCAGTCCGCTATCATGGTTTACAGGGATTTAGACATACACCTTAATTAATGTTGAGGATTTCTGAGTACCACTTTTGTCTGAAGTGCCCTGATTAACTGTCTTCTAGACAGCCAAAGAAAACTGTCAGGGATTTCATACCTTACTAAGGAAATAGGAGAAATAAGCCTTTTAAATCCTAGCATATTTGTTACATAGGAATGGTAGATAAGTATGACCATATTAATGTCATAAAAATATACAGTTTTCTGTCTTGCAAAGTAATTTAGACCTTGAGACAGCTGTTTCATTTAAAATATTCATGCACTCAGATGCAGAACTGAGAGGAAAGAGAAGTAGAGTTATCACTATAATCTGCAGAAGAGTTTCTTAGGTTTCATGTACTTTACTGGAGGATTACAGATCATCCTCAGTGTAAATTGTGGCTAAATGGACACAGTGTATTGCCAGGCTGGGCTTCAGGTTCAGAAAAGACTTCAGCAGCATGCTTTGTTCTGTGTTGACATGCTGTCTGTTGGAAGAGAAATTATAACAAATGTTTTAAAGTCTCAATTTAAATTCAGGGGGATTTAAAACCATATTTTTCTCTCTAGGTACACAGATCTGGAGTGTTTAGTATTGCTGTTTGGTAAGCTGCTGCAGACATTGTGTTCTTCAGTGCTATCAATCAACAATGGTCTGTAAGGAGACATCAGCACTTTCACAGTTACTTTTTTTTGTCTCTCAAAATAAAAAGTTCAGGTTTAGAAAGAAAGTTCTAGAAGTTTTTATAAACTAGTGACTACTTACTGCAGAAGTACAACTGTCATTGAGTGTGTATGGAAAAGTGTATAGAAAATGGCTCTATGTTTCCTTTTCTCACACTTGATAATTATTACCAGTAAATATAGGCAACTAATGTGTTATCAACTAGTGCTTTGATTAGTTTTGTGGCCTTAAATTCAGAAAGTATGCTATAAATAGTATTTAGTAACTGCTGTGTTTTGGACGCAGAGAATTTTTAAACTACAGTATTCACAGTCAAATGTGATGTGATTAGACACAACACATTCAGTAAATCTTAATATTCCAACTCCACCAAATAACAAATTTGTAGGCTTGCCAGTTGGGCTATATTAGTTTCCTGGAGAGGAATAAAGCACATGGAAAAGGGCTGGTTGCTTTTTCTTTTTTTCCTAGGGACAAGGGACAAACTTCTAACCTTGTTGGGCTGCTCGTTAAACCTAATGTTCCAACATTTGAGTTCTTCAAATTCAAGCTGTGGTTGGATCTAGTTTAAAGAACAGCAGTTATGTTATATGCATTTGTCTGGTCCATAGGCCTGACATATGGGATGTGTTAAACTGAGGTCCAAGTGCAAGGATGATATCACCAGCACAGAACAATAATATCAATGTCAGAAGCATAGGCTAGTGAGTTGCTGAATTTTGGAGCTGGACACTGCCTCACGTCCCTTAATTTTTTTAACCCCTTTTAATAAAAGATGTGACATTTTGCTAATGTAGATTTACACTGCCCTTGTCCTCAGTGGTACTTCTGCTCAGTGTGGTGCTGTCAATCACTGTGGAGGACTGGCTCTTCTCTGTCATTTCACTCACTGCTGGCATCAAGCTTCTTGCTTTTGTGCTTTGTTACTCCATGAACGAGTCTTTTATTCATACTGTATTATTATTATTCACCTCTACTTGAACTTTCTTCCTCTCCTTCCACGTATATTATTTGACTTTCCACCGTGACAGGGAGCAAGAAAGGAAACGACATATTGCAGACTCAGAAAGAATTATAGTCTTAACTACTAGCAGAAGAAGTGTGTGTTTTGGCTCTTGGAAATGAGAACAGAGTTTCATACCAAGGGGAGGCAAAATATCAAATGTGTTTCTGTAAAACATATCATAACTTCATGCAAATTGAACTGGTTTGTCTAAAGCCTTGAGTCCTCCCATGTGACAGTGCCTGTATTTGCAGCTTCTCCCCTTGCCTTCTAAGGAATTTTCAAAAAATAGTAGTATTAACTCCAGGAGTCAAAATACCCTTCTCTAGATTCAAAATTATAGTTTTGTATTTCTATGTAAGGCTTGCAGGTTTTTTTTGGCTGAACTTCTGTTTTTATGATTGTTCACTTGCTCACAACACGTGTGTGGAAGAATAGCTGCAGGTAGGGAATGCAGCCCTGGAGAGGTGATCAGTGTTTCCAGGAGCTTGTCAAGCCTCCTGTGCTCTGTGCAGCCCCCACACTGTCAGAGCTTCTCTCTGGTCTCTCTCTCTACACTCCATTCCCTTCAGCAGGATGACTCAAGGGTCCTGTTTTTCAGGCTCCAATAACACTCCCTCTATGCCAGAAAATTCTATCTGGATCTTCCTTTCTGCATTGCTATCACTGGCTTCACTCTCAGACAGTTTTGGCATGGTTTTCAGAGTGGTGTAACACTTGAATATTGGAAGTGCCAGCAAATCACCTTCAGTGTCTGGGAGCTTGAGGAATCAAAATCAGAAAACTTCATATGGCAGATGCAAAGCTCTTTCAATGCCAGCTCTGTGAAAAATTTCCCTGAAACCAAGGAACCAAAATTCTTCATGGTGATTTGATTTTTGGTGGTACTGAAACAGATTTTGTGCAAATACCTCACCCTAAAACAATATTGGTAGCCCTTCACGGTATGTTGGTGCCTTTGAAGGTGAAATTTTGACCCTGTGCCTTCTTCTGTGAAAAGCAGAAATGAGCAGAGTCCCTTCCTCCTCAGCTTTCTGGCAGAGTGGCAAGTTCCTTCTGCCAAGTAATGATAGGAAGATTGTAACTTTGTTACAGAAAGTGCATTAATATTTTACTTTCTCCCCCATAAAAATTCTCCTCCAATTGTAAGTGAAGCAATTGAAGACAGTTGCTGGTGCAAAATATACAGGTTGTTATTCTGACTTTACAATTTGTGCAATTCTATTATTTTTGCTTAGCTAAAGACCACAGGCTCTGCTACTGTTTGTTGTGGAATGCAGCACTTGAATCAGAATTATGGTATCTATATAATGCTAGGAAATGTGCTATAAAATTTGGTAACTCGTCTCTTCCCTACTGTCCTACTTTTGAAATTGGTGAGTATTGTATAATTTAGAGGGAAGTGGAACCTTCTCTCTCACTACTCTTTTCTTGATGACTGAATAAAAGGGAAATAAGCGCACTACTGAACCTTGTAGTAGACTACAACTCTGAGTGTTGAGAGCTTTATTCTATGAAATGATATGCTGTCATCCTCCTTTAAGAAAAGTTGTTGGGAAAATTGCCTATTAAAGTTGTGTATGTACTTGAAATGTGCAAAACTACCCTCAAACCCTATGGAAAGATTATTGAAAAAGACATTTGCAAGAACAGGCAATGGAAACTGGCTAAGCACAGTGGGGTGCAGAAATTATTTGCTACACACTGTGTCTTTTAGGCTAACTTTATTAATTAGGATGTCATGGTGTTTGTGTTCCTATCAGGTTTTAAAGATTCTATCATCGCATTATTCTGTTTAATATCTCACTGTTGTTTATTCCCTTTTAGGGAACTTTCTACAATTCTATTAAGTACAACAAGGAGAAAACATAAGCAAAATAGTGGGTGTACAGAAGTAACAAAACCTAAATGTTTTATGCAGAAAAGATGCAACAAGTATCTCCTACCTACGAAGAACGAAACAAATTTTCACACTGTGACCTTGCAGTACAATCTTGGATCTAACCACACAAGTTTCTTTAACAAAAAATAATTGGATTATACTATTTGCATTGATCTGATGATGTGGAAATAAAATATTGAAAGGAATGTCGTTATTGTTTTCTTTATTCTTTGGATTTTGCTTCACTGAACGGATTTACTAAAACTGATAAAATCTTTCACTACAATGCCATCACTACAGGATTAAAGAAGCTTTATAGGCAAAACTTGTTGATATGAAATGATATGAAATATTAATGATATGAAATATTACCAAGGGTAATAACTGGGTTTCATACTCAGCACAAAATTTTAGATGTAGAGAAAGAAAATAAAACCACACAAATCCTCATTGGGCTGTATGATTAAACTGCTGGGATAGCACTGAAAGGTACATCTGTGCTATTGTACAGCTGCTTGGATGTGAATCAGGGGTCCTGTGCTTTCATTCTTACTGGTGTTGAGTAGCATTTTACTTTGCCAGGAGCTCTGAAGCTTGCGATGCTAGTCATGGCCAGTGTGAAAATGGCACAATTGAACTGCGTGTTAATGGAAGACAGATACTGCAAGCAATGCAGACTGATGAACAGGAAGTTTATTTGGCAAAGATATTTAAAACATTAATTTTGCCATGACTAGTAGATTCCTATTAAATCACAAAATAGATTCCAGTCCCACTGAAATCAAGGGAAGTTTTTCTGTTGACTTCAGTGGCATAAAGATTTGGACCTCTTTTGGATTTGTATTCCAATTTAAGATCATTTTTCTGATGCTTACTAAATGTCCCCCAGTGTCAATACATTAAAACGTGTTGCCAATTCAAATAGTGTTGTCTTGTACTGTAAAAGCTAAAATAAAATATTTGCTTTGGCATCGTTGCAAGTGGAATTTTTGTCATGTGTTTAGAACTTATTTTGCACTGCTAGCTGCACGTAGGAAATGTTCCCTGTTCTTCTAAAAATATTTGTAGTACACATTTAAGACATTAACTGTAACTTTAATGGATTTGGTTTAATGCTCAGTGGATTTACACTTCAGTATGAATCTAACCCTTAATTATTAGCAATGGAACTCCTTCTGCACATCAGATTTGTTGGTTTTGCCTGTGAGATTATAGTTTTGCATTTAATGAAAAGATTGTCATTAATAATATGTTGTGAAAGTTTAAAGTTGCTAACCATATGTTTTATTTTCTCTGTGTATCGGGAGAATTTCTTGGAAGCTAATGCAAACACCTTTTAGATAATTTCTCACTGACTTCTTTTATTTGCTGAACATGTCTGCTCAAATAAGTTTATTTCTGGCAGTGTACTTAGTGATTCCTGTTAGCACCATGTTGAACTGTTAGTATTCTTTGTGAACTAACTTATACAGTGGATCCTGACAAAAATGATGATAAAAGCTGGGCTGCAGTTTAATTCACTAATCTGTGTTTGTTTTTTACTGTATTGAGGGTCATGATTTTCATCCCTAAATGGTTTGTGATGCATCATATCTGTTCTATTAAAGCTGCTTTGCTTTGTCTCTCCTACTTCCCTCCTTATTCTATAACCAATCTGGTGGGGAGTTTCTATTTTTGTACTTCAAACAGAAGCTCTCATTTCTTATACCTGTGTAACATCATTCCTTTTTTTTCCCTCCCTACAATACGAGTCCACTGTTACAGCAACTTTAATTTTACAGTCACACATCCACTTCTGTGGAATATGTCAATTCTGTCTGAGGTTCTGGAAATCTTTTCCCTTCCCTTACTTCTCTTCCTGGCATTTTCTGAAACTGAATGTGGCACTTCTGTTTAGGCTTCTCAGTTGGCTCATAGTGCAATTTGTATCTAATCTCTACTTCCCTTCCTTTGATTTTCCCACTGGTTAGTTAAGCCTTAGAGACCATTAATATGTACTTCTGCTAATTCTCATCAGATCTTTTCTGTTGTTTAGTTTGTTTTTTTTAAATGCTCTCATATTTTTCTGTTTTCTATATATCTGTAAGACTAACGCTTCATTCTATGCCTGTTCTCAGAGACTGTGAATTCAAATCTGAGGTCTTTGCATTTTACCTCTGCTGTATTGAGTGCCTCCTACTTAGGTTTGATACAGCATATTCAATTGGCCTTCAGTTTTGCTCAATTCCCAGGAGCAGGAATGAGATTCACTTCTGGATTGACAAGTCTACAGTGGTGCCTAGTGGTTTTCTATAGGGCTTTTGAGATGTGTAGAAGCACATGGTTTTCTCTACTGACTGTGAAAAAGACCTTGACAATTGTTTCATATGTCTGCATCTCTAGGTAGCTCTCTGCATTGTCTGGGCCTAAGGCTACATGTCATGTGTATGGGGACTGAAATTGTATATGTGCTTTGGGAATGAAAATGAACTCTTGGTTTGTTTGTGCTATATGGCAGCTAATTTTTTCTTTCTCAAGTATTTTTAGAAGAAGGGTTTCTTTTCATAAGCCTCCCAAAACTAATTTTGAACACTGTAATGAAAGAACTGAAGTAGATAATGGCCAGACTATTCTATAACTGAAATTACAACAGATATGTTTAGTCATTTTGCTTTTTTCTATGGAAGAAAGATTTAATTACCAATCTTGGTGGGAGGAAGAAGGCATATATTTATTGGATTACAATTTTATTGTTGAATTAATAATATTGATTTGATTTTAATGATTTACAGGAGGCCTGTTTACCTGTAAAACTCCAGCAATTGCAGATATTGTGATACTAGTAGATGGTTCTTGGAGTATTGGCAGATTCAATTTCAGGCTCGTTCGACTGTTCCTGGAAAACCTGGTTTCTGCTTTCAATGTGGGATCTGAGAAAACAAGAGTAGGTAAGGTGCTGCATTTTTTTTCGTAATATTTCTCTAGCAATGTAAAGATGTTACCATTTCAGGATAGTCAACAGCTTAATGCTACTCTTTTTATGCAAGATTCATCCTCATCTAGCACTAGCACTTCTATCATCAGAGTAATGCTGCTGAAATGTTTGTAGTATTAATTCTTCACAGTTTACTGTGACCCTCAACTTAGTTAACTCTCATGCAATGTCAGTGGAAAAATAAAAACAGTGGAAACAGTCTTACTGACTTCAGTCAGCATTAGCCTCAAACACTTACAGTTTAATTTTTGCAGGCAGAATGTGCCAATGGATGACTTTTGTTGCACTTTAAACTGGCTGAAATGTTATATTTCTGATCTGCTACTGTGCAAAAGTGCATTAAGTAAAATTGTTCTTTAAAAGAATTTTTTAATGCTAAAAACTCTGAAAAAGTTTTGTATTTCTTTGCTTTTCATTTAATTAGCACTTGAGTAAAAGGCTTTGAAAGTTAATTGAGTAGTTGTCACCCAGAACACGCTACTTTTTGTTGTCAGCCAATGCAGTTTTTCTAGTATGGTAGCAAACCTACTTGCAGTAAGCTAATTGGTAAAGTACTGGAAACCAAGTACATAAAATCTATATACTTGAAAAAAAACCCACTTTATTTTCTGATGGATTACGTTCATTTCTGGCTCTTTAGGTCTTGCACAGTACAGTGGTGATCCCCGGATTGAGTGGCACTTGAATGCCTATGGCACAAAGGACGCTGTTTTGGATGCAGTCCGTAATCTACCGTATAAGGGAGGGAATACATTAACAGGTACTGTGTATGCTTTGGCTTTTGCCTTTTATTGAAAAACATAGTCTGCTGCACAGCCCAAGAAGTGTCAGTGCTTATTATGAAGGTAAAAAGGACAGGGGTTTTGCAGCTTGCCAATGGCTTTATCCAGTGTCAGTTAAGTCTTTTCTGAAGTGCTTGTCCATTGACTTCACTGGGAATTAGGACAGGGTCTCATAAGACAAAGTTACCTAACTCTGTGCTGAAGTAAAATCTTTTACCTGCTGGGAAGAAAATGCAAAATCCATTTATAATGTTCATGCACAGAGCTTTATTCTGGAGAAGGAAAGAATGTTGTTTCAATATTTGACAACTGGTAATACTAACTTTATAAATGGCCACCCAGGGCTTTTACATTTCCATGGACCTTTTAGTAGTGAAAGCACTGAAGCCCCAGAGACACTTAGTGATGGATAAAGGGAGGATGCCTGACATTCTGGGAAAAATACAGTTTCTGAATACAATTCCAGTGTCATCAAAGCAGCAGTTTATAATGTTGGAATGATATACCCAAAGACCCAGACATGGCTTTAAATAAATTACTGCTTTTTTTTTTTTTTTTTTTTTTTTGTCTGGCGGGTAAGGAACAGGAGAAACAATGAGCAACAGTCTTTATTTTGGTAGAAGGAGTGATTGCAGTGGGACAAAGGACAGAAAACTCTAGTATGATTCTAGTAGTGAGATTACTGGGTGGTAGGAAGTCGTAAATTATCATGATTATTTTATATGGATGTTAGCTGAAAATGAGTTAGAAACATCAGCCGTGCGAGATTTTAAAGTTTTCAGATAAGATCTCATTGTGATGTATAAATTTGTCCTGGAGGTGTTGTTCTTCTTTCCTTTTAAATAATTAACATTTATTAAAATCAGATTTTCCCTAAGAGTAAATAAAGGGCTTTTTTTGGCTTGTAAATTGGAAAAAAATAAAAAAAATAAACAAAAGTAAGATTATCTGTAACATGAGGATTTACTAAGCTATCCAGAGCATGTGCTTTCATATAAGCAATATAGGAGGAAGGAGAGGGAACTTCCTGTTCTAACATGGTAGAGTAAGAAAAAAAGATGATGTATTTGCAGAAATATCAATTTAGATTTTCATCGCCAGTTTAAAATACATTGATTGATCAAAAGGCTGCTAAAAATAAATTTCAGCTCCTCTGTAGGTTAGGCTGCTGTTGGAATTTAATTTTTCAGTAAATCAATTCTTCTTTTATGCTTATTCTTCATTAGAATTTTTACATTGAGTAGAAAAAACAAACACTGTGATATTGGCAAAACTAATGGAAGTTTTCATCTGTAAAAGCATTTTAAAATGTTTTCTTTTTTAGGTCTCGCCTTAACTTACATTTTGGAAAACAGCTTTAAGCCTGAAGCAGGTGCAAGACCTGGAGTATCTAAAATCGGGATACTGATTACTGATGGGAAGTCCCAAGATGATGTTATCCCTCCTGCTAAAAACCTACGAGATGCTGGCATAGAGCTGTTTGCTATTGGTGTGTATTCTGCCATATCCATGTACATGTCCCATTGTACTCTGGTGTATTTGTATCTGTTGCTGGCTGCACTAAGTGTTCTTTTCTGTCTGTATTCAATAAGTATCATCATTAATTTGTATCTTTTATAAGCATTGATTATAACATTGTTATAACTGGAATTTAGCAGTATACATGGATGCCACATTTTCATGAGACAGCTTACATTGGCAGAAATTAACATCTTGCATTAACATCTTAAAAACAGAGCAATTTGTAGTTGGTCATTAAAACAAATAGAATTTTATATTAGTAATGTTTTATCAATCCCTCTGTATACAAGATTTTTTTATTTTTCATTGCAAATATGTTCTTTATTTTCCTTTCCAATAAAAGGTGTAAAGAATGCAGATATAAATGAACTCAAAGAGATTGCCTCTGAGCCTGACAGCACACATGTCTACAACGTGGCTGACTTTAACTTCATGCATACCATTGTGGAAGGTCTTACCAGAACAGTGTGCTCACGAGTTGAGGAGCAGGAAAAGGAAATCAAAGGTGAACAGAAACAAAATTTAATGTAACTTATGATGAACTAGAGCTACAAACCAAATACTTTCAGTTCTAGGCTGGCTTCTGGCACTAGACTCATGCTATATATCTTTTGCTTCCACTGACAGAGAAGTTATCTTCCTAGCTATGTTTTATTCTTGCTTAGATATCTCTGATCTTTTGCTCCTTGTTTTTAGTAGAGGTAAATATTATGGTATTTAGTAGTACAAAAAAAAAAAAACAAAAATACATTCATGCTGCTGTAACTATTTCCAACTGGCGGGTAAGGAAATATTTTTGTAATACAGAGTTTTGAAGATGAATTACTTTAACAGCTTCACATGGAATTGTTATGTTCATGCTGTGCTTTCCATCTCCTAACTTAATGTTTTTACTGTCTCTAAGTACTCAGGAGTTTCAACTATTTAGATTACTTTGTCCCTCCTCTTGATGGATTTTTTTCTCTTATTTAATACACAAAAAAATATTTTGGTTCACAAGAAATGATGGCAACCTCCTCTGAATAAAATTATTTTAGTTTTTCTGAAGAAAATAAATGGCTATGAAAAAAAATGTTGCAATTTGCCAGAAATACAGTTCTACCTGAGGCCTTTCTTTCTGAAAGGTTTCAGTGGATTTTGTTTCTATTTATTGGTTTGTGATTCTTTAATAGCACAGAATTGCTGAGTTATTCTTTCTCTCACAATATATATGGATATATGGAACATTATATATATATATATATATATATACATTGAATATAATATATATTCAAATAATATATAATAATTATACATATAATTATATAATAATATATATATGTAATATATAGCAATAAAGAAGGTTCTCTTGAGCAGAAGAAAATGGAAAAACCATAGATAGATGAGACATCTTTGTGGAAAATGATTGCCAGAGAAGATCACCTTTCACTGTGTCTCTTCAGTAGACTGACAGGCAGTATCAATTTCCAACCTGCTGACGAGCACAGGAAATCACAGCTGTATATGTACTTGTATGTTTTTCATGACTGGGAGGAAAGCAACCTGAAAAAAAACCCAGCAGAATGATCTGGAAATAGTAATGGGAAGAAGGTCAGGAAGACTTAGTGCTGTATTTTTGTCTTTTTCATATAAATGTTTATGAAAGACCAGGGAGGTTTAGTCCCAGATAACCTCCTTGTGCAGTACTAATTATTACTTGTTTCCATTGAAAATAACCTAAATAAGTGTGCAGTAGCCAATTATTTGATTTTCTGATGAGGAAGAATACTTAGAGCTTCAGCAAATATAACAAACCAAGCAATTATTATGCAGAAGGGAATAAAAAATTGTGCTGTCTCCAACCTAGGAACAATTGCTTCTCTTGGGACTCCTTCGGATTTGGTCACATCGGAGGTAACAGCCAGAGGCTTCCGGGTCAGCTGGACCCATGCACCAGGCAAAGTGGAAAAGTACAGGGTGGTGTACTACCCCACTCGAGGAGGACAGCCAGAAGAGGTAATAGAAGGAAAAGATGCCCAGAAGTTTTTAATGCACCAGGGGCAACTTACCAGACAGGAAATCTGTGGTCCTCTTTTAAATGCACCCTGAAATTCCCCATGAGGGCTCCAGAAAGGAGGTTGGTCACACTGGATGGTGACAAAGGTTAGGTAGTAGCCAGGCTACATGTCTGTCATACAATTTAAAGTAAATTAAGTGCTATAATAATAATCACTTTCAGGGGGTGGGGTGAAGTGCCTGCATTTTTCCTTACACATATGGTTACTTGAAACAATTCTAGCAACACCCCCTGCACCACTCTGTTTACAAGAACAGAAGAGGTAGGAGGTGATGGTAAGCCACATTTTCAGTTCAAAGAAAAAAATATTCATAGAAGGAAGATGGTACATTTTGGGACATCTACATTTGGTCATTGAAAATTTGGAGGGAATTGTTTATTTGGATGGGACTTCAACATTTTGGAGATGGAAAAAACACAGTGGAACAAACTTTCGACTCCAGCTGACAACTTATTAAATTGAATGGAAATGTAGAAGAGCAAAAGGATTTAACTGAGGTTATATTTTCTTTCCTTTTGCACTAGAAACCAGCATATGAGGGATATGTATTGATGGAATTTTCAAATACTTTCTTTTGTGTATACATGTAGTGCTAAAGGAATATTTGTGATGATATTATATCAAAAAGTGCCACATGCACACCCTTAAACTGTATCCCATACACTTTATTCAGCTAAGCTCTTCCTTTGTTCTGAACTGTTATTTATAGCAGATAAACATTTTGACTATGTATATGGTTGCTGTTCTTTTCAGACACTTTATTGTATATAGATGCAGCATGAACTTTAGTACAGTGTAAAAATTGCCTGAAAGAGGGATTGATTAATTTTATGGTAATATAGTTTGTTTGCTTTAGCCATATTTAGTTAAATTTTCTTTTGAACAGGTCGTGGTAGATGGAAGTGAATCAACAGCAGTTCTGAAAAACCTGATGTCTTTAACTGAGTACCAGATAGCTGTATTTGCTATCTACTCCAATGCTGCCAGTGAGGGCCTCCGTGGAACAGAAACCACACGTGAGTATCCTTCGTGGATTTGTTGCAGATTTGACTGTCTGCATTTAGTCAGACTGTGTAGGCATTAGTGAGAAATAAACAGAGAAGGGAGTCTTTTTCAATTTACCTTATTTTAGTGCATTTGCCTTAAATTAAATTTTGTTTTAATAACTCTGGGCTAAGCTCCTAACTCCAAAAGCTCTGTAGATATTTAAACACTGAGAAAGGCTTTATCTCTGGGCTGAACTATAAAGTCAGTCGTATTGAACCCTAAATTAGAACATTCCTATGTTTTGGGTGTGGAGCCAAGGTTTACAAACTAGATTTGTAGCTGGAGATGATCTGATGAGTGGAGATTTAGGTGGGACCTGAGATACCTGCATGTGATTCCTGCCAGTGCCCAAAGATTGCAAGGTAACTCTGTGAGTTTCTTTCTCAATGATTTAATTATTTTCTGTCTGTAAAATGCCACCTTGGGATATTGTAAGACTTAAAATATTTTCAGTTTTATGTATTTGCATACGAAGTGCAGGAGTTTTTAGTAAATATGAAAATATTAGGAATGGAAGTAAAGAGTAACATTATAGTTCAGAAGAGGAGACAAGAAGTCCATATGCGGTATATCAGTAGCTGATATCTGCTGAAAGAACAGAGCAGGGCTCAAGAAATCTATAGGATTTCTATAGAGCTTTACCACCTTCCTGACCCAACTGATCAAGGGGCCAGCAAGCGAAGGTGCTCTGCTGCAGCTCATACATGGAAACAAGGAAGAACTAATGGTGGAGGAGGAGATCACATCCTACAAGCTCAGGAGAGGTCCCTACTGGCCAGCTGGTAACCAGCTGACTGGAGACTTGCATGGAAAATCAAGAAGCTTGTAACAGAACTCAGACATCAAAAAGAAATAAGATGTATAAGAAGAGGCAAATGACCCAGGAGAAGTATAAAGCTGCTGTCTGATCTTGCAGGGGTAAGTTTAAAAAAGCCAAGGCCAACCTGGAGCTGAATCTGGCAAGCAATGTGAAGAAGAAAACAAGTTTAACCTTATGCATTTCAAAAAAGGGAAGTGCAAAGTCCTGACCCTCGTGACAGCCCCATATGTCACTACACACTGAGGGGTGCCCAGCTGGAAGGGAGCTCTGCAGAGGAGTACCTGGGGGTCCTGGTAAACAACAAACTGTGAACCAGCAGAGCACCTTTGTCACAAAGAAGGCCAAGAACCTTCTGGATTGCATTAGGAAATGATTGCCAGCATATTTAGGGAGCTGATGATTCTTGCCCTCTGCTCAACACTGATGAGGCCACACCTGGATGCCTGGTCTTGTGCTGGGTTCCCCCAACACAAGAAAGATGTGAACTTACTGTACTGACTTCAGTGAAGGGCTGTAAAGATGATTAAGGGCTTGGCACAACTTTCGTAAGGGCCTGGGACAGCTAGACTCTTCAGCCTGGAGAAGAGAAGGCCCAGGTGATCTTGTCAATGTGTCAAAATCCCTGATGTGAAGAAATGAAGAAGAGGAGTGAGCCAGACTTTTGTCAGTGGTGCTTATTAGCAGGACAAGAGCAAATGGGCATAAATTAAAAGCCCATGAAATTAAATTTGAACAAAAGAAGAGAGTTTTATTGTAATGGTGGTCAAATGCTAGAATAATTTGTCCAGAGAAGTTGTGAAGTCTGCATCTCTGGAGATATTTCAAGCCCAGCTGGAAACGGTTCTGAGCAACCTGCTTTATCTGAACCTGACTGAACAGGGAAGTTAATTAGATCAGATGACCTCAAGAGGTGCCTTTCATCCTCGGGGGTTCTTTGATTCTTTGTCAGTGCTAATCTTCTCAATCTGAAAACAAAATAGAATAATATAAAATTATTTTAGCCTTTTCTTTTAGTCTCAGTCCCCCAGAATGTCATCTCCTGCCATGTTATACCCCATTGAGGCAGTGTTAGGACCTGTTTAATTTATTGAGACTTAGAGAACAGTCACATATTGAGCCAACATGATTGTTTTGTGTTGCACCTGGTATTCCTTTGAAGTCACCCAGTCAAGTTCTGACAGAGCCCAGCCCTGCTGCTTTCAGAGATTTGATCAGATCACACCCCAAAGTCATGCAGCATCAAGTATTTCATACAGCTGTCTTTGATAGTGTGTTGGAAGTAATAGTCTGACATGTGCAAGTGTTAAACACTCTACATGCTAAAAATACCTGCAATTTTAAAGTATATTTTTTTACTATTCTGATATTATGGAGAACTATGGAAAACATTCCTGCCTGTGTGAGAGATACAGATTAAAATAGTCACCAATTGCATTTGTTTCTATAGAACATTCAAAATAGTTTACAGGTATGTGAAATCTAAACAGATATATGCATAATGTACAGATAAGTAGAAAGTTTTGTGATTTCATAGTCATTTCTAAATTGAAATAAATATGAAATCCATTCAAATATTAATTTGCTAAAAATATGTTTTTACCTGGTTTAGTTTGTTCCAGCTGGTTTTAGTTGGTTTAATTTATCCCTGTGTTACCTGAATATTAGGATAGTCTGGTAACTGTCCAAGATGCAAACCAACATTATCTACTCGATATTTATATTTGAGATTCTGAACTCTTTGGCTAAAAATTCCATGTTTTATTTCCAGTCACCTCGTTGTCAGGTTTTATATATATTGTCAGAGTATCTACCAGTTCCTGTTGAGAGTGAAAATGCAAGTCATAAGTTACATTTGGAGGACACTTTTCCTATAGGTTTTTTAGAATCAAAATAAGGGGAAGAACAGGTAATGGGTACTGTAACTGTGACCCTGGGGCAGTTTGAATAGGAATAAGACAATGTGGTGTAAAGTGACTTCAGGTTATCTCAACATGTAATTTCTTGATGTGGGTATCAGAAGTGTGAGTGGAGCTCTGAGCAAGGAGACTGAAGTACATTTGAAAATGTTCATGGGTAGTTTCTCCCTGTAATTAGAGAAATTGTGAGAATTCATGGGAATATAAATCAATACAAGAACAAGGGTTTAAATATGATGGAGGTAGGTTGAAAAAGGTTTGGAGGGGTAGGTTGGGTAACCTGGAAGCAGAAACCTCAAGAGAATCCTGGGTTGAAGTTTTGCCACTGTTTACAGACATGAATGACAAACTGAGTGAACAGCCTCGATGAACAAGAAAGGATGAGGCTGCCATGGTTCTGTCAGAACTCTCTTAGAGCTTGTTGAACATAATATAAGAGATGTACTTGGAGATACCAACTTGACAGGGTGCAGCTTTTGCTTGGACAAGGAGTCCAGAGAACCTCTGTGACTGAAATTAGGATTTGTTCCTGAATATTTGTGTGCAGGTCAGATTCTTCAGAATTTCAAATAGGAAAGTTTTTTTTGTCAGGTAGCAATTGCCTTCTCTTCTTTCAGACAATTCCAGTCATTCTGGGGTCTATTCTCAATGTATAAATTTCAAAGCAGAAGTCAAAGTTCCTTCATATCTCTCCATATTCATGCATGAATATTTTGGTGGGATTCTTCAGTGGTGTACCAGAAGTGGAGAGGCCATGGGATGTTATTCTGTGAGAAGAATAAAGTGAGGAAAGTGCAAAATACTACTCTAAAGGGTTACAGAAATGCAAAGAAACATTTGGAAACCCAGTTTGGTGCTCTGTTCTGGTATCAGTGCCTTAAATCCCCAAGTAAATCTCCTAATAATTGTTTGAATTTCATTCAACTTGCTCTCCCTCACCAGGGTAGCATTTGCCATGATTTGCAATGGATGACCTTACCCATATTTGCATAATCCCACTAATACAGGCCTTGGTGCCATTGGAGAGTCCAAGACTTAAATAGGCAACAGTTTGCAGCCAAAACATTTTGATCTGTGCAAGTGTGCTCATCCAGGGTTTTTCCAAGGCCTGTCACAGCCACACTCTAGATTGGGAATTACTCCCTGAAAGAGCCACCCCTTAAAACTGCTACTGGTTCCTAATAGCCACTGTGCTGAAATGCTTTGTGAGGCATAAATCTGCCCTGGCATTGGAATTGATTTGGGTTAGCATTTCCTTGTTTCTCTGATTCTGAGTTCTTTTATGCACCAATTAAATCTTATTTGTAGGATACAGACAGCACTTCCATGCCTGGAGACAGCTATATTCCTGTGTGTTTCCTGGGGTAAAACAAACTGTTTGAAGAATAGCTGGTTGTTCAAGTGAGAGAAATGAAGTGTCTGTCTCTTGTTCCACTGCAGTTGCCTTGCCAATGGCCTCAGATCTTCAGCTGTATGACGTGTCCCAGAGCAGCATGAGGGTGAGGTGGAATGGGGTCCTGGGTGCCACAGGGTACATGATCCTCTACGCTCCCCTCACAGAAGGATTGGCAGCGGATGAGAAGGAGGTAATGTATTGGGATTTCATTTGAATAGCAGTTAACTTTAAAAAAAAAAAGCCTTTTAAAGAACAAACTAATACATGTTCTTAAACCTCCAATGTGATCAGCAAATACTTGGGGTTTTTCCCATGACTTGATTAAGTACTGTATGTGTCACAGGCTATGAATAAAGTGCAAGTGGCAGTTGGTTATTTCTGTGTCATTGTCATAAAAATGCAACAAATTTAACTGAATTTATGTGACTCTTTTGAAATATTATATAAAGTGATATTGTATCATCATATAGAACTAACACTTGAAAAAATAAAGTAAAACTAAGATCTCTCCTAAGTGTGCTATTAGAATATGAACTTTAGCCTTTGCTCTCATCAGGGTCTTTAAATGTAAGTAAAACTTTTAGGTCTGAAAGAAAACTGTCATTGGTTTTATTTTAGTTCTGTTCAACCTTTATCTTTAAATGTAAAGACAACATCTTTAATCAAAAGTGATTTTAGAAGACAAAGGAAAAGAAGGGGGGACAAGGTAAAGTCTAGTGTTCTGTCACTAACATAGTAAAACCAATGGAACTTCTGGTCCAGGATTTAAAAATATCTACACTCAAGTTTATATATGTATAATTAAGGTTATGAACAATATCTGTGTTCAAGCAAGAACACTATAAAGCATGCAGGGGCATGTGAGCTTGTGAAGGGGGCATGAAGCTGCTGAAAGCCAGCACAGACTTGTGCTCACTGCCAAAGCAGTGGCTGTGAGCACGTCATTCTGTTAAAAGTGGGGCCTCCCTGAGAACTGGCTGCTTCAGGAGGGCTGAGCTTTACCCCAAAGAAATAAGTACAGTCCATGTTAATGTGGGTATATTATTCCATAAATAGGTGGCAAAGGAAAATGATACAAATAGCAACAAATCTGAGCCTCAGTGTGCGTAGAAATCAACTCCTCCAATGAGTTAATGTGATTTTCAGATTTGTGACTGAAGATGAACCAAAGTGTAGATGGGAGTGGGAATAAGAAAAGGTAGATGGGAAAAGGCCTTAGTAGCTGCTCATTCTGGAGAGGCATATTTTATCATTGCTAATGTGATTAGTCACTTTCTAAGTCCTTTTACCTGTGTGTTGGCTTATGGCTTTTTGAAAGTTTTAATCTTTTAATTATTGTGCAAAATCCCAAAACCTTGGGCAAAGCACTGCAGGCAGTGTCAGACAAATGCTCAGTAGAAAATTTGATCATATATCTAATTTCAAGTGTTTAACTGGTATTATTCCTCATTATAAACAAATTCAGAAATAATGTATCTTTTTTGATTCATGTTTTTAGATAAAAATTGGGGAGACCTCAACAGATCTCAAACTGGATGGACTATTGCCAAATACAGAATATACAGTCACAGTTTATGCCATGTTTGGAGAAGAAGCTAGTGATCCCCTCACAGGACAAGAAACTACATGTAGGTAGCTCAAATCTATATTCACTTCAGTGACAACAAAGCTTCAGAATGGTCTTTGCACATATTAGAGTAAACATCTGATTATCTGATTTGAACACTTGGGCAAGCTCTTTATGTAAGTTTCTCACTGTGGATACTCAATTCACAGAGACTGAGGATTTCTACAAACCAGCTTGTTTTTGCAACAGGACTGTGAACTTGTCTCTCTCATTGGTAGTGGTCCTGTGGATGCCCCCACTGATCTTGGTTAAATTCCTGACAATTTTCTGAACTTACTGAAGGTGAATGAAGGTCACCACGTAGACCTTCATGGTGAAAACAGAAACATGCTCTGTTTAGCCTCCTCTAGCTAGAAAACCAGGTGTGTGTGTGAGCCTGCTCATATGGAGAAAGTCATTCCTCTGGCTTAGTAGTAGTACAGACAGAAAAGAAGCAAAGAGAAGATTTCTGTCCAACCCCTGCTGCCTAACATCTGGTAAATGGAGGGTTGGAAAGCACCTGTGCACTCATGATAGATGGTGTGTTTTTAATAAGCAGCAAGAATTTTGCCAGCTAAATTCTGTCCTCTGCAAACTACACAGACTGTATGTCAGCTCTCTAAATAGCTCCAGCCTTTGGAAGACAAAGGAATTGAAAATAAGCAATTGTGCTTCTGGGACATTGCTGGGACTGCATTCAGTGACATCTCTATTGCTCCCAGCAGGGGAGTGAGTGGATCCTCTTATTTTGTGCTCCTGGCATGAGTAACCCAGTCAGGGTAAAAGTGACTTACATTTAATAAGTGAGAGAAGTTCAGGCATGCGAATGCTACGAAAAATAAACCCCAGAGCAATTCCTTGTAAGGTCAGCAAGCAATAGTGGAAGAAGCTCTAGGAATGGTGTTTGCTGGGTCTCCTCTAGGAGGACAGTTTTGGACAGACATGTTCCAATAGCAAACTACTGCAACTTGAGCATGTTCGTCAACTTGAAATGAGTGTAGAAGATTCCCAACAAAGAGAATCAAATCTTTGGCTCCTTATCCCTCTCTACCTTTCTCTGTCTCTTTATGCCTCACTCCTCATCTTGCACAGCCCCCCTGTCTGTATCTCCTACCCTGGCCTTTGGCCAATATCTACCCAGTGTCAAATTTTCATTTCTCCTAAACAGTAGTTTATGTAGTTTTTCACTGTGCCAGCTTCTATTCACTTCATACCATATGGAGAATCGTGGAGAATGCAGAGCTCTAAACCTGGCTAACACATTGGATGGAAGATCACATACAAATTCCAGATACATTGGCACAAGCTGAGCTTTCATGACCACTGTCTGATCACAGAAGCTTGGAACATATGTTAGTATCATCACTACTGCTGCTACTAGACCAGAATAAAAAAGAAATCCTCACTTCTCTGCAACCTTCATTTCTTTTTAGGCTGACACAATGCAGCCATCTCTGGTCTATAGGACTGAAAGAAGATGGATTCTGTCATATGCAGCTATCCAAATAAACCCTCTGCTAGCAGGCTTTGATGAATCAGGCAGTGGGGCAGTCTGGGAGGGAGAAGGCTCCTGGTGATCATGCCTGTCCCACATTGTTGGTGTTTAACAATAATGTCTTACCTGTCCAGAATCTGATTTAAGCTTTTTTTCGTTTTTTGTGGGGATTTTTTTGGTGGTTTTTGTTGTTGTTGTTGTTGTTTCTTTTTCTTTCTCTTTCAGTGTGATTATTTCTGGCTTACAATTAATGAATAGACTACCTGGTATTTTCTTCTTGGAGCGTATATCTGCCTGAAGAGTGATCTGCCAAATTTGCTGTAGTATTAGGTGTATTATCTAATAATCTGTGTTTAGTAAATAATATTCTACTCATTGTATCATCTTGGTTACTGTAGCAAAACTTTCCCTATGCCAAACAGAGACATGCTCAGCAAGCTCATTCTAGGGTGTAGTTTCATTTTGGGGCCGGGATTCATCCAAGACTCACTGTAAATATCACGTAAGTCTGGCACCAGGACTGCCTGTCTGGTTGAGAGCAATACTGTCAGGAGGCTGGCTCCAAGAGGAAGAAGCTGAGACTGATGCATTTTGTTGTATGACCTGGATGGTGGAATTAAGTGCATTTCATGGCTGACAGAAAGTAGAAAGGAAGGCCAGCATGTGATACTCCTTCACTAGACTCAGAGGGATATGTTGAATGCCAGAATGTGTGGCAAACCCATCTACTACAGTTCCAGTGTGTTCCCATCTTCTCTTTTCTCAGAGCCAAGCTGACTTCACTGTTCCTAAGCTGGTTGCAGATTCTGGATTGATAAATGGCCTGGCTAGAGAGCTCACAGTATATACAAGGCCTTTAAAATCTTTGCTTTTTCCCAGGTGCTATTGTGTGAGGGAAGCAGCTTCTAAAGTGCTGAAATTTATCTGTCCACGTGGACTGGTGAGGAGTGTGTGTGTGAAGGCAGGATGGGTAGAGAAAGATTTTATAATTCAGAGGAAAGTAGCAGATGCTGGACTAATACAGAACCTACTGCTGAGAGTAACAGACAGCACAAATTGCTTTCTGTGGTGTAACAGAGAAGTGGATGTAATCTGAGACTGTCTCTTGCATGGCCTCATTTTCCTTCAGCTCATGACAAGGAATATATAGAATAAAAGTAAGGCTTTAATTGGGATTATTGTTGGGAAACAGCTAAAGTTTCCTAACAGAAAGGGTAGGTACAGGTAAAAAGTAGCATCTTTGGAGAGCTTCTCAGCTGGTTATGCTTTTTGGACAAACTTACCTTTATATCAAGGTGTTTTAGGATTCAGAAGGTTTTTTGCCCAAATTCTACTGTCATGGAGTATTTTTGCTGGGATACACATGAAAACCAAATGTGTATGAGATGAAGCACTAGCTGGCTTAAATTAATTCACAAATACAACCCCAAATCTATTGCAAGTGTTCTGCAGGCTAGATCTTGCTATGATATCCAGTGAACAACAACTTATTTCTTTTTCAGTATCAGTTGAGATGCATTTAGCAAATCTGGAGGTTCTGTTTCAGTAAAGAGCTAAGCCCTTTTGCCTGCCTTCAAGTAATTTTGTAGCTCCATTGATGTAGGCCTTTGAATAGAAATACTGGTGATATAAAGTTTTGAATGTAAAACACACTATTTATTATTAAGACATGAAAAATTTCACAGCTAAAACCTGGGATCACTTTCATGGTTTTACCTCTTTTCTTTTCAAGTGCCTCTCAGTCCACCAGCAAACTTGAAATTTTCTGATGTTGGACACAATAGTGCTAAGCTATCATGGGACCCTGCTTCCAAAAACGTAAACGGCTATCGCATCATGTACGTTAAAACAGACGGAACAGAAACCAACGAGGTAAATTTTAGCAACATTTTTCCCTTATCCAGTCTCGAACCTTCCCAAATTTCTGTAATTATTAGGGGTAATGTTTGTAAACAAAAGCTACCATGCAAGCTCTAAAAAAAGATTTGCAAGAGAATTCTGAAAATTGGTGTATATAAGAGTTTGCTTAATGTTGGATGTACGTATGACTGGGGAAGAGTACTCTAAGCAGTCGGGGGAACATAAACTGAGGGAGACAAGGGAACAGAAGTTTGCTAGGAGCAGGATCTTGACTAAATGTATAGTATGGAAATATTTATTCTTGATTCAGTTCAGATAAGACTTTTGATGGATCACATATCATGGACTCAAGCTCATTCAAAAAGACTCTCTGAAGGCTTTGCCACATTTTCTCAATATTTATTGCTTTAATTATATATTGAGACTCTCTAGAAGCAGGATTTGGCTTGAATAGAGTGCTAAGGCAATACCAAGACGTTCTAACTTAGACTCTTATATTTAATAATTTGCAATATTTAGTTCTGCCTTGTTACCAAGGGTGCATTATAATACCTTTTAGCAGCATGAATTGTGTGAGAGAATGCAAAATGGGATGTAATGATTAATACTGAAATATTAATAAAGACACTTTTAAAAATATATATTAAAAAATAATTGCAATAAGTGGGTTTGATTATTAGAACAGTCCAGGTCCCTTAGGAAATAAGTTGTCATGGATAACTTGGCTCTCAAGAAAAAGAAGTCTTTAATGGTAGTTCTCTGTAATTATGTTTCTTCTGGGACATATCTGGCCTTTCATCTGTATAAAGTGGAATATTTGCATTGAACCTGAAGAAACTGCTCCTAGCTTTAGAAGAGAGTATACCTATGCAATGTTTTGTTTCTTTCCTTTCTGCTAGGTCCCTTAAAATTTAAATTAGAAATCATTTGACCATTTCCTATTGATTACCCTTAATATAGATAATATGCCTGACTGTACTGGTCGCAGTGGTGTTTGAACATCTCAGGCTTGTTGTAGTAAACTTTGTAATGTGAATGAATGTTCAGTTCACTTTTCCTTTGTCTCTTCAAAGAACAGGTGGCACGTTTTCATTTGCCCTGCACTGGTAGTGTTTTCCCTGTGGTGCTGAGCTAATGTGGCACTGAATAGTTGGACTGATAAGCTGTTTATACAGCTTTGAGTTTTATGTCCCTGGCAAAGTCACTTAACTGCAGCCTGGAGAGAGACCAGGCAAAACTCTCATCTGTCTCTTGACAAATGTTAAACATAAGGGTTTTATGCAGTGATTGTCTATGGTAAGGGGTTAGGTTTAATAGTCCAAAAAGCTCCTTCCCCTTCTGGGTTCCTGAACATGCAGTGCTGATGTTAGCTGAACAGCTGGGCTTACCAAGGCTGAATTCTCCTTTTATATGGTTTTCTATAAGTGCAAAATTCTCATTTTTTGTAATTTCTCTATTATAACTGGTTTTGTCAGCTTTGATGGACCTGAGTTTATACTTCTTCATAATTTCACTGAATTTCTCTACTAATTGCATGACATTCTCCTTCTGTATCATTATTACCCAGAAGAATGTCACACAATGATAGTGTATTGTATGGTCAATATCTATTGAAAATTATGCTTTCTCTAGGTGGAAGTTGGTCGTGTTTCAACCCATACTCTGAAAAGTTTGGCACCTCTTACAGAGTATACTGTTGCTCTTTTCTCCCAGTATGATGAGGGACAATCTGAACCACTTACTGGCAGCTTTACCACAAGTAAGTATTGCTGAACTTCTGAAGGCTTTCCAAGAAGAAATTTTATAACTTCTTACGTTACTGGAAAGTAAGATTAGTTACAGCAAAGGTCTCTGGCTGTGAATTCAAATATATGGAATGTTTTCTGTTATTTTCATTGCTGCTCTTGGCTTCTTTGCTCCCTTACTATGGGGCCAGTTGCCTCTTTACTCATTTGAGTAATCGCTTGACATCATGAAAGCATCTCCACAGCTTTCTGAAGCATTATTCAGTGTGATGGCATTTGTATCTCCAGATGAAGTGTGATGAGTTTTGAATCATACATTTAACCACTGAACTATCCAGGCACTAGAGGAACTACATACAGAGGAACTACATCAAAAGGAGAAAATATAAGACATTCAAAGTTCCTGTAGATTGTTTAACACAGTTATAGTTTCTGTAACTGTAGTTCTGCATTAAACGAATGGCTGATGACACATATCAATACTTTCCAACAAAAATGGGAAGAGAAAGGAGGAAGGAGAGGAAAGAGAAAGATGAGGTGGAAGAGGAAGGGAGAACATACATGTATGGAGCAAGATATTGACACATGCAAAGTGCAAATGGAAATGTACGCAGAGTCTGGAAAGGGCAGAGACTGGGACTTTGCTTTGAGGTACAAGAAAAGAGCCTGAGCAAAGGAGATGGACTTAGGGCTTCATGCAGCTCCTTCAGTGGAAAGAGGACAAGGAGGCCTGTCCAGTAAGAATAAAGAGTCTATTCCCTAGTGCCTTTGGTGTCTACCTCCCATGTTATACTCTTTTAAGAAACTGCAAGTAAAATGGTGTGTGCCTAATGTTGCCATCTATGGAAGTGCCGGAGCATAATTCACTCTCACTTTTCTTGTGTGTAATATTTTCCAGAACGAGTTCCAGCTCCCCAGCATTTGGAAATTGATGAAGTATCAACAGATAGTTTCAGGGTCAGCTGGAAGCCCACCTCATCAGATATTGCTTTTTACAGATTGGCATGGATTCCTTTGGATGGGGGGGAGTCTGAGGAGGTAAGTTGCCTTGACATCCTGAGGGGTGAAAAGGAGGGAGAATTCCATTCTGAGGACAACTATGCAGCAACATTTGCTAGTTAAATATGGCCAATTGACTTACAGAAAAATCTGCCCCACTACAAAGCTCTCTAAACAAAAATCGAATCAATATTCCAGGTTTGGTTGGGTTTTTTTTTTTTTTTTTTTTTGTTTTTTTTTTTTTTTTTTTTTTTTTTTTTTTTGTGGTTTTTTTTTTTTTTTTTTTTTAAGCAGAAGTAGGGAAAAAAGAGGTATTTTGTGAATAGTCATTCGAATCTGTAATGTGCCAACCGCCTTAGGACTAGCATTGTTGTTTGGGGCCACTTCAGTTTTTAGAGGTTCATGTTCTTCACAAGATGATAATGGTAGCTGAGCCAGAGTAGTGATATCCTCACATAAAACTCCAAGTTTGTCTAATGTACTGGCCACAGTAAAATTGCCTCTGAAGCCTTATTAGGTAACATTACAAAGGGAAAAGTGTACACATAGTTAATTTTTTAGATTGTTCATCTATTCCTCTTTATGTTTTCTCTTTTTTCTCTCTCATACTGTATTTTTTTGCATTAAGCCCTTGTACACCTTTTCCATAGTACCCTTTCCATCAGTCTAAATTTTTAAATTATTTTCATCCCTTTGTCTTCTCCTTTTTAATTTTCTTTTTCAAAGTAGAAATAGAGACACTTTCTCTCCTTTCCCAAATTTTCATAGTCTGTCTCATTTCCTCTTTTTCTTTATTTATTAACTCATTATTTTGGCTTCTTTTGTACTTCTCAGTCTTTAGTGACCCTCAAACATCTTTCTCTCTTGGCATCAGAAGTGTGTGGAGAGGCCACATCTGCAAACTGTTTATCTGGGTACAAAATTCAGGGGAAAAAATGACATTTCCCACCTGGCCCTAGGTTTCATGCATTATTTTGTCACCCATTAGGGCAGAAAGCAGTCATTATAGCTTAGGTTATGTGTCATTTTTTCTGTAAATTTAGCTTAGCCTGATTCTTTTCCTCTCTTTCACCTAGTGAGAGGTAGTCATGCAAGAAAGAGAGAAATTAGAGGAGTGAGCAGGGAAAAGAAGGAGTTGGCAGATGAGTGGACACAGGTCATCCACTAGCAGTTTCTTCTGCAGTAGATTACCTCATTTGTTTCTATTTCAGTTCCAGTGAGTAGCTGCCAGTGAAAGCCCTCAAGTCACATTTTTAAGTGAGATTTGAGGTATCTGTATTCTTTCAGTGTGAGAATAAATTATCAAGAAATATTTGAACTGCTAAAGTTCTACTTGTTCACTGTATTCACAAAGAACTGCTGGAGGCTCTAATATTTTAGAATGCTGAGATATTAAAAATGCCTGAGCTGCTTTCTCCTTCTCCTTGCATGACCTCTCTAATGGGGTCAAGCCTAGGATACCACAATACCTCCAGGCTGTTGCCTCTTTAAGCTTCTTTCCCAGCTAAGTGATCAGTCATGCAGACAAAGGACATGCACTCCCTCCTTCTTTCTCCCAAGACCCAACTTGCCAGCTGAGTGGGGTCAGGGGACAGTGGTTAATCACACACCTCTCATTTCACTTCACCCCCTCTGCTGAAGGGTGAGGAGCATGCAGCTGGCACTAAAAAGCCAGAATAAATTTAAGGGGCACCTTTTATTTCTAGGTTACAGTAGAGGATGCATGCTGTTGTGCTCGTGTACTTGTTGCTGCTATTTGTCCTGCCCACTTGAAAGTTCAGCACTTTGTGTTGTTTTTTGTAGCTGGGAGGGGAGGGTGAAGGAAGTGATGCTTCAGAAAGTATGCCAAAGTTGCTTGTGAGAGAGTAATTATGCATTGATATTTTATAATGATTTGATGCACAACTAGAGGCCCTGGGGAGTTGAAAAGAAAGGCATTACATGCACCTACTTAGTAGACAGATAGATTCACTCAAAGCTTATTCCTGAAATTTTCCCAAGAAAATCTGTGCCAGAAAGTGTGCAGCATGGGATGCCTGATTCATTACTTGATAGTTGTAGGAGGCATGGCCCCAATTTATTTCTTTCTGGTTTTCTTTTTGTATTGGAGTTCAGAAGGTCTACAATTGTGTTATGGGTCCCTTTTCCCCAGGACCAACTCAGGAAATCTCCTGTGGCAGTTAAAAGGAATTGTGATTCACTGTTTCTGCAAACCTCAGTGGCAGATTTTACACAGGACATGTCTATTGCTTGATTTCCATTATAAGTCTAACTTGGATGTTGAGTATTCTGTGACCGCCTTTAAAACTTGTCAGTGTTAACCCAGAGAAAGGTTGTTTTGTTGTAGTGTCTGTTTGTGTGACCTGAAAACTATTCCCAAAACTGGCCAGCCCATTTCACCAGAATTACTGCTCAGGCTCCTGTACCTTCTCTTTTTATAGTTCCTTTTGTTCCACTTCCTCCCCATCTGGTGATCCCTTCCAATAAAATAAATGAAACACACAAAAATCTGAAGTGAAACCTGCTTTCAGTTTACATCGCATGTCAATTTTCTGCTGCTGTCATAGCTAGAAATGAGGAAAATTACTATTTGAAACTTCACACTATATAGCAAAGTAATCATCAGCATGTCTCTCCTAATCCTCAAGCCTGAAGCACGCGTTCTTTCAAGTTCCATTCAGAAGTATGGAACCATAACTGAGACTACAGTTCTGGTATTGAAAAAGACTTTTTAAAGGCAGGGCAGATACTGAATACATTGGTCATAACAATGTTTGAATAGTAGAAGTATGAATGGAAGTTAATCTATCCCATTATGTTGTTTTTATTAATAAATGTTTTGAATTGTAGTGATAAAAAAAGCATTTGGTCAGCTTTAGCAATTAAATAGCTGTTGGTAAAAGCATAATACTATACATTTTAAATATTCTTAAGTGCTTTTCCAGATATACTCTCTGCAATTAATACATTTTTGGGCAGATTGGCATGTAGATTTAATTTATTTTAAAGAAAAATAGATTTTCCTTCTTTCATTTCCGTCATGTAAAATAATCAGATGCAGAACTAATACTCTTCAATCTTGCTGTGTAACTTAGGTTGTCATAAATGGAGATGCAGACAGTCATGTTATAGAAGGTCTGTTGCCTGACACAGAATATGAAGTTTCTCTGCTGGCAGTTTTTGATGACAAAAGTGAAAGCGAAGTTGTTGCTATTCTTGGAGCTACATGTAAGACAAACTCTTGATTGTGATTTTAAAAAATGTTTAAGTGATTTTAATTTGAGGCATGTATCTTCTATATAAAACATAGTTCATCTTGTATAGCTATAATATTGAAGAATGTGGTGGTTCAGCACCAAGACTTTGCTGACTAGTTTTTGCTTTTCCTATTTATTATTATGTGATGGATGGCATTGAATCAAAATAGTGATTTGGCTCCCTTTCTGAGCTGTGGTATTAATCACCTTTGGATCTGGGTTGATGTTCTTCCATCTTTCATTTTAATATTTAGTCTTTGAACCGGGTTCCTTATGAGAAGATACATCAGATTTTGGAAGGGATGTGGGTTGAATGTTTTAAAGTAAATTATTTACAGGAATTTAATTTGTTTGGCATTTTCAATATACTCCCTTCTTATTTATGCAATTTATAGTCACTAGAGGTCAATTCACTCTTGGCTGAAATAATGGTCCAAAAAGCTTACACAGGACATGAAAGTAACAAAGATAAAACATGATCATCATGTCCAGCTTATTTTATAGTTTATTATCAAAACAGTAGCCTGTATTTCAGGAAGATTATTCTCTTTTTATCAACAATTACTTGGATAAGTAAACAACTTATATATATTTCTTATGTGCAAATTCTAAAATTTGTTTGTTTTTAGTAATTTAACTGCAGGCTTAATTCTAAATCTTCTGTTAAGACAAGAAGCCTACACCCATCCAAATTATGCTGATACTTCCCAGTGTTGCTGAGTGTACTTTCTGTTTTTTACATGGACAGAAGTAAAACACCTCTATAAAACTTTCAATTTAATTAATCTGACAACCTTAACAAATGGTCAAATTGGAAGTCTATTATGCATAGTTCAGCCAGAAATTTGTGAAAATATATGCATTCTTATTTGATTATACAGTTTATGATTATGTCTTATCTGCAGATCTAAATGCTAATCCTGCAAATATATGTGCCTAAAGTAAAATGAAATGAATAATTCCCTTGTAGTGTCTGAAATGTCTGAAGTGTGTGGGATACTTGTAGGTGTGAGCACACAGTTTCATTGTCATAGTTAGACATACAAGAAAAATGCTGTGACTTCCATGTTTTGTTGAGCTGTTAGTGACTGAGTCCTGTTTTCCAGCTGCAAGTGCTACCACAGTGCCCAGCACAGTGACCACCACCAGTGCCACAACCCCTGAGCCCAGCACAGCAGGTAAACTGAGCAAATGCGTGCAAAGCGCTGCCCACAGGCACCCCTAGGGCTGGGGGCAGAGCTGTGCTGCTGCTGAGGATGCTCCTGAAGGGAAGGCAGGTCACTGCTGAGAGGTGCACACTGTGCTGCTCTGCACCCCCTTCTGTGCGTGGCCAACCTCCTGCACAGGCCATGCACGGATGAGGAGCCAACCCCTTACACAGGGTAGGGACTCTGAATGGTACCTGTGGTATTACTTAGGAGTACAGAGACTGATTTGGAAAATTCACCTAGAAGTTCTCTTTCCCTTTTATAAACGTGAGATTAGGAACTCTTCAGAATTTTGCTTAGTTTTGAGTATTCTCTTTCTTTTCCCTGTAATTAGACAATTGACTTTTAAGCATTTCTGGGTTATTTCTCTTCTGTAGCATTCTAGCTTGGATTATTTTAAAGCTCCATAAACTGAGTAAGATTAACAAAGCAGATGAGATATTATATGTTAACAGAAGTATAGGATAGTTATTATTTTAATAAGTGCTTACAGTTTTTATATTTTTAAGCCCAAATATGACTGAGCTATATGGTTTTGCCCACTGTGGATCTTCAGAGCCACCATGACTTCAGGAGAGCTTGCAGCTACTTGGTGATAATCAGCAAAATATAAAAATGGTATTAAATCTAAAAATATAATAGAGAAAATATAAATTAAATATTTCTGGGTTTAGTTTTTCGAACAGGAGTCAGAAACCTTGTTATAGATGATGAAACAACCTCAAGTCTGAGGGTGACGTGGGACATTTCCGACTACAGCGTTCAGCAGTTCCGAGTGACCTATCTCACTGCACAAGGTGACCGTGCTGAGGAAGCAGTAAGAATGGTCTGTATGGGTTTGGTTATTGGCTTCACAAGCTTCTTTAATAATTGCTGAGACATGATATCTTCTTATATGACAATTTGGTTGCAATTCGTAAAAAAATCTATGCTTGATATTACTGTGAGCTTGAACTTCAAAGTTCTAATTGTACAGCACGTGCTGCACTGCAGGCAACAGCAATCGAATGTAAGGTGAAGGCCCAGTCACACAAATGTTTAATAAGCTCACAGTTAAAAGAGGAGCCAGCTGTCTTTGTTTTCCTGTACTTTTTAAAATTCATCCAAGTTGGGTTTTTATTTTTAATTTTATTTTTTACTCCTAGGCATTCTTGTATCCTGAGTTGTGCTTTAATGACACTTAAATGTTTGTACAGTCTTGAGCAATTTTTGTTTCTCCTCTCCTCTCCTCTCCTCTCCTCTCCTCTCCTCTCCTCTCCTCTCCTCTCCTCTCCTCTCCTCTCCTCTCCTCTCCTCTCCTCTCCTCTCCTCTCCTCTCCTCTCCTCTCCTCTCCTCTCCTCTCCTCTCCTCTCCTCTCCTCTCCTCTCCTCTCCTCTCCTCTCCTCTCCTCTCCTCTCCTCTCCTCTCCTCTCCTCTCCTCTCCTCTCCTCTCCTCTCCTCTCCTCTCCTCTCCTCTCCTCTCCTCTCCTCTCCTCTCCTCTCCTCTCCTCTCCTCTCCTCTCCTCTCCTCTCCTCTCCTCTCCTCTCCTCTCCTCTCCTCTCCTCTCCTCTCCTCTCCTCTCCTCTCCTCTCCTCTCCACGAAAATGAAATTAAACCTGTAGGAAAGATATTAAAATTGTGACTATCAAAATGACATTACAGCTGACTCAAAATTTCATTAAATAATATTATAAAACTGTATGATTAGGTAGGTATCTTGGCTCTATTCTCACAAATTATTTAATTTTAAGTACACTCTCAAGCTGTAGTATCTTTGATCACAATTCAACAAACAGATTAACCACATTTCATCTTTGAAGTTAATCACGTGCATAAATACTTTACTAAAAAAGGATTTATGTAAGATTATACTTAGAATTAGGCACATTTTAATTGAAGGAGTGTATTTTACCATGTGGCTTCAAGCACCTGAGAGGTGCACAACAGATGTCAATAAAACAGCACAGATGTTCAATTTTAGGGGAGTGTTTATATTCTTAGTACATTTTTTAGGCAGAAACCAAAAGTTTTGTGGAATTTGGGCTTACATGTACTATAGCGTGACAGTTCTGTGGTGAGTACTTACATTTTTTTGGCTCTGATTTCAGTGATATGTTTCAGATACTCCTCCCTGTCCATAAAAATATTAATTAGCTTTATAATTCTTGATGCAATTGGCTGAAAATCAGGGACTAGAAAATGTAGTAGAATACAGAGGGGTCAAGCTCTAAATTGCATGTGTGTTCTTGGGTGTGCTGTACATACTGGAAAGATCAAATTTTTTCTCTTCTTTAAAGCCAAAAATGTTTCTCACTGCTGAAAGCTATATTGATCTGTGGAAGATTATGCACATGTGGAGAGGAGAGTTCTCAATGCTTGCATCCACTGTTCTAAAAACTCAGAAAATTCGTTGGATTTTTTCAGAAACTTGGGTTGTGTGTTTTGAATGCTTGTGTATGGAAGAGGAATGTAGAAATCTTTCAAGAACATTTATTAATGGTTTAAGTTCAGTTTTGATCAAAGAATTTGATCTCTTTGACAAGTCTCAACACCTGGGTGCACTAGATAAATTTTCTTCTTTGTATCACTTGCCAAAACTAGAAGTATTTTGAATGTATCCTGGAGTGTTAAACTGGTGAGGCTTTTCTTGAGAATATGCTTCAAACCTTTGCCATCATCACATGCATCAGTCTTCTTTGAAACAACAAAACCCTTTTATAGACCTATTTTCTGCTTTTCCCCCATGACTTTAAAGGGCTTATGTTTCTCTCAACTTCTTGCCAAATCCATGTAGTTGCTGGCTCAGGTGACAGATTCACACAATGGACTTGGGCCAGGGAATGGCCAAAATGTGACGTTGGACCTTGGGACTTGCTTCCAACAGCATCACTTCAGAGCACTGATCTCTGCACAGGAAACATAGGAATAGTTTCTCTTTTTTACCATGCTCATACATGTGATGTAAGTGGCTCCCATACAGACTTTGGAGGCTCTCTGAGATTAAATTTTACTGGCAAGTTAAGCAATTGCAAGGCTTTGCTTGGCACTGCTGCCACCACTATTGTGATACTGGTTTTTGAGGCTCTGGCTCAAAATGCTTCCAGGTCTCATAACCTGATTTTCCTTCCTCCCAGAGATGGAGGATTTTTTGTCTCCAGAGAGCAAAGCAATCAGCCTTTATCACCAAGCTTCAGAAAATCTAAATATATCCAGAATAAATACATCAAGAGGATGTATTTTGTCTATACAATGAAATAGTTTAAGTATTTATGATCCAAACAGTACCAGTGGTTTATGGACCTGCAACGGCTCATAGGTTTAATATAAAACAGTGTTATCCCATAGAAACATTTCCATTATTTTGTTTTGCTATAATGGTAGATCTGTTAAAAGGGTGGATAATGTAGTGATTTTATTTTACTGTAGAGCATCAATAGTATTTGAAAATGCAAGCTATATAGCAATGCTAGCGGAATGTGTTGTCAGAGACTATGTAAGATAAAGTGGTCATTAAGCTTGATTGTTTCTGCATTTTCTGACCCTCCAGGTAATGGTGCCCGGCAGACAAAACACTCTTCTCCTTCATCCTCTGCTGTCTGATACAGAATACAAAGTTACTGTAACCCCCATCTATTCTGATGGGGAGGGAGTCAGTGTCTCAGCTCCTGGCAAAACTTGTAAGTGCAAACTTTCCGCCTGTCTTTGGCCAGGATGTGCATGAATAAAGACTTACTCTTTGTGGCCTTTTTTTGTTGGCTGTAGGAATGTATTTTAGGATAAATGTGGGCTTATTTTGCATGACTTATATGACTTGAATTTTAAATTAATCTCAGTTGATTGATTTCTAAACAATGGGTTTCTTCTAAAAGACAAGCTGTATTTTTCAATAAAATACTCTGAGTTTGCAGAAACTTGTTCAGTAACAGAAGTGATAAATGCTTGATTACCAGCCCACCAAGGGCATGGCAACTAATACAGAAAAAAAGTAAACAAAGCCTGCTGAGATGGTGTCAAACCAACCATTGTACTGTTAGATTTTCTTTTGTGTGAGATCATTACTTTCTAAGGGTCATTAGAAATGCTGCTGAACTTTTTATAAAAAGTGATTGCATTATCTCCAGAGTTCTGACCAAGTACCAAAAGATTACTCAGCTGTAGCTTAAGCTTCCTCTCTACTGTATATTGTAAAAAATCCTTTCATTGTGCACTTGTAGTCATGATAGTATAATTTTATTGAAGTGTTCTCCTAATTTACATAATTTGTCTTAATTGAAGTGCTATTTATGCAGAAACTTAAATAACTTGTAAATAAGTCCTTTGATTCCATTCTACAGAATTAAGTGCTCAAAAGACCATAATTTATACATTAGTGCACTTGCATTGGAAGAAACTATGCAATGTATAATTATCTCTAAATTACCTTACATTTTTAGGAAACAAAAGTAAGATTTTTTTGAAAGAGATGCAGGAACAAAGTTTGGAATTAATTCAAAAGTTCACTGTTTGTTGATCAAAGTTTGTGGTTAATTCACTGAGTAATACAAAGAATGAATTTGATTAAGAGTTTCATCCTAATAATTTTACATGTAAATTTGAGAGTAATGGGTATCACAGTCTTTCTGTTTGCATGTCTTGATTTTTATGTGCAAGTTTGTATAAGATGAGATAAGCTTGTAAAATCCCAGTTTGGTTTCTTTTCAGTGCCCCTGTCTGCTCCTAGGAACTTACGTGTCTCAGATGAGTGGTACAACAGATTACGTCTCAGCTGGGATGCCCCACCTTCAGCAACAATGGGTTACAGAGTTGTCTACAAACCTGTCAACAGTGAGTTTTAAAACTGATTTTTTTTTTTGTGGTCACTTCTGACTGAATGTCATCTTTTGCTCGGTTTTGTTCTTAAGTCTATCAGTTGCAGCTACAGCCTTGAAAGTGTTATTAAATTTGGTTCCTCATATTTTTGAATATGAAAGTCTAATAATCACAGAATAATGTAGGTTGCTCTGGAGATCATGTGGTCTTCCTCTCTGAACAAAACAGGGCCAGCTTGGAAGAGGTTTCAGTGGGCCCTGGTCAGCTGAATTTATAATATCTCCAAGGATGGAGATTTAAAAACTGCTCTAAGTATCTTTCCCAGCTTTTGACTACTGTCACTGGCAGTGTCTTTGCTAATATATGATAAAAATTTTCCATGTTGCAAAATTTGTCTTTTTTCTCCCACACTTTCCTGTTTGCCTCTGAAGACATTCTGTCTGTATCTTCTCTACCACCTTGCATAAAGTAGGTGTTGGCAGCAGTAGATTTCCCCTTAGATTTCCCATCCTAAGGCTGATTAATCCCAGCTCTTTCAGTCTGTTTTTTTTCATTTTATCATGACTCTGTTTCAGAGACTGTTTGCTTTTTCATGCTCCTCTCTTCTGTGTTCTCCTGTTCTTCAACTTTCCTCCCCTCAATAAAAGGTTTTCACTTCTTAGACACTTGACATTTTATTGATTGTCCATTTTGTGTGTGCTGCATCCTTTGCCCGCCTGTACCTTGCAGCTAGACAACACATCCAGAGTCCTTCAGATTTCTTTCTAGAAACAGGGTCCTCTATTGA
The DNA here is from genome assembly GCF_026979565.1 of Vidua chalybeata. Classification (NCBI taxonomy): domain Eukaryota; kingdom Metazoa; phylum Chordata; class Aves; order Passeriformes; family Viduidae; genus Vidua; species Vidua chalybeata. The sequence goes on from NC_071530.1 coordinate 140,088,021, forward strand.
CAGCAAATCACAGATGTGTGACCATTAAGGGATTAAGGTACTGTCCAAAGGCAATACTGCTGCCTGGTTTCTGAAGTGTATCCAGAACAACTAGGGGAGGCGATGAAGGAGCTGTTTGAGATTTTGACTTGGGAAAGTTTTCATGCTTTTCTATTTGCATTATCATTTTTGCACAGTATTTAATGATGCTGTTGTATAAGAAGCCCTGAGTGACTGTAGTGCTGGCTGGCATCTGCTGTCCCCCCTGTTGGTCCTGGCACACAATCAAACTGGGGAGATATTTGGCTGCCCCTTTAGAGCAGTACTAAGTCACTGAAGCAGAGCAAAAGGGTTTTAACAGAAGCCAGTATCTAGCTCTGCCTTAATGAATCCCACTGCTGAATTTCCCAAGTGTGTTTGTTGTGTCTTCTTTCCATGCAAGGATTGAGGACAATGTCTTTGGTTTAATGTACGGTTTAAAAAAAGGTAAAAATTAGTAACTTTATGAACACTTGTATTTTTTTCTAATTTAGTGGATGAGCAAATGATTTTCTAATTTATTTCATTTTTTGCAGCTCCTGGTCCTGCATTGGAGACCTTTGTAGGGGATGATATTAATACTATTCTCATTCTAAATCTCTTCAGTGGAACGGAGTACAGTGTTAAAGTATTTGCTTCCTACTCAACAGGCTTCAGTGATGCCCTAACAGGCGTGGCCAAAACCTGTAAGAATGATTTCATGCTGCTCAGATCTCTACAAGCTGGTTTTCCTTACAACTGTGGCTTTCTGCAGTTTCATGAATAAGTTTTCACGTGGAAGACTTTATCTTGTTTGCCTGAAATGAAAGTCTCTCTTTCTATGAGACTATACCGGGCTTTTAAGTGCTCTGCTGGATGTTAGCAAGAGAGGAATCATAAAGCAGATATAATTTATCAGCCAAAAATATATTTGCCTAGTAGTAGATATAAATTTCTTTAATGAAAAGTTTATTCACTGTATTTTTTTGGCTCCATATATAAGAATATTTACTTTTTATATAGCTAAAGCTCAATTTAAAATTAGATTTTGACAGAAATTCTGCTGTTATTATGATACTTTTATACTTATTTGCAATAGCTGAACTTTTTAGCAGTATTCATTTTTTAGTTTAAAGTAAATTGCCTTAAATTCTAAACTGTTTTTAAGGTTCACTCTTTTTAAAATTCTTCCGTTAAATTTTCTTGATTTTTTTAAAGCAGCTATGGACATTATTTGTTAAAAATTAATTGGCACTGGTTTCATTGTAATAATTTTGTAATTTTTTTCTTGTATGTCTTATTAGAGGTATACAACTATTTTTTTGTATTTAATTTTCAGTGTATTTGGGAGTGACTAATTTGGATTCCTACCAAGTCCGCATGACAAGTCTGTGTGCTCAGTGGCAGCTTCACAGACATGCTACTGCTTACAGGGTAGTTATAGAGTCACTCGAGGGTAAGTTACTAAATAATTTGATGTGCAGCTACAGCCCAACACAGAGAATTGTATTGCATAGAAATTGTATCCAGTTAGACCTGTAGACTGGCTCCTGAAATACTGGAAATGATTGACAGAAGAGAGGTGTGTACACACTGACAGTTTCAGAATGGAGTAGCATCCCTGTCCTTTTATGTCAAACACATTGATAGCTTGTGCATTTTATGTCAGGGACTTGGATCTATCAGTAGAAGAAGGGTGATTACCTGAGTTTTTCACTGCTGTGAGGAACAGAAGATGGATAAGGATGAACTGAATGCATCAAAGTTTGTAAATATACTACCAGCAGTAGAGCAGTAGCTCTCTATGATTAGGATAGACAGGAGAAGAGGGCAGAAAGGTAGAAAAGCTCTGAATGAATCCAGACCATGCCCACAGAATCAGAACAATGTCCACTTTTTGTTCTCATCCTATTGATGCTTCTTTGTAGTTTATAGTAGTAATATTACTCATATGATAAACATGACACAGTTTTATGCAGTCACACAAGGAGTCCTGATGCTTTTAGCACAGCGTATCTAGAGGGTAAATTACAGCCTCTTTAGCCTCACTGATTGTCAGGTGTAGCCAGAAGATGTTTTGTCACTGTTTGTGCAGAGCAACTCTCTTATCCCAAGCAGACATCAGTGGTCTTCTGACTGGCGGCAAATGAAAACCTTGGATAACTTGAGAGAAGTGCAGTTAGTAACACATAATGGGCTATGTTAAAGGTGTCATGGACAGTAACACTGATCATGTGGCAAAAAAGGCATGACCTTTCTGTGCAATGGCAAGTGGATGGTGATAAGGTTTATTTGAAGCCCTGAAATACAGACAAGCTATTCAGATAGCAGATCTTCGCTCACACAAGACAGCACAGACATCCCTCTTATCTGGGAGCTAGCCAACATCATACTTTTCTCATATAGAACTGCCAGAATTGTTTTAGCTGAGCTGGAAGTACCTAAATGTGAGCAGAACAACCTAGAGTGTGAACAAATGTTTCTTGTTAATATCTGTCCTGAAGGGATTTGATTGTCAAATCGGGTGTGTGTCTGGTTCAGGCAGTGATCAAATATTTTTGTACTAGTATAACACCTGATAAGCATTGAGTGACTGTTTGTCATTTTTATACACTCTGCAAAATGTGAGATCAGTTGCTTGTATTTAACTTCTTCCTGATGCAGATTTTAAATGGTGATAAAGTTTTTCTTGTTATTAAAACATGCCTTATGCTATTTCCAGTACCCAGCCTTTTTCTATTGTCAATATATTTTCCAGTTCAGAATTTAGCAGAATCAGTTTTGGAACCCTGTAAATGCTATTCCTTAACCATCTTGCAAAGTGGCTGGAATATGATATCTAGTTCAGTCTCTTTTGTTGTGACCAAGGACATTACATATGCTGAGAACCAGAGGCATAGACAAAGGATGCCATAGAATTACATAATGCAACAATTTCTAGTTAGGCTCTCATAATTTAGGACTAGATCCAAAGCCTGTTCATGACAGTGTTAGTGATTTTTATTGCCTTCAGTGCATGGGGAAAAATTAATCTTTTTTTCCTGAAGATGTTTGACACATTCCTCAGCTCCTACTTAGTATGAAGAATGAAATGTTACAGAGACCTCTACACAGAGGTCAATTTCCAAAAGTAAGGCAGCACATAGTTTATTAACTTATGCCAACCTCTTACCCTTCATATGCTGTCATGTACTCTTCTTATTTATGATTTAAATCACGATATTCAATAAAACAGAAAAGAAAAAAAAAAAAAAAGAGTTTTCATTATTTCTTTTGTAATTCCAGATGGAAAAAAGCAAGAAGTAAATCTTGGTGGAGGGACACCTAGACATTGTTTCTTTGAGCTGATGCCTGGAACGAAATATAAAATCAGTGTTCATACACAGCTTCAGGAGCTGGAGGGCCCTGCTGTGAACATCATGGAGACAACGTGTGAGTAAAACAGAGGAGACAGGGTTCAGCCAGCAGCAATAATGCTCGATTGCTTTTCTTGGTTTCTGCCCTTTGCCCACACATGTGCTATTCCTACAATTTCATTTAGCTGAGCTATCAATTTTTCAAGTGCATTGTGACTCCTCCACAGATGTGCAGGATTCTTACACCACTGCTGTGAAGTAATTGTTAAGCCACATTCAGCAACTCTATTGGACTTCTGATGAGAGTGACACAGGGAGGATGGTTTAGTTTTCTTCATAAAAAGTCCCACAGTGGGAAACTCAGAATATCTATGACTCTGGGGAAAAAAATACAGAAAAATGAGCAAACAGAGAAAGTTTTGTTCCTGCAGCTCTTGTTATTTACTAAAATTAACTAGTGTTTGAATAATTTACAGTTAAATGGGACCTCAAAACCCAATTTATTTAAGTATTTTGAAACAAACAAACCAACCAGACTTTTTAGTTATTATTAGTAGTAATACAAGACAAGCAAAAAACCCCCAATCCTCACAGCTGTTTATGAAGACAAGATCCTGCTGTCATGAATTCAAAATACTGTAAAATAAAACATGGGACTACTAGAACGAATATTTTATCTTTCTTTGAGCCCATTTCCAATTTCACCACAATGCTGTTCCCTTTCTCTCAGGGTAGAAAGTGTTTGTACTTTTCTTCTTTTCCTACCACATTCATGCTTTCACATAGGAAAAACTTGCACAGGTGCATGACTCCAATTCTTCCTAGTTCAGGGCTCATTCTCTGAGCAGTGAGCAAAAAGCCAAGCTTCTCCTGCTTTTTGGGGAATTGTGTTTAATGAACTCTGTAGGTCAGGGAGCTAGGAGACATGAGGAAGAGCACACCTTGGGCCATATGTCCATTTGAGAACAATGGTTTATGATAATTTCTCTAAACTATTGTCTCACCTTGAAGGGAAACAGTCTTCAGGATGACCTGCATCTCTTTGGTGCTGAGAGCAGCCTTCAAAGTCACCTTACAGCAATTGTGACCCTTTCTTAGTGGGGTCATGGATTGTCGTGGCCATGGAGGTCCTGGGCACTACTTCTGTGTAGGTGTCTCAGAGTCCTAGCCCTTTCTGTTGCTGAAACCATTGGGAAAACCCCAATCAGCTAGAGTGGGATGTGGACATGTAATGAATCCTGTTTGCACTGATCTTTCCCAAATGTAGGTTCCTTTTCTCAGGTTGCCGTATCTAACTCTCTCCATTGCCTATAAAAGTAACTTAAGTTTAGTCTTACTTGAGGTACTGATGTTCTGTCACCTGTGGCTTCTTATGCTAAATATATTGAATGAAAATGGGGGAAAAAACCCTTGAATTAATGTGGAAGCTTTTCCTCCCATAGAGTTGTGGAAGTCAATGCATGTGCATTTTGTCTCTGAGAGGTCAGCTGGGCTGTATTGAAAGGTGCTAAATAAAGCTGTTGCATTCAGAAAAGCTGCCAATTCACCTAGGTCACTGCAAGGTTGAAATTCCAATGTCAATTTTCAGGAGAAGAGCGAGGGGCACTTTCAGAAACTATAAAGCAACTCTAGTAGAAGTTGCTGCAGGCAACAGAGCCACAGTCCTGTTAGAGCTGGGGTCAGAGCTGAGTTTCTGTCTGGAAGCATAACAAGGTCTTTGACCAAGTTCAGAAAAGTCTTCATCAGGGCAGACTGTGATCTGCTTTGAGTGCAGGCACTGGCTTGCTTTTCCTCTCTGTCTTTGCATTTTGGATTGTAGGGCTAAGATCTTCCTTCCAGAGTGAATAAAGACCTACTTTCTGTTACTGAGGACTTTTGTTGAGAAAGGAAAAGGACACAGACCTTTTTCAAAACGAGTTATGGATTCTAGGTCAAGAATAGTGCTGGCACATGGTCTGCTACACTGGAGAATCTCAAAAAGGGACAGTTCCAGTAGTAGTTCAGTTGTAATATTGTATCATTCATACTGGATATACAGCCATTAATTGTTTTGCATTAGTAATATTCTCTTTCAGGTGACATTTCTTGTGTGCACTCACCTACATTTATCTCCAATTGCATAACTAGTGGGTTAGGGATAATGAATTATTTTCATGTGGAGATGAGTAGAAAATGCTGTTTATTAGATATTGGGCTTTCAAGCATATTTGGATATTCCTTCTTTTATTCTCCAGTACCATTTCCTACTCAACCACCAACAACACCTTCAACACCACCTCCACCACCTACAATCCCACCTGCAAAAGAGGGTAAGTGCTACATGTGTGAGTTTATAGTAATTTTAAAGTGTTGATGCAATGTTTTTCTGCTTCTGATGGTATTTTAGACCTGTGGGGAGCAGATCTCACAAGGCATTTGCTGTAGAAACATTGTTGAGGCAGCTGGCTTAAATTTAATGAGCCAAAAATCTGACCTCATTGTTGTACTGTTAAAATTTGCTGAAAGGGGGGTTAACATATGTGACACTTCCTTTTTCCACAACTCCTGAACTATATACATTTTGCAACTGAAGCAGACAGTTTAATTATCCTAGGATCATTAAACTTCAAAAGCAGCATTATTTTAAAATATGTCTACTTTATGTAATGTGAAAAGTATGGGCAATATTCGGACTCTCCTCTTTAAATGCAGACTTCCTTTTATTATTATTTGAAGGTGTCATATCTTGTACAGAGGCATATAATATTGCTGTGAGAGGAGCATTATTGGTGAAGACTGAGGATCAAATACATCAGCTTGAAGTCTGTGGACCAAACTGATGTATAAATTGAGACTTTAACCCACAAGTGCAGGGAAAAAAGACCTTGTATATGTGTGTGTTTAGAACTGCATAGGAAGAGAAAATGAGGGGTTTTTGTTATCCCAGGAGTAATCAACAGAAAATTAAAAATACAGGTTTGTATCTTCTTGTCCTATTCTCTGGGTTTAGATGAAATATGATGATGAAATATGTTGAAAAATGTAACTTTGGTTTGAGACAGTTTACTTCTGACTCCAAGCAGTTCTGTGGATTTCTGTGAAGTGTTGAAGGTTCCCAGTTCCCATGAAAGAGTGAGCAACTTGTGTGAGCAAATGTACAACTCTTGCAGGCCATTTTGCATAAAAACATGCTGGAATCAGATGAGATGGTGAAACCTGCATTGCTCCTACACAGTGCAGTTGAAGTGCATTAGACACTGCAGACCTTAGGGTAACTTTATGAATGGAATATTTTCCCAGTGGGAACCTCCACAGTTGAAATTCTGTCATCTTGCTTACTGTGTCATGCTAGGAGTCTGGCATTGTATATGTGTGACTTTACTTAAAAACCTAAATAAAAATAGAAATGATAGGCCAGACTTTAAAGAATCATTGAAGTGAGTTCTGTGATAGGATCCGTTGGTGCAGACAATTCTCCCTTGCAGAGCTCAGCTGGTTCTACACCTGCACTGAAGTCAATGCCAGCAGGTTTGTTGACTAAAGCTAACATTATGAGCTAACATGTATTAACTAACATTAAACAAGGGCTTTTCATGATGGTTGCATTTTCTTAAGTGATTTTTGAGCTTTCATGAGGAGTTGAGGCATTGCTCTAATTCCAAAATTCTTGCTTTCTTCCTCAGTGTGCAAAGCAGCCAAAGCTGATCTGGCATTCCTGGTGGATGGGTCATGGAGTATTGGAGATGACAATTTCAATAAGATAATTAACTTCCTTTATAGCACTGTGGGAGCTTTGGATAAGATTGGTCCTGATGGAACACAGGTAATCAACGGGTGCAGAGATGGAGGGTGCATGGACTTGACAGGGTATTTCAGACTAGACCAGAAGTGAAATGAATCAAGAAGTAACTGACATCATTTCACAGTTCAGTGAAAATATAAACTGCTCTAGGTCAGTATCTTTTTATGCACACCATATGTTAAATTCTCAATATAAATTTTGGCAGCATGAGGGCTAAGTATCATTTCAGTCTCCTCTAATTCTAATGACATTTGAGTTTGTTAATGTTTTTGGTAATCATTGTAGTGTTTATTTATAAATAAACTAAGAATGGCATTGATAAGGAAAATTAAAAGTTCTGTTATTTTAAATCACACACTCTAGAGAATCTACAGTGCTTGAAATAAAATTTGCAACAATTGTTCCATTTATGTATTCATTTAGAGAGGTGCTCCAGAACATATTAATGGCAAATACGTTACTGTTTCAAGTGTTACCTGTATAATATATGGTTTGGGATCTCATTGGAAATTAATTTTAACTTGTGCAAACCCTGAAGAATACTTAGTTTTTACTGTTTCTTACTATACACCCATTTTTCCAAAATATAGTTAATGGTGCTTCAGAAACTTTGTCACAAGTTTAAACACAATAGCTCCTTTTAAATGAGGGGCACCACTTCTGGAATATGAAGACCAATATATGCTTTGTGAGTTGTGGGAGTTTAGTGCACAGTATTGTAATACAGGGTCTTAACTCAGTAGTGTCATATTTGACAGAGGCAATATTTCAAAATATATTCCTGAATCTTTCTATTATTTGCTTCATTCTTGCTCCCTAGCTTAAGTTACTTATGTGCAGTTATTAATTCATGGAGACTGAATTAAGTCCCAGCAGTTCTGAGTATGAATAACTGTACACATGTGAGCACCTGTAACCAGGATTTTGCTTTTGGGCTTGACAGAATGCTTCTGCCAAAGTGGGTATTACTGTTCTCATCCAGTTTGCTGCAAAATGAAACCAGAAAGTGTTAGATGGTTGCCAAGGTTGGAGACAGTAAAATTGAACTTTATTTAGTGAAAGCTTTCTTAAAGAGGAAAAAAGTCTGGCTTCAATTTAAAGATGAAGCAAAGTTACAAGATAAATCCTTGTTTTAAGTGGTCAGATTCACCTACTTTTTGCTTGCACAGTGGGTGGTGCTTTTGTAATGAACATCTTCTATGTGCACAGGTGGCAATAATTCAGTTTACTGATGATCCCAGGACAGAATTTAAATTGAATGCATACAAAACGAAAGAGACTCTTCTTGAAGCTATTCAGCGTATAGCATACAAAGGAGGAAATACAAAAACAGGTGAGAAAGGATGTGCTTGTAATGCAGATTTTTTTCCCTGCTTCTCTAAGAAGTATTTATTTCCCATTTGCTAAATGGTTTAATTAATCACTGCAAAACCAGTGATAACATGCTGTCTCCACACTGTAGATGAAAGACTGGGCTCTGAAATTCTGAAATAGAAAGTCTCTGTAATCTGTAGTTTACACACTTCAGCCCCTACTGCCGCATATTCACCCCACTGACCAACAGTGATAACAAGGATCAGGGAGGCAGGGAGAGGGGCAGGAGGGCTAAAGCAAATTAATTTGGGGGTAGTAGAAGGTGGAATGGAAAGTAATATGAAATCAGCTTGCCAAGTGAGCAGAAAAGTGATAAAAGGGAGAGGGAGGGAGGGAGGGAGGGAGCTTGCAGAGCATGTAGAAAACTGGAGAGAGTGGAGGGTCTGTTTGGATATAAGCCAGGACAGTTAAGCATCTGTGGGATGTTTAAGATTGGGATGGGGAAGGATGTTTGTTAAGGTTCCATTTTAATTAATCCCTTAAAATAGCTTTCTGATATAAAGAAATTATAGATGAGGGTTGAAAGGGTTAAAATCTGTTTTAGTTGGAAACCGTATGTTTTATTATTTTCAGACTGCACAGAAATTTCTTGCAGCTGTTGTATTGCATCCAGTTTCATCATTATCAAAATAATTTTCAATTTACTACAATGACATTCTCAGTTGTTAGTGTAGACAGTGCCCTACAATCTAGAAAAGGAAAGTTTTATTATCTCTAAACCAGCCAGCAGCTAAATACCACACAGAGCTCACTTACTGCCCATCCCTGGTGGGATGGGGAGGAGAATCAGAAAAGGGTAAAGCCTGTGGGCTAAGACAACAGTTTCAGGATTGAAATAAAGTAAAATACAATGGTAATTAAAAGGGGTATAACAAAGAAAGGGAGAGAAACCCCAAGAAAAACAGATGATGCTCGGCAGAGTTGTTCACCACCTGCTGACTGATGCCCAGCCCATTCTAGAGCAGGGATTGGCCCCTCCTGGCCAACTCCCCATGTTTATACACTGGGCAGGATGTTCTACAGTATGGAGTATCCCTTTGGCCAGTTTGGGACAGCTGTCCTGTGTACACTCTCCTCCAGTCCTCTTGTGCAGCTGCTCAGGGGCAGAGAGTGAGACACTGAAAAGTCCTTGACTCAGGGTAAGCACAGCTTAGCAACAACCAAAACACCATAATCAACATTAGCCTCATATGGAGTCCAAAACTCAGCACTGTACCAGCAATAAAGAGGGAAATGAAGCCGATCCCAGCTGAACCCAGGACACCCACACAAATCATGTTTGTGGTCTTCCCTTATGGATTGAAAAATGGAGGGACAAAGCCATCAGAACTTGAAACGCTGTGGTCAGAACCAAACTTTTCTAAATCTTGATTTTAACAAATACAGAATGAACAAATTGTCTGACTACTCAGGACACAACAGATTTCTCTTTTTATATATGTCTAACATGTGATATGAGAAGCCAATAGAAATTGGATTTATATCACAGTCAATGTCAATTTTTGTGTTACAGGCAAAGCCATTAAACATGCACGAGAAATCTTATTTACAGGAGAGGCAGGCATGAGAAGGGGCATTCCAAAGGTTTTGGTTGTCATCACTGATGGGCGATCACAGGATGATGTGAACAAAGTCTCCAGAGAAATGCAACTAGATGGTAAATTGTGTGGTTTTAAAAACAACTCACATGTTCTTTTTTTCTCATGAATTGCATCTAAGTAAGTGAGGGCATAAGGTACGGATAGCCTTTCCTCCAGATTTTCAGTTTTAAAGAAAACAGCAATTGCTGAGAAACACGGAATATCACTAGGGTATGATTAGATTCTGGATATTTTTGGTGATTAATGGAATTATTTTTCATTTTGGCAGCAGTGCTAAAATCATGTAGTAGTTAATGGAATTGTTCCCAGAATGAAGAAGTTGGGGAATATGATCCTGAGAATTTGGATTGTCATCTATAAAATGTAGTCTAGTGGTTATGAGCAAATTGAACTATTTTGTTTTCTACACAAAAGGTCCATTGAAAATTCTTATACTGTTTCTGACCTGCTCTCATGTTACACTAATTACCTCTAGGAATTTTTTTAAAGCTTCAATTTTAGAACTTTAAGCAGCCACACCATGTTGTGAGTCTAAGTGTAAGAAATGGATTAATTGTTGTAGAAGTTTGTACCAAAACCGAAAGGGCACAGTGAGCCACCTGGCACAAAACTAAAGGATGGAAGAAAAAAACTATCTTCCTTTTAATGTGAGGTGACCTGAAGAGAAATTACATTTGTGGCTTTTATTTGCTTTTAGCTTTGGCAGCCATGAAGTTCCCAGTATAGTTCACTGATTTCTGAAACCACATGTAATTGTCTAGCTTGGCTGCCTCCTTGTTTTGTTGCTAGATGCTGAGTGCAGGGGCTTCATCAATAAAGCATATGACAAAATAGTGGGCTTGCATGACCTGTTTTAAGTAGCAGTTAAGAAAACTGTGTATTTGTGAATAAATTTGAGTTTGTGGCTAAGCTGAACAGAAAATGTTCATCTCTCAGGTAAGTCCTGCAGTTGCATTATTAGCTCCAGGTCTGGGAATGGCCTCCAGAGAAGATGGCACTTTGTAAGGGTTCAGTTGCTGGGATGTGGCACTCGACTTCCCCTCTCCCATTTCCCCTGGAATGTGCTGCACAGTGAGGCTGCAGATAGGTTAGAGCAGGTACTGATGGACATCTGTGATGGAGGCTGGCACAGAGAGGTGCTGATCTTGGATGAGACTTGAAGATATTGTTCTAATGTATTAAGTCAAAGTTTTATTATGCTAAAAGCTCTGTAGAAGGTGATATATGCCCCTGGTTCTCATCCAAACTTAAAGATAATACTTGACTGGAATAAATTTGTGACTGAGCCATGCTAGAACAGTATATCCATTAACTGTATTCAGCCTGATGTAGAGAGGTTTTTTCCTTCATCTCTTATGGAAAGGAAAATGTTGAAAAACTTATGGCTCTTTTGTTGCTCCTGAAGCATGTAGGGTACAGTTTCCATTTGATTTAAATCCTTTAAGTCAGGCTCATATTTTGAAAAATATTCATACTAAATATACAGAACAGATGCAACCAGTGCAGTTAAATTGCTGATGAAATGAGAATGCATTTATTTCAGTGTTCACTCATGAGGCTGCAGTGCCTTGAAATAATATATGTACTAGCACGTGGCACAGAAAAAATCTGTAAAGAACCTGCAGGAAATTAATTTGTCTACCTTGTATTTATTCTGTGCTTGATACATGGATATTTTTGTGTAATACAATATCATTAATTACAGTATTAATAAATTTTAAATTAAATTAAATTGTAAATGCATTTAAACCTATGCTAAAACTTTAAACTACTGAGTAGTCATATATCTTCAAGAAAATGCTTAAAGTTTAATTTTAACTAATTAAGGATAAATAGCCAGAAGAAATATTTCACAGAGAATGTTTTCCTTTTATTTTACATTACATAAGTGAATTTTCTCATGCTATAGGGTAATAATTAAATGTCCAAGTTGGTGTTTAATCAGGAAAGGAGTCAGTGCAAATACAGTTATGTTCATATTGTATTTCCACTCTCAAAATGAATGATGCACAGGAATGTTCTTTTTTGTTTTACAGGTTTTACCTTTTTTGCTATTGGAGTGGCTGATGCTGACTATTCAGAGTTAGTTAATATTGGCAGCAAGCCCAGTGAAAGACATGTCTTCTTCGTGGATGACTTTGATGCCTTTACAAAGATTGAAGATGAGCTGATCACTTTTGTTTGTGAAACTGCATCAGCAAGTTAGCCATTTTGATTTATGTTTCTTTCTAAAATAACTGCTAAATACTGCGGAGGTTAATTTTCTATTAAGACAAATTCTTGATCTTTTTAATATAATTTAGTGCTGACTTTATAATGTTCCGCAGAAGATTAAGGAAATGAAGGTGTTTTGACTTCAAAATAATTAATGGCTGTTTCTGTAAAGCTAGAATACAGTCACTTGTTGTCAAAAACTCATTTCAACTGTTGTTGACATTTCAGAATCATTAAAGATAATTATATTTTATTTTCTAGGCTACTTTAACCCCCTGTAAGAATACTGCTAGCTACATTCATTCTTATTCAAGTCACATGGTTAATTTATTAATAGAGATTCAATCATTAACATTTTTGTTATGAAGTAGATGAGTTGTAGCCTAAGCAAAAGCATAAAACACATGCAAATTCTGAAATCTGTGAGAAAGCCACATTTCTGCCTCTTTATGAAAATTAAGGAATAGACATTCCAGAGCAACACTTAATGATTATTGGTCAGAAATTCACATGCTTTTAGGTGTGTGCCCACAATATATTTCCTTGTGTATAAGCCAGGAAGCAGGCACTGTGTAGTTTTATGATATGAACCATTTGTGACTGTAAGGAGTCCTTGTGCACAGGGCTGTGAGTTATCATGAGACTGAATTGCAAGAGCTGGTAAGTAAAAATAATGTTGCTTGTGAGCTCACACACAAATTGCTTGTGAGCAATAATGTTGCTTGTGAGATTTTGACCATGAGCTCTACTTTCAATGGTAGAGAGAATGTTAAACATTGACAATTGTCAACAGTATCATTTATTGGTCACTTGTGCTTGTTTTCTAAGTGATCTTCAAATGTGAGCATCCTGGGGTGCCATATTTGGTTGATATGCTGCTTTGGGCTTGTTGATTTCCCAGGACACCTTTCCTGGAATATATTAGTGACCTTTCTTCCCTGCCAAAAGAAATGTGTAAATCAGATTTACAGCTATTTAAAATGAGAGCACACATCTTAGGGATTGTTCTGATTTCTCTTGCTCATGGAAACTATAGTGGAGTTTGAAAAGGTACAGAGAATGTCAGCTGCAGTACTTGAACTTGAGATGGGTTAGGCTGGAGAAGCTCACAAACAGAGAATTAGGGAACACTTGGTTAAATCCCCATATAAGACATACTTTATTTTATGCAACAGGCAACGAATTTGTTGCTTTTTTTCCAATAAATTTGAAATTGCTGAAGAGGTTGTGAAGGCAGGTTTATAGGGAGCCTTAGACAAATTAACAGACAAGAAATCCATAAAAATATATTATATGGAGCACACAGGGAGCACTCCTTAATATCTTTGCTACAACCCTTGGGGATCCTGAGAAGCAACGACAGAATGGAGTAGAAAGTGGCCAGGTTTGCCTGTCCTTCCTACCCAACCTCTCCTTTTGCTGCTCTTGGGGGTGGAGTGCTGAGTTTAAGTCTAACTGCATGATTGTTGTGATTCAGTAGGATATCTCTTGTATTCTTAAGTATATCTTTTTTTTTTTTCCTTTCCAGCCTGCCCACTGGTAGTTAAAGATGGCAATAATTTTGCAGGTACAGTATTTTTGTGTTCATTTTTGTTTCTGACTTATTGAATCATTTTCAATACATTATTTTCACAGTATTAGGCAATACATTTCCCTTCACGCTAACAGGCAATGAAACTCTTAGATACAATTGTAGTTGTCTTTTTTTTTTTGTATCCTCTAATGCAGTATTAATTTAAATTAATAAAATATACTTTTTGATATCTTCCAGGATTTAAAATGATGGAAATGTTTGGTTTGGTTGAAAAGGAGTTTTCAGCTGTGGAAGGGGTTTCCATGGAACCTGGCACATTTAATGTTTTCCCATGTTACAGACTGCACAAGGATGCTTTGGTATCCCAGCCTACCAAGTATGTATTCACATATAAATACTCAAAAAACACATGAAGATAATTTTATAGTGCAGGCAATTATTCATTTCAGGGACTAGTATTTTTAAGTCAGAAGTGCAGAGGTGCTAGTGTATATCTGCAATATACTGATGAATAGAAAAACAGTTTGGTGCTCTGACACTTCAATCAATTTAATTCAAAAAGAACAATTGTAGGTAAAAGTAGGTAAGCCCACTGGCTGTTTTGGTTTTCCCACGAGCCTGTTTCAGGCTTGTGTCTGTGTAACACCTGGCAATTTCGTGCAGGCCCATGTCTGGGCAGATTCCAATCTGCAGCAGTTTGTGAAGGGTGCCTCTGGAATGCAGGCTGAAGTCTCACAGAGTTCAGCATGTCCTTGAAACGAGGGTCAGAATGAGAGCCTGCTTCAGCTGTCCTCAGTGACTTCTACTGCAATCTATGTCCCGCCACTGGTTACAGGGGAAGGTTAACACCCCTGCGTTGAAGCGAGTCTGTGTGAACCCCATCTGTACTCCTGGGAGGCAGGACATCTTCCAGTCACAGGGAGTGTGTCTTGGGAGGGTTATGGAGGAGGCCATGAAGAATCTCCTGACTGAACTTTTACTGTCATTCCTCAGAGAGGAAGTGATGGAAACCCTGTTTCTTGTATAAACAGTGTCTGTGTTTTGTTGGATTCCTCTCAGTCCAGAGCCCTACTCCATTTTAAGTGGCACCAGAGAGAAGCAGTGGCTCTGATGGATTACACGTGGGAAGGTTAATGAAAAAATATTCTTTAGCTAAGATAAATAAGAAAGAAAAATAGTGGGGAATTGAAGGTTTATATTAGATATCATCAGAGTGTGTGATTGTCCTGTTGTGTTTCATTTGGAGCTGTACTTCTTGGTGCTATTTCACATTCTCTTTGTTTTGTTTCCTCCTGGGCCTTGATGGACCGAAATGTCACGGGATTAATATTTCTCACTTCTTTTTTCCCTTTCTGCTTCTTTCTAATTTGATCTGCTGCCTTTATATGCTATTCTCTAGCTGCCACCCCAGCCCAGTCTTACTGCTTCATTAGACTTTCACTCCTTTTCATGGTTCAGAGAACACCTTTCTCTTGATGATCCACAGGTATGTCTGAAAAATACCACTTGGCTTTGTCACTTCATCTGTGCACTGAATGCCATTAATTTTATTTTCCTTTTTGAGCTTTGTATCCCCAAACCTTGCATTTAACCCACTCTGCTTATTGAATTAGCTTTCATTCTTGTACAATAGACACACTGTAAAGGCTTTTTTCTTTTATCTATTGAGTTCCCCCTCTTTCTCTATGGGAAATGGGCAGTGTAACATCACATTTGATCACCTACTGACACTGTGCAGAATATATTGATGATATATCATGTTAACTCTCTTTTCAGCATGATTCATACGATGTGCCAGAAACACTTAAAAAGGAATGGGTCATATTTGGGGAAAATAAATTGTTTGAACAACTCTTGAGACCTCTTTCAGATACCCTTACTACAGTTTTAAGGAATCAGACTCATTAACATTTAACACACAGTCAGTTGTCTCAGACATGTCCAAATGTTTCACTTTGGGATTTGACAACAAAGCGTTAAATTAAACTTGAAGTAAGAAATAATGAATTTTTGCAAATTACATAAAGTACTTCTTTTATATCATAAACTTCCTCTCTCTTCTACATAAATTCTAGGAAACCAGATTGTATTTCAGTATGTGATCTGTTCTGACTTCACTTTCTTTTGTATTGGCTTTCAAATGTATGAACTCCATTCTCTATATTTTATAAAGCTTCCTATAACAGTCTGTCACTCCTAATTTTAATCCATTTGTAATGGTTTAATGACAAAGGACATGTCTATTGAGACTGGTTTTCCAAGCAAGTTCCATTGTCTCCTAAATCAGACAATTTCAAAGGTCTTGAGAGTGGCTATTGTTTGTTAAAAGCTTTAAATATAATTAATTTCAGCTTTACTTCGAACTGACCTCTGATTTATTCTTCAAATTTAAAAAAAAAAGTTAAATTTTAAGGTCAATTTTGTAAATTTCAAGGGAGACAATAACTTCTACTTTCTTCATAAGCATTCTTTTAGAGTTATCAAGTTGAGTAGTTTTTATAGACACATATCACTTTTCATTCTTGATTTATAAGGAAATATACAGAGTAATAGAAAGCATGCCGAGGGAAATTCTGATGAGTAAATCACCAGATTTAGCATTGTTTCAGTTTCAAAGCCATTTTTTCTCTTACAGGTATTTGCATCCTGAAGGTCTCCCTTCTGATTACACCATCACGTTTCTCTTTCGGATACTGCCGGACACACCTCAGGAGCCCTTTGCTCTGTGGGAGATTTTAAATGAAGCCTATGAACCACTGGTTGGAGTTATTTTAGATAGTATGTGTTTTGTGTTTTATCAGTGATTTTAACTATACAAGTGATTAATTCTGTGTCTAGTTTTATTATTGCCAGTGTTTCAATCTGCTGCCAGAACAACCAGCTGAATCTGGCAGGGAATAATTTCTAATGCATGGTTCTTAGATTCAATTTAACTGAGTTTAATTTGGAGTTAGAGTCAAATTTTGAGCTAACTGCTTTAAACTGGATTCCAAGCATCTGTACTAGATGCAATTTGATGTGAGGTACTCATCTGCATTTAAGATTTCCAGTGCTTTGAATCTGATTCGATCAAATCTGTCTTGATATAAGCCAGTGGGACTGGGAGCATATGTAGAGGAAATGCAGTCTGGTGAAGAGTTAGGACCACGGACATGAACTCCAGATGGCTCTTCATTTCTGCTTGGTTTTACTTTCACAATTGTGAAACAGGGATTATAATTTACAAGGTTTTGCTGTTGAGAAGGTGAAGCTATTGTTATACCTGTTCTTGATAGCTGCCAGTTTGTCAGCTTGAAATAGGTGTGAATTAGGCATTTAGCCAGCTTGAGGAAGAGTTTTTCTTGTCCAACTCTCACAGAGAATGAATGAGAGAGTAGAACCAGGTAGATATGGGTGAGGTAGACTCAGAACTGCTGGTCCATCCTTCCTGTCAAACCAGGAAAGAGCATTTCTCTGATATAACTTGTTACATGCAGGTCAGTATGTTGTTTATGAATGTGTTTTACTAACATTTGAGCTGTTATCTTTGGTCTGCTTTGTTAATTGCAAATTGACTCTTTCAAATATTGTATCAGAACCTTTCTTTAACGCAGAGCCCTTCGTTTTGATCTCACACAGATGGTGGAAAAACTCTGACTTTCTTTAACTATGACTACAAAGGAGATTTTCAAACTGTAACTTTTGAAGGTCCTGAAATAAGGAAGATATTTTATGGGAGTTTTCATAAGGTTAGTAGTGACAATAGGGAGAAAAAGCACTCTGAATAAAAACATGTGAGTTTTTCATGTTTCCAAATCATATTTCATGAGGTCAATTACTGCCAAAAAAAGTGTATTTTGCATCACCTACCTTACTGTCATATGTCTCTTTGCAGTATTAGGTTAACATTAAACAAATCATAATTTTTTCACAAAGCTGATGTGTTAAATTTTCATCTCATACTTTTTGCCTGTATTTTAGAGTTCATTTAGAAATACATATCTTGAAAAGTAATTTAGAAATAAATGAACTTTTCCTTTTAAGATTTGGATTGGCAGTGTCATTCAAAATAAAATGTCCAGGAAAGAAAAATATATTTTTTAATCAGTTGTAATTTTAAAATATATTTTAAGAGTTATGCCATGTTGAACTTTCTTTTGTTATTTGAGAACTTTTAACATTCTTTCTGAAAGCAGGTGAAGCAGCACTGGGATTGTAGCACCTATTTGTTCTGGAGGGCAATTTTGTCGTTTACTTTCTTTCCTGATGTTTGGATCCTTCCTAAACAAAACAAACAAACAAACAAAAACCCTGAGAGCTTGCTCATGACAGGACAGTTGTAGCTAGTCCTCCCTACTGGGAGTGTCTCTGCTGCATCATTGAGGGACAACAGAGTGTGATCAAGGCAGAAGGAAATAATTTAGTTGTGCTCTGCTTTCTGTACTGCAGTTGATGTGATTTGATTTTTTTCAGTGTAAAAACTTCACTATGGCAGTGTTTGCTGTCAATATATAATTTACAAACTAAATTTTACTGCTTAGTTTCGGCTTCTGCAAATGGCTGGCTATAATGGGTGTAATGGTGAAATCCAATGCCCTGTACAAGGAATAACCACATAAATCAAGGTTCTGTGGGATCTGAGTGGTAAATGAACATTGTGCAGATCTTCTGTTGGGACAAATTATTTATTTATTGAATAAATTATATAAGTTGACAATTTCTTTGCAGATGCTCCAGAAGTAGATAAATAAACCAAATTAATTCTACAGTTTACAATCATAATAATTCAGGTTGGATGGGACCACTAGAGGTTATCTAGGTTATTTGCTTTGGAGTGTTCTTTGAGTTTCATTAGCAAACATAGAGTTAGGAGCTCATTTCAAAAAATGCCCCCCTTTTCCCAAGGAAAGAGCATATGTATCTCATCTGCTCCTTTGTACATTAAAACATCTTCTCTTTTGCTCAGTTGCATGTTGTTATCAGCAAGACCACGGCCAAGATAATTATTGACTGCAAGGAAGTGGGAGAGAAGACCATTAATGCAGCAGGGAATATAAGTTCTGATGGCATAGAAGTACTGGGGAGGATGGTGAGATCCAGAGGACCAAGAGACAATTCTGCACCGGTGAGTGGAACAGTAACAACACTGTCTAACATTTAAAATATCCTAAAAACCAACTGTTTGTGAACTTTGCAGTCAGTTTCAACTGGAAGCCAAGTGAATTTATATTTTAAATAGTAAAGTTCCAGCATTTCAGAAATTCTGCAAAAGCCTGTAGTAGTTGTCAACTTCGGCAAAATCTGTTTTTAATTATTTTAATAAATGAAATAATAAGATCATTATTGTTGAAATTTTATTCTCAAAAACATATGTAAACACAGTTGATACATTCAGATATTATTTGTGTTCCAAAAATAATTACATAGAGTAATATCATGTATAACTCCTTTTCCTGGAATGATTTAAACTTTGATTTTTAAAATATTTTGTAATTATTCCCCATGTCTCTTATTCTCTCTGATTCTTTGTTTGCCCCTTAATTCACTGTCTGTTCACAAAAAAATTGAACTGGTTTTGCACAAGCTGTCCCCAAGAGCTCCCATCTTAGTATACCTAGCTCTTTTATAAGACATTTTAAGTGTGAGAGGTCTCCCCTCTCCCCCAGTTTAAGTGCTCATTCATTCCTCTGAAATTATCCTCCTAGAAGCAGTAATTGATTGTTCTTTCTGCATGACAACCAATGCGTGTCTTTCAGTTTTGACTTTTTTGTGTGTAGTAATGTTTGCTAATTTTCCTTGAACTTTCTTGACCCTGGAATGAGTTTAGCAGAGAATGTCAACCTTGAACCAAGGATTGACTTGAATAAGAATGAGGTTTCAAATATGTATTTACTTGTTAATGTATGGAAATACTCTTGTTTAGTAAAAAATAAGCCCTCAGAATATGTCTCTGTATGAAAAGAAAGAGCTTTTAGGACTCAAATTGATGGATAATAATTATATGAAGCCTGGAAAGACAATTACACAGAGAAATCTTTGTAGTCACATTCCAACAGAAACAGAAAAAGACAGACTAAGGAAATCTTGGAATTAGAGAAGCCTTTGTAAAGAAGTGGAAAGAAATATGTCTTTTGTTAGAACATAGGAATCTATAAAAAAAAAATCAGACTGCCCACTCACTGAAAAATTTGATTTTGTTCAAATGAACTGTAAAGCTGATGTAAGATTAGAAATGTGTAGATGAAGATGAAAATTCTTTAGTAGGGTTAAGCTCTCTTCTAGTATTATAATATATACCAAATTAGAAACAAATTAAGAAAGCACCCAAATACCATCCTCTGAAGTTTCCATTCTGCACAATTTATGTATATGGTGCAGTACTTCTTTAGTCACATTTAAGACATGAATGAATTGGTTTCCTACTCCAAAATTTGGAGAACATCAAAGGAATCTAGTAAGAGGCAGGATAGAAGTTCTCAGAACAGTTACTAGATTAGTAGATCTCTCAGTTTTAGAGATGCTTATTACAGAAAATAAAAGTAAGCAGACAGTTTCTTTGGAACAAAATTGTGGATGTTTTGCTCTAATTGTATTCACATGGAACAGTTTAGCATTCTTGGAATGTTTTTAGTGTATTTTTAAAATAAATCAATACAGAGCAGTCATTTGAGTTTTGCCAGACATTTCAATTTTGAGAAAATATAATTGTACCAGAGTTTTCTTTCCCATCAATATATGCAGTGTGCAATGGTAAAATGAACAGGCAAAGATGGATGGATGGATGGATGGATGGATGGATGGATGGATGGATGGATGGATGGATGGACGGATAGATAGATAGATAGATAGATAGATAGATAGATAGATAGATAGATCAAAAAGGGGATTAGGCTCAAGGTGCCTAATCCTTTTAACACTCCTGAATGAGTCATCTCAGGATTAGATCGTAGCCAGAGCAGTGAAACCTGACTGGGACCTGCAGCAAGTAATGTTTTCTATTCCTTCAGTGGGATTTAATGAAAGGCCCAACTTTAAAACATTATCTACAATTCACAGACCTTCTCTTTATTGATGTTTCCTCCTCTTTGAGCCTTGTTTGCTTGCATGTATATGTACTATTAATAGTATTGTCTAAGGTGGTCTGTTGAGAAACATTTGCAGAGCTGCAACCTGGTTAGATGAGGACTTTTCCACCTTACTGATTCTGTTTGTGGGGCTGGATATTTAGAAAGCAAAATCACTATGAATGCATAGACTTATGAATAAATGTTTAAGAGTAGCAAAGGAAGCTTTGTTTTCAGTTTTAGCTTGAGTCAGAGTAACACACATAATGTTTTTAAAAAAGAATACTGAGTCATCCAACATTTGGTTGGTGAATACAGCATTTTAGAAAATGTCTGTTTGCTCTTTAATTTACACCAACATACTTTATTCCTATGGATGTCCAGATTGCCTAGTCCAGACAAAATGAATACATGTACACACCTGTCTATAAATTTTGTCATCCTACCATTGTTCAGGATAACAGAATAGTTCGGGATGGACTGGGTTATGGAACAAAATGACAATGCAACTAAACTTCTGAACCTAAGAACTCTACAGAACCAGCTCTGGTGTTGCTGTACCCCACTTCTGGGATGTCTGATTTGCTTAAGAGCAGTATCATGCAAATGCCCAGGTATTCTGTGTCCCAGAGCAGTGTACTTTTATCTGCCTGCACTTTTATCTGCTGCTGCACTACTGAGGCCTCCTGGAGTTAGGAGCTTAGGGATGTGCAGCAAAGAGGGAGACTAAGTGGCTCCACGTGGAGCCAGCTTCCATTTGACACAGACATGGACACAGACTTGCTGGACTCAGGGTGGATCTCCATGGAGCCAAACTGAGAGTCCAAATGCTGCCTTCATGCTGCACTTCAGCTGTCTGAGGTGTTTTGCATGGTGCCAGCTCATTGTTTCTGCATCTGTAGTACAGCAAATCTACAAACCAGCTAATCTGCTGGCAGGTGAGGAGAATGTCTATTTATATGAAAGTGTGCCTTTATTTAAAATATAATATTTGACTTTTATAAGGAAAAAAATGAGGCAAAACCAAAGGTGCACATATGTAATTCATTTTAACAGCTTTAGAAGCAATGCAGTTATAAGAAAATTTTAAAATTCATTCCTCTGTTCTGATCTTAAAATAATGTCGCTGAAAATAATGGGAACAAACCCAGCATTCTGTCTCTAGCAGTTCCTTGAATTTTTTAACATGTGGGGTTAATTTGATGGGATGTTCTGTTCCATACCATTCTCTATTCAGTATGCACATAAACAAGACATGGAAAAAGAATAGAAATAGTAACAGAAGAAAACTTCATCTCTGTAGACCCCTTTGTTCAGTAAGGGCTGTAAAGGAGATAATTGGTTTTACCATTGAGTCCTATTTAGTATATTGTTTCTGAGTATCTAGCAGCCACTATTTTCAGCAAATGTGTGTATTCTTGCAGATTAAATTCTTGTCCAAATCATGTTCCCAGACCTGTGATGGGAATTTTATTTTCTGCCCAAAGTTGTCACGTGGTGACCAAACTTTTCCCCATTCTTAAGCTATCATTGCCTGGGGATAATACAGATAAGAGAGGGCATATTCTAAAGCAAAATTAAACTGGAAAAAATGAGAAATATTATTTGTGGCTCAGCTCCAGTATAAGTAATAGTCTACAGAAGACCTTGTCCCAGATAAAATATGAATAGCAGACCAGAGGGTCAAGAGGAATTATTCAGAGAAGCTAAACTCTCTTTCGCCTGACTCTTGATGTCCTTTTTGCTATAAAAATATACTGGAATACACCATTGGGCAAAGTAAAGAATTTAAGCAAGGAGTGGGGGAAAATTCAACAAATGCATGCATCATTTAACCTTGAACAGCTTTGCTCAATTCATGTAATGTCTGATAGTTCAGATGAATTGGTTGGACATACATTCGGTCGAAGCAGTGGATTTACCATTTAAGTGTGATATTTGTGGCTTGCTGCTCAAAGTCAAAAGCCTTTGTCTAATCTGAGTGCTTGAATCAAGTTGGCTTTGCTTGCTGATGGCTCCGTTTTGCACTGATCTTACATCTAACAGTCATATGTTACATCACCCTTGTTTTGAAACAGCTGCAGTTACAGATGTTTGACATTATTTGTGCTACCTCATGGGCCAATCGAGACAAATGCTGTGAACTTCCTGGCTTGGTAAGAAACCTCTTTCAATAACTGTAGAATTTACCTTTTATTTTCTACTTTGTTGAGACAAATGTTTTATTGGGAATGGATGCTTAAAAGTTTTTAAAAATGTTCATCTCTGTTTGGATTACTTGTCCTATTGAAAGTCAACTAGATGTATGTTTCTAAATCAAGTGGGTGCTTTTGAGTATTGTGTCTTAGACTGTGCTAAATACTGTGTCTTAGATTGATAAAATACCTAGCATTTGAAGTTCTGCACATCATTCTTCTCCTATCTTAACCTTTTCATAGAGAGATGAGGAAAATTGCCCTGCCCTTCCTCATGCTTGTTCCTGTTCAGAAGCCAATAAGGGTCCCCTTGGACCTCCTGGACCACCGGTAAGCTTTTGTTCAGCTTTGTAGTGAACTGTACCAAATAGTCCACTGGCCACCTTTATTTCAAAACTGTGAATCTACTGCCATTGTATAACTAATAAGGTTAAATTACACTTTCAAGTGCTGGTAAAGAGATAAAATTATATTCAGTTTATAATGAAGATGCTATGAATTATGTAAAGAAGGATTATGCTGAAGCAGTTGGGGTATTCTTTAGCCCTGGAACCCTTTTATCTGTTTGTTTCATTAGGTACCTCATAGGTAGTGCCATTTATTTTCAAATTTGGTTTGTGGAAACTCAGACAATTACTCAGACCAGAAATGGAGATATAGGCCCACTAAATTCTGAGAACCCAATTTTGCATCCCTGTTGGAGTCCAGGACATCCCTCTGTCTGCCCTGGCTGTCTCGAAACCCTGGCAGAGGGCTTGGGGACCTTGGCAAGAAGTCAGAAACACCTGTGGCTTCGATTTTAGCCCATGGGAGAGGCTGCCAACTCTATATGAGGAATTACAAGCCAAAAGGGTTTGAGTAGTGTAATAGGTGAATTGCCACAGGGTGGAAAAGCAGAATTTGGGGGTTTTTAGAATGTAATTCAGGGGTAAAAGATGGAGGAATCTGGGCGTGTCCTAGCCTTTTTTCTCCTTCTTCTTGTCCTCCATGTCTTGGTGCGATGGTGACACTTTTCTATTGGTTTAATGTAGAGATTCACTATTTAACATAGGTGGTGGGCATTGGTGCAAAATCTGTAAATATGCAACATGTAGTTTTGAGTATATAATGTGGGAGTTGCCCAGGGCTCGAGGGAGACTGCCATGGCTTCGGTACTAGGCAGACCTTGGCAGGTCAGAGAGAGAAAGTTACAGATAAGAAATAATAAACAACCTTGAAAACTCGACTTCACGCATTCCAGACCTCTTCTTCAGCTACTGGGCTAGGGGAACAAGGACTTCTACGATTTTGGGGTCATTCCAAGCAAGCAAACCCCGACACATCCCAAGGCTGATTTTTATCAATTTAGGAAGGCTCTGCGACGGTCCATTATTGGTTTGGGTTAACAAGAATCCTGACTGGGAGATTTGTTGAATGGTCATGGTTTTTTTCTGTTACGACTAGATAAATATGACTGGTATCTTAGGGCTGCTTGCTGAATGAGTTTGAGATGAGGGTCTCTTGTGAATAGTTTGAACTGCATATTTCTCAGCTCATACTGTGTCCTGGATGTTCCAAGGGCATGTTTTTAAATGAAGGAGACAGGGAAGAAAGTAAATGAAAATGTTTTTGGTGTTAAAGTACACAAAACACATGAGATGCATGTTTAAGAACAAAATTGACTTGCACATAAGGCCTACAGATAGTAGGTCCTAGCAGACATTAATCCTCCTGATACCTCAGAGGGTAGTCTTTCTGCAAGAATTGTTCTTCAAACTCAGGTATAAAAAGCTGGAAAGAAATTCAGGAGGAAATTCACTTAAGAGCTGCATCTTAAACAAGGAGAAATTATTCTATTCTCCTATTTGAATACACGTTATTAAACAAGTATTGATTAAAGTTTTCATTTCCACATTTTAGCATCCAGTTTGTGTTCTCTAAAAAATAGGGTAATTCACATTAAAATGTGAAATGAAAAATGTTTGAAAATTATTTGATTGGAAGGATGTGTATTACTATAGTTCAAAAGATATATGGATCAGGAATTGCTAAGGCTTAACCCAGTAGTAAAATAATGTACTTCTATATATTACATTTAGGATTAACCATGTTTTGAATAGCATAGTGCCAGGCAAGAGGAAACTTAAAATCAAGCAGAAAAATCACTGCCAAGGCAGGGAAATATGTGATTCTGGAACTCAGCCTGTTATAAGTTATTCTTTTTTGCAGACAGTTAGATGGTAGAGCTCTGCAAAAAAAAAAAAAAAAAAAGAAAAAAAATTTCAAGGCGTATGAAAAATCAGAGCAAAAGGAATAAAGTCAGTGTTCATCTCTGCGCCAACCAAAAGTCAGAAAGTCATATGTGCTATGTCTGGTCAGGAGTGCTCCAAGTCATTAAAATGTCATGTGACTTTTCTCCAAGCCAAGGATTCTTCTGTTTCAGAGATCAGAATCCTACCATGTAGCCAGTTTTAAACATTAGGCTAAAAAAAACTCCAAATAAAATGCTTCCATTTGTTTGGGACAGTAACTCTAGAAAGAATTTTAACCTTTTAGAAAATGCATCACTTCAGGTAAGACAAAGTGTTGTTTAGAGTTAAGATTATCTGGCAATTTTCATCATGGGATACTGTTTTCGTGGCTTCATTTTTTGGCAGAATTTGATCCTGCTGTCTGAAGTTCCCCACACAAAGCAAAAATGAGATATCACAGAAAACTAATGCCTACATTTGAAAGGAACACTGCAGAATAGAAGGTGAAGGAGCCAAAATTGTTGAAGGATTGGAGAAATTTAACTGCCAAAAATATAAAAGCTTTCAGTGCTTCATAGGTTTTGACTACTAAAAAGAAATGAGGAGGTGTCTTGATAACAGTAGATTAAGACCTGTTTCTGGTGGAAAGCACTGGCTGCTAAGAAGTTATTCAAAATAAGGGAAGAAGGCATAACATGAATTTTTTGCCACAAAAAGAAGCACAAAAAATTTTGAAATTAATCACACAGGCTTAGAAGTGCTGGGGAATAACCACCAAAAAGTTTATGAAAAAACTGAGGGGGTCTCTTCTGATGCTTTCATCTTAAATAAATGTTCTTCTGGAAATTGTGCTTTTCCCAAGCAAGCTTCCTGGGTTCAGAACATGGACAAGTGTACCAACTTCTGCATGAATATGAAAGCATATCATTTAATGGCTGAGCATTAGGCTATTTCTAAGCATATATTCTTAGTAAAAATGCAATCCATTTATGAGAACAAAATGGGAGAAAACTGTGTGTTTATGTTAAAAAGTTGCAGTTATTATGCTGAGGAATTTTTTAATCTCAGAGTTAGGAGTAAGGCAGAGGAAGGAGAAAGGACAGCAGATTGGAATGCAGAAATGTGAGTATCTGGAACTTTTCAACTGGCAATTGGAACTTGGAGAACATGGGATGAGATTTTAGGGTCAGAGCTGGCTGTGGTGGAATGAGTCATGGTCATAGAGATGTGGGATGGAAGAGAGAAATCTGAGGGAGTTGGGAGAGGTTGTGGAAAATTGTTCTGTGATCACACATGTGAAGACCATGCCATGATACCTTCATTGAAGGGCAACAGTATTATGGGATTTCCAGACATTTCTGTTATTTCTCCTATTTCAAGTCTCATAGATACTGCATATGAGGACATTTTCTATTCTTACCACTTTAATTTAACTGCTGTTATTTTTGTAAGTACTTATTGTAGCCCATAAAGAGTTCTATTCAGTTATGGTGTACAAGGTCCTTTCTGAGTACAATGAATACCTGTAAAGCTCATATTCCAAGAGATTAGGCAATATACTCAGATGGGGGAAGAGGGAAATTTATGTGAAAAAAAAAGTTATTTATGCTGTCCTAGAACAGAAAGCACATGTAGATGTTGTTGCAAAGCACATTCATGGCAGCCATCCACAGATATATGGTACTCCAGTGTCTCAGATGATATTAATAAAAAAGGCAAAAGTGGGTTAATAAATGATGAGCAGATGTAGGCATTGCTGAAGAAAGCAAAAAAGAGAAAAATGTCCAGAAGAACATTTTACCTAAGAATAGCTCCAAATTATACCATGGTCTAGTAGACTCTGGAGTTATCCTTGCTGAAAACTATTCCTAAATCATTAGAATCACAGAATTATAGAACTGTTTCTGTTGGAAAAGACCTTCAAGATGATTGAGTCTAGCCATTAACCCAGTACTGCCAAGTCTGTCACTAAACCATGTGCCCAAGTGCCACATCTACATATTTTTAAACACCTGTGGGGATGGTGACTCCATCTTGTCCCTGGGCAGCCTGTTCTAAATCTTGACAACCCTTTCTGTGAAGAAATTTTTCATAGTATCCAATTTAAACCTCCCACAGTTCAATTTGAAGCCACTTCCTCTCATCTTGTCACTGTTACCTGGCAGAAGAGACCGACCCCCACCTGGCTACAGCCTCCTTCCAGGGGGTTGTGGAGAGTGACAAGGTCTCCTCTGAGCCTCCTTTTCTCCAGGCTATACGCCCTCAGCTCCTTCAGCTGCTCCTCACCTGAGTTGTGCTCCAGACCCTTCCCCAGCTCTGTTGCCCTTCTCTGGACATGCTCCAGCCCCTCAGTGTTCTTGTAGTGAAGGGCCTGGAACTGGACACAGCATTCAAGGTGTGGCCTCACCAGTGCTGAGTACAGGGACACAATCCCTGCCCAGGTCCTGCTGGCCACACTGTTTCTGATCCAGGCCAGAATGCTCTTGGCCTTTCTGGGAACTCAGCCATTAACAATGTGATTTTGGCGAGAACAGACAGATGTGCAGGAGGTTTCAGCAGCTGGAAGGAACCCATGGCCACATTTCCCTCCATATCAGAGCTTTCAGTGTTATTTTGATTCTTACATAGTGTGCATTCTTGGCTCTAAAAAGTAGTCACATCTGTGTTTAAATCTGTTCCTGTGGATGGCCACACTTCAGTATGTTCCCAGTTTAATTACTCCAGTGGAAGGATATTGACAGGATATTTACTGATTCTTGAACGCTGCTTCAGGAACAGGAAGAATCTGTTTGGGCTTCTCTGGATTTCATTTCTGTTTGAGAGTTTTGGTTTTCAGTGAGTCCCATGCTTGTGCTTTACAGGGTGGTCCAGGTGTCAGAGGTGCCAAAGGTCATCGTGGTGATCCAGGTCCAAAGGTACTTTTTATAGCACTCTGCATTTGACAGATGCATGGGTTCTTGGTTTATCTCTGCTGCATGGAAACCTTGAAATGAATTCCAGATTGTCTCTGACGTTTTTGAGGAAAAAGCATAGTGAAATGTCATTGACATTTGCTGTGGCTCTTTCCAAAACAATTACTTTTCCTATTTGTTCCTTGATAAAAGATATAAAATTCAGAATGCTGCTTTCACAGCATAAATCATCTTTCTTTTTTTTTTTCTTTTTTTTTTTTTTAGTATTTATAAAGAAACCAGACAGTTTTAAATTGAACCCTAACTGCTCAATCATGTTAACTCATATTTCAGATGTTTCTGAATCTATTGGTATTTAATTCTTCAAACAGAAGCTGCCTTTGTCCCTATGATAAGAGTTTAACTTATGTCCTGTGCTACTTTAGGGACCAGATGGACCTCGAGGTGAAATTGGTGTTCCTGGACCACAGGGACCTCCAGGACCACAAGGACCCAGTGGACTTTCTATTCAAGGGCTTCCAGTGAGACTTGAAAAATCAATGGGCTTTTTTCTGAGATCTTTTAAACAGCAAATAGCTTAGACTAGACTGAAATAGCTTTTGGTGTTGTGATCAGAATCTGAATTTCAATATTTGAGGTGAAATCACAGATGTGGGTTTGACCTCTAGTGAATATGTGTTAGATGCCAAAATTTCTAATTTTTTATTTTGAACTGAATTTTCAGTCAGCTGAAAGTATTTGATTGCAGGTTGAATATGACCTGGGTATTAGCATCCAAGCCTGTAGTCAAGTGAAAATAAATTGCAGTGGGGGCTGTGACATGGCACTAGACCAAAATGTTAATATTCTCTCTTTTTCTGGCTGTACTGCTCATCACAGATCAGTTCTGACTTGAAAGGTGTACCCAAGTAAGAACACCATATTCTCTGCCAAAATTAAGCAATAACATTCATTCATAATAAAATCTATCATCAGAGGAAGTGATTAGACCTGGAGTTTGCAAGGCTGTTGTGAAATAAGTCACAGAATTTCATCATAAATAAGCATTGTTAGAATAATGAACCAGTAGCACTTATCTTGTTTCATACACCTCTCCAGTAGATGAGTACAGACAAGCCTAGAAAAGTAATAATTTTTTTTTCTGCTAGGTTTTTTTTTTTCAAATTTACTACATTATATTACAATTTCATCCTTTTTCCAGCCTATATGATACTAATGAAAAATACAATGGCTTATCAAAGCTGTATGTTCTTGATTATGTTGTCATGGAAAATAATAAGAATACTTTAATTATAAGAGCAGTTATTTCATAGAGAAATTAGTTTTTTATAGAGGTTAAGGTTTGTATATTATCTATAAAAGTACATTCTTCTCATGCATATATACCATAGAAACATGCCTAGTTTCCACAGAAAACCCCTTTTTCAGCATTATTGGAGATACTGGTGAGGCCTGAAGTGAGATGAATTCCTTTAAAGAGGAAAAGAAAATAGCTACCTTTTTTTTGGTAACAAAATGGCTATAGTTTTATCAGGTTACTTATGAAACCTTTAAAATTAGTTTTATTTTTTATGTTTATGACTTCTACATTTGCATTTTTGCAAATAAGAGTCTGTATGTTTGCTTTTCAGAAACAAACGTAGTCTATTTTCTTACTGGTTGCTTTCTTTTTTTTTAAGAAGCTGAAGGGAACTATTAAAAATAGAAAATAATCATATATTTGGTTTATTATGTGTGATTGTTTATTTGCAGGGGCCACCAGGTGAAAAGGGAGAGAAGGGAGATCTTGGTTTTCCAGGCCTGCAGGTATTCTCTATTGTATACCCCGTCACTTACTAAGTTTGAATGTTGAATTGACATCATTGTGAGTTTAGGGCACATTTTCCAAACTGCTGAGAAATGTGTTGTTGGGGTGAATTTAAACAGGGGTTTAGAAAGAGGAGGAATCTAGGGTAGGCTGGTGTGCAGTGACCGATTCACTTGGGCCTGAAGAGCTGGTTACTTTCTTGTTTAATGCTGAAATTTTGTCTCTGTAGACTCAACACCTCTGCCTTTTAATGATGTGTGTTTACCCATCTCTCGTTTCACAGAAATGCCTTCTTTACTGAATTTCTTCTATGGCACCAACCATTATTGAGCTTACTGGTTCCATTTATTCAGAATATGTCATAAAGTTTCACTTGAAAATTATTTAGTTGGATTCTGTTAATTTGATCTCATCATTTTCTCTCCTTTTATAATGCTTAGGGTGTCCCAGGAGCATCAGGTTCACCGGGAAGAGATGGAGCTCAAGGTCAAAGGGTAAGCTAAAATGAGTATTTACATGTGTTTCATTCCTGTTCTGTAAGGGAAATGTTTCCCAACATGGTTGGTTTATTATAATTTATGCCATCTCTGTCCTTTCTGGAGATCATCTCTGTGTGCCAATAGGCACAGGAGGATGGACATCCTTCTGTCTGCTGATGAGGGTTGAGATGTGTAATGGGAACCCTGCATGATGCCTGTGCTTTATCCATTTGGTAGAAGTAGATGTCACTTGTGTTCAGCATTGCCAATTAATCTCTTGGCTTATATATTTAAAATTAAATAGTTGTTAAATGGCATATAATTAGTATGCAATCCAAGGCAATGATCAAAATTTGCTTTCTAGCTAATTAATGAAACAGAGACAACTACAAGGGAATTTAACATTGAATGTAGAATGATACCTGCAGAAACAGTTGATATGAAGAAGTGAAGAAAAATAGTACCAAAATTTAGTCAATGAAGAAAAATAGTACCAAAATTTAGTCAACGTTATTCTGCTCCTGGTAAAACAACTGTAGATCCTTACAATCTGTCTAGGAGCCAGTAAAAGAAAATTCATTTTCATTTGTGCAGTTAAGCCTGTAAGTCCTCTTCTTTGTTTCCTTGGGGAGACTTCTGTTTCATTATTAGTCAGACTCTGGAAAGTTATTGTTAGCATAGTACTAGATTTCTGTCTACAGCAGAAGTTCATTATGAAATATAACTTTTCAGTTTCATTTGAGCAAGATTTACATACTCATGATCCTTTTTTTGGAAATGTTAATGTAACTTGAACTTCAGGGAAATCTGGCAATTCTTTGATTTTCTGACCTTGTTATAAAAAACCCCAAACCCTGTAGCAAAACATGTATTTGAACTCACTATTATGAATTTAAACATTGGCATATCTTTATGTCTACAAGTAATTCCACTGAAGTAACTGTAGAATTTGGGCAATAGATAAATGTTTTTTTTTTCTCTAAAAATCAAGAAAATAAAGGCATTTTATTAATATAAAGATTTATTCAATATTATCATCAGATGAATAACCTAACTGGAGGAATAGCCTTCTAAGTTTCAATTAAATTTTATTGAAATATGTAAGTAAATGCATTTTTCCCCTTACTTTATAATACTGTGACATATTATGGTTTTGCATGTTTTTATGTCTTCTTTTTGACTGCATTGTAATATTTCCCACTAAACTGCCCAACTTTCATGCCATCTGTTCATCTCCAGATTAATAGAGACCTGAACACTGATGAACATTTGGGTTTTTGCCATGTTCTGTCTAGTCTTTGTCCTGGACAGGTTGAGATGGTGCTAAACATTGTACAAATAAGTGCTATGTGCCTCCTCCCTCTACATGTCTGATCATGAGGGACCTCGAGGTTCCTGCAGTTCAAGGAGAAAAGAGCTCTGTATTTTTATGTTATTCTGTATCTGACTTCATATTTAGGAGAGGATGCCCTCAGCTATGCCTTGATGCCAGGCAGCAGTTCAGAAGTGGTCTAGTTCTCCCACATGTGGGAGTTACCAGGTTGTTGCAGAGATGATATTCCAGAGAAAAGCTGAGAAAGACTAGAGCAGCAAAAGCTTTTGATACAGCCTGGAAAAGTCATGTGGTTTTCATTCTGTAGAATACCCCACTGTTGTCTATAAAAAGGTAGGGCAATTACATAAATTGCCTGTTTTTATAGATATGGTAATAATGCTTTGTTTGTGTGTTCTCTTTCTTCTCTGCTATTAATCACTGGAGCTGGATAAACAGCCCAGAGCTCATAAAATTAGTTCTGTTAGCCTGGTATTGTCTCTGTGCGACCCTTATGCAATGTTGTCCAGCTGTAATTATTTCTATGGCAACAAATAATTATGCTATACTGATTTTATGGTGTTGTAACTCATTTGATTCCTGTGAAGTTATGACAACATGAAATTGCTTTTAATGGGCGAAAATCCAAACCAATTATTTCACCGCAGTCTCTTTGAAGACCCAGCACTTAAAAAGGAGATAATTCTGAAGGGCATAACTGCAGCAGCAAAGGGGAACTGGAAAATTCCTGAGAAGTAAATTGCCTTTTTGTATAATGTTTCTTTTGTTGGGTTTCCTCCTGTTAGCCAAGATGCCAAATTGTTTTGCAAGTATTATACTACAAGAACTGAGATTTTCTGTGTTTTTCTTACCTTAGTTATCCCTTCCTCTTTAGTATTTATTGATTTTAAATATTTTAATTATAGTGGTACTAGTGCTGTAGAGTACTTAGGCAGGTTGCTAAATCACACTGAATTTAATGGGTGGTCAGCATAGGGCTGATATTTTTTGGGAGCTCTCTGAGAACTTTGAACCAGGTATAATGTGATATTAGACTCATGAAGTGCTGAAATGGAAATTTTCTTTCCTCCAGTCCCTGATAATTGGAATCACTTCACTTTCACAGTTTGTTTTCCCTTCTTTTTGTTTTGATTTTTAGTGTTCATACTTTCTGATTTTCTTTTTGAAATCAGTTGAGGAAAGGGTTTGATTTTCCTTTCTTAATGTTGTAATTCAACACTTAATCTGTAAAATTTCTTTTTTGTATTTCTGAACTTGGTTTTTAGTCCCTGACTTATTTGCTTTTTCTTGGGTTTTACAAAGACATAGAACATCTTCCCTGCCAGTTATGTGAATTCATAAAAAGGTCCTTTTCATAATGACATACCCTCCCTATGAAGAAGAAATAAATAATAAAAATACTTTGTGAAGGTTGAATCAGAGTAAAAAAAAGTTTTTTTTTTCTGATAATAAAGCAAATATTCTGAATACGCATGACAATATTTTATAACTGAGTGGTAACCTGTTTGAATCTACATCTCCACATGAGGAACAGTCCCTTTCTCTTTCATCAGCTTCCAGAGTGTCAGGAAAGATTTTATCAATGTAAAACAACTTATTTTTATTGTGTGGCTGGAGCTGTGGTTGTTTGGTGTCCTTTCTTGCTGCCCCGTATTTGCAGCTAGCAGTACACGGGGCTTTTAGTAAAGAGAACAGATCATGTTTCTCCACCAATAGTCCCAAGCATTTAATGTTGAAAGACAGATCTTGAATTGGCAGTCATGTGTCCCAGGCTGCAGGGGTTTTTAAAAAGCTCTACATGAAAATCTTTCAAGCCCGACTCAGCAGCTTCAGTTAAGTTTTTTAAGTTTTTCAGTTAAGTTTTGGTATCTAGTCCTACTTGAAAAGTCACTTCTCCACAAGTTCCCCTAAACAAATTCCAGGCTACAGAAAGCCCAAGAGTTTATAATGAGGTCAGCAGCAGTACTGATTTCAGCAGACTTGAGACTTTACTGGTGATGCCGTTTGTATTTTGGCAAATAAAATCCCTTCAAAAAATTCTGTCAGAGCTACACTCCTTCTCTAGAAATTATATAAACCTTGATTCTAAGACCTACATCCTAGATCACACATCAAAATTTGTCCTATTCTGCTCTTGGACATGCAGTTCCATGGGAGAGAATCAGTGGCTTTGTGCAGAGTCATTTCTATCCTGGATGTGACAGAGCTATGTAATTCCTCCAGTGTGCTATGTAATTCCTCCAGTCATTCCCCTTGGATTAGAGGTGGTTAAACAAAGAGGAGAATTCAATAAATGGGAGATTAAATAGCATTTACAAGGTTTCAGTATTCAGAATACAACTTCGTGAATTCTCACTGTGCTCTATTTTCTTCTACATTACACACACCAAAAATTATGAGAGGAAGAGCCAGAAGAAATAAATTCCCACTCTTCCTGCCAATTTCCTGGTACTTACTAATCTCTGCTCTCAGCTCAAAAGTTCAGAATGAGTGTCAGATCCATTCTGGCCATCAGGTGGTCTGAGTAACATCATCTTCAAATGCTGCTGGCGGCACAAAAGACCTTTAGTCTTTTACCAGCATGAGAGAATAGGCATTGCCATGCTCTTTCTTGAACCAGGCTTCTATTTGATTTATATATAGCAATTTTCACATCTAGCAAATACAGTAGGAGGTGATCTTTTGTGGGCAATACAGACACAATGCCAAGAGAAATAAACCCTAGGAGAATATACAGGAGGTGATTACTGAGCAGCCAGGAGTAAGAGCACTGCTCAGAAGAAAGAAATTGTGAAATATATTCCAAGAAAATGTATTGCTGATCATACTGTTAATGCTACCCTTTGACTGGGGTTGAGAAGAGAAAGACATACAGTTTTGTTTTTCTTTAGAAGCTTGTGTGAATCCACACTAGATCCTAGAAGTCAGTGGAAATCACTATATTTCCCTCCTCCTAGTTAAATTAAGCCCTTAAAAGGGTCAAATGAGTTTTCATCCTCTTTGGAACTGAGCAAAAATAAATAGAGGTTTTACATCTTTGCTTTAAAAAGTGAAACACAAATATGAAGGTGTCAGCTTCATCTGGCTACACTGTGGAATATGAAGGTATTTCCTTATCAAGTCTAAGGTTGCCTAGATAATATAATGTGAGTTGACTATGTGGCTTATTTTAGCACTGAAACAGCCATCTACTAGATTTTTTTAAAAAACCTTTTCAAGTATATGGCAGATAATATTATTCCCCAGCCATTTTTTATGCCATATGATTGTAGATTTGAATAATAGTTTCCAAACTGTGCAAAGCATAAAACTAGTAGTATTTGTTATATTCATTACTAAAACCATGGCAGAAACAAAGATTTGGAAAAAAGTACAAACCAAAAAAGTTGTAAATTTTTCTTCCGAAGCTCCATGAGATACTGAGGCCTGGAACGTTCTTTACTGTGTGTGTCACCATAAACATTTTCAAAGATTTCAGCAATAAACCAAACACTTTCCAGCATAAACCACCTTTCAAACTGGTCTTGAGCCAGAGGTAAAACCATTTATCTCCTGTTCAGGCTGTGCAGTAACTAAAGAATTGCCATCTCCAGGCTAGTCAGAAACCCAAGCTTTATAGCATGTGGATACAAAATGTGGTTCATACAAATTGGTTAATTTGTAAGAATACTTCATTAATAGTGTATTTTCTTCTACATCTGGTCAGTCTTTTTTTTCTGTGATGTACTCTTTTCCAGTTTCCAAGTTATCTTTAGTTTTTGGCTCTCATTTCTGGAAGCTCTGAGGCACGTTCATAATGTAAAGCACATGAGCATTCCTGCTGCTTCCTGAATCAGGACCTCAGTGATAGCTGGAGCATATGTACAGCACTGCTGGGCAGAGAGATCCACTGTCTTGCCATCTTTCAGCACCTCATCAGTGGGACTGTGAATACTTGCAACCAGTGAGAACAGATGTAGCAACGTGACCTTGTGCTAGAGAGGTTTGACAGCAAACCCTCTCATTTATTTCCCTACAGAAGTGTTCTAAGTGAAATTCACCCAGAGGTGAAAATTGCCAGTATGAAGAATTTTGTATTGTTTTTTCTTCAAAAATATTGTGAGACTAGCTTTTTTTTTTTTTTTTTTTTTTTTTTTTTAATCTTGGTGACACTATAGCTCCTTTTCAGAAAGAAACCTTCCCCAGGGCAAATAAGAATTTTTTTCCTACCAAGAGATCACTACTAAGTATTAATTTAGAAAAAAAACAAAAACCACAACAATAAATAAAAACGAAACCAAAGAACAAAAGTAAAAAATTTCTTCTAGATGAAACAGAACAGATTCATGAAGTACATATAAAAAGCTGATAAAATTGCATTTATTTATCTTCTATAGGGCTTTCCTGGCAAGGATGGACCCACAGGCCCACAAGGACCTCCCGGCCCAATGGTGAGTATTGCCCATGGAATTTCTTACTGCAAAAGTCAGCAGGATTTGGGGGGATTACAGCTCACTCTTATCTATGCTACAGTGGATAGAGCAAGGTCAAAGAAAGTTAGAGTTCTCATGATGCACAGAGTTGGCAGAGAGCTGCTTGTCCAGTGTAATTTCTTTCCGCTCCTATTTAGCTCAAGAAGAAAATGTCTCCCATGGGAAGGGGAGAGAGTTGTTCTGTCAATGGATTGATAGTTTGTTCTTTGTCAAGCAACTGCAGTATAAAGAGGGAATTCCTGCTTTTAACATTTGAAACAAAACTTTCTTTTTGTCAAAAATTCCAATTAGGAATGCTAGCTGAAGGGAACCACCAAGTTTTACTTGGCTTAGAGGCTGGAGGTGAGCACAGGTGCTCTCATAGAGTAATCAAGGAAGACAGCAGAGGCTACATCCAGCCTCTAATGCAGAATATATGTTGCCTTCAGAATCAGTCTCAGCCTTCTCAGAGCAGCTAGGCAAAGTTAATGCATTCTAAATAGATTTAAAAAATTAGATGAAGCTGCTGGTTGTACTGAGTATTCTCCAAGCCATCTTATTGTTTTTTACAAAGAACATTCTGAGTCATCCCCCCTGAACACAGTATTGACATCCCAGGACTTTGTCCAGTGGTTCAGCAATTCCTGCCTGTTCTAGAAAGCAACCCAAGTTATTTTTCTCAAGTGCTTTTCTCAGAGCTGTGCTTATGGTGCTCTTTTCCCTGTAAATTGTATTTCTTAGTTTTCTCTCTGGGAGTCTCCAGTCTTTGACTGACAGAACTGTCTGTGCACTTCTCCTCATCAGGACTCATGGATGTTGATTCTTTTTCCACATAGGGCATACCTGGTGCTCCAGGTGTTCCAGGTGTTACTGGAAGTCAGGGGCCACAAGGTGATGTTGGAGCTCCTGTAAGTAAAACTAACTAATATTTCTCTGTCTGCTGTTGTGCGTTGGTTGGTTTCTGAGTCTGGCTTCACTGTTTGACAGAACTCCTCAATATTTATTGCCTATGATCTGTTTGCAGTTAGTTTGCAGTTAAACATCATATTGACCTTTCTTTGTTCATTCTTTGTAATTAAATATATTTGTTGATCTTACATACAATGTTTGGAATATAGGGATTAGAGTCAAAACATGAGATTAAAACACAGAAGTTAAAACCACAACTATGTGAATTTGTAGTCTTTGTTTAATTACATTTTTTTTCCCCTTTGCCCTTCCAGTGACTCTCTGGAAATTCAAGTATTTATTAACCTGAGTATTTCCAAAATATAATTCTGATTTCCAAACTGTGAAAATAATATATGAATAAAAATCTGGCTTTTGAGGTTACTCTGTGTTTAAATCAGAACAAATGACTAATGACTAGGGCTTTTTATATAATTTTTGGAAAATTATATCCTCTATATCTAAAATTACTATTAGGAACCTCCAATATTATCTCTCAGATGCTATTTTTTAATGAATTATTTTAAAAACTCCAGAACAAAACATTTTGACTGAAAGAAAGGAATACAACTATGAAATGAATGTGTATTTTATGTGAAAGAGAATATTTATAGTGAACTTCTTTGTCTCTGTAAGAGTTCAGACAATACTATGTATTCATATTTTAACATTTGATGACTTGTTTAATTATAAAGACTGCTCAGCTTTTCCCCATGTATTACAGTAAACATTCTATTTAATTTTTAAAGACATCAGAATGGGACAGTGTGCATTTCTGACTCTATTTGTAGGATAGAATTTTTTTTCCAAAATCCAGTTTGGTTTGGAGATTTAGCCAATGCAAGAATTTTTATTTGTAAATTGACTGATATTGTATATTGACATGAGCAGAGATATTAATCTAATGCCTAGGTCTGAATAGTTTCTAAGTGTAATCATGGAATCTACAAAGGAGATTTGATGAGCTATGGAACTTTTACTATCAATATATAACATGTTGACTTTGCAGTTCCTGTCCAAACACATGTTCCAGATGCTGAACAAAATTTTCTAGAGTGTAGATATTCCTGTGAGTCATGCAAGAGCTTTGTTGTGGATGGTTAGACTCCAGTAGTGCAGAAAAAAACAGGTGGCTGAAAAATGACTGAGCTTTCTATTCCAAAATGTAGAGTTATAGAGGCCTTAGAAATAGTCTTTTAGTCTTTGTAGGAGTTTCTTCTCTCCAAGGATAGAATAAGCTGTGCTTAACCATGTATCTGTCAGCAACCACAAGGATCATCAAGTCCAACTCTCAAGTGAATGGCCCATACAGGCATCAAGCCCATGGCCTTGGTGTTATTAGCACCAGGCTCTGACCAGCAGACCTTTCCTTGTCTGTTGGTCAGAAATATGTAGCCTACCCCACAAACTGACGTTGGTGAAGTTGCAACTGCCCTAGACAACTTGTTTCAATCCATAATCCTCCTCACTATCATTACAGTATTACATTACCCTTAATGTCAAACGTAATTTTCTGGCCAGTTTAATCCCATTGCTTACTCTGTTTATTCATTGTGGATACAGAGTCTCAGTACAGCAAATTTCAGGCTGCTATTTTGCAAAAATTAGACCTGTTTCAGCCATGTGAAATGCATAATTTCAATTCAGTGTGTGGCAAATACTTGTGAAAGTCATTGTTCCCATGTACTTGCCAAAGGTGAACATTTTGTTGAGCACTGAAATAAGTGTATTTGTCACTGCCTGAAAGCTTGTTTATTTTTCTTTCTTCTCCCTTTACTATGAATCTGCAAGGCAGACGAAGTTCCGGTGTTAAAAATTTTGAACAGAACAAAATGAGAATTAATTTCGTATTGAATCTTTTCATAGGGTCCTCCTGGAGCTAAGGGGGAAAGGGGTGAAAGGGTAAGTCTGTGTTCATATTAGCTGTGGGGTTTTTTTCCTGCCTGGCCTTCTGTCTCATAAAGAGCTTTTCCCAAAAAAAGCTCTTTGTTTCTCTGTGTTTACAGGCACAGTAGTTTTCTCTTTGCAATGAAGCAAACTTTCCTTCTTTTCCAGACATGGTCTTTTATATAGCTACATTAATGTTTTGAAGGTGGGAAGTATGTGGCAGTAAGCATGCCTCCAAATCTCTCATTCGGGTTATCTTCTCCGGCCTCTGATTGCTGGCCAAAAAGAGAAATGGGAAGCAATGAAATCACAAAATTTCTTTGGCTTTCCTTTCTCATCTGTGAGCATATAATGTCTCAGCAATAATAAATATCCTTCTTTGCTCAAAGTGCTGTCAGCACAGAACTGACTCAAGAAACTGTTTCATGACTCTGCTGCTGTTGTTATCCAGGGCGATCTCCAGTCCCAAGCTATGGTCCGGGCTGTTGCTCGTCAAGTGTGTGAGCAGCTCATCCAAGGCAAGTACCGAATAGTCCATATGCTTCTCTCTCTAGAATGGATTTTTCTGCCACAGTTACTTACAAATATGACACTTTTCAAAATATCCAAGGGGATCTGTTTGTTTTAGACTAGACAGTTGAGATTTATGTTTCAACCAGATTTATGTTCAACCGGATTTATGTCCAACTAGTGCTGATTAGCATCAGCCTTCTGAAAAAAAAGTTGGAATTGTCTCCAAGCTATTACAGTATACAGATGCTTCTGCTGCACCAATTTAAAATTTTTATAGACATAAAATACAAAAGCCCCCCAAACCCTTACCGAAGTAAGAAAATAAAATCCTGCCCAACAGTTCTTCCATTTTCTGTGCCCTCCCTAACCTACTGTTTCTCCCCCAACTTGTATACAACTTCGTAACACCAAAGCATGACAGACTACAGCTAGAGAACCTGCTAGTATTCTACTGAAACTTTGCTGAACCAGATTTTCCACTGCTACTTGAAAATTATGACTTTTTATTCCTGACAGGTCATATGGCAAGATATAACTCGATTCTGAACCAGATTCCAAGCCAGTCTGTCTCAACACGAACCATTGCGGGACCTCCTGGTGAGCCAGGTCGGCCAGGGGCTCCAGGGCCACAGGGTGAGCAAGGATCACCAGGCATGCAAGGGTTTCCAGGAAGCCCTGGTCAGCCAGGAAGACCAGGAGAAAGAGGTAGGCTTCATACTTCACAAATACAAAATAATACCTCCCTTTCCTGATACATTCTAATAGCTTTTGTCTCCTGTCTAAATGTGAAAGCAACATTTTCTCACTAATTAATTGGTGAGCTTAACACAGACCATAATGAAGGCTCTGGACACTCTGTCATGAAAGTCATGCAGGCTTTGCCAAGTGTGTTTTGGCAGGATCAGACAGAGGTTTAATGTTTAAACTGCAGAAGATTGGTGGAATATAATTGTGCACATCCCATCACGTTTCTTCTTAGTAAGACTCGAAAGTGAGCAGAATCTCTAAATGTATAAGCAAAAGAGCAATTGAAGAAAGTCAGATGCAAAACTGATGTGTATGTTGGGGAAATGCTGAGCTTTTCTGATAACTTCAAATGTGTCAGTCTAGGAATTTCTGAGTCATGACTACCTGAAAGGAGCAAGATT
Source organism: Vidua chalybeata (assembly GCF_026979565.1). Taxonomy (NCBI): domain Eukaryota; kingdom Metazoa; phylum Chordata; class Aves; order Passeriformes; family Viduidae; genus Vidua; species Vidua chalybeata. The sequence goes on from NC_071530.1 coordinate 140,128,825, forward strand.
GGTAAAAAGAGAGAAAAATTCCTAGTTTGAGGGGTTGAGAGAATCAAGAAAAGGAAATGGGGAGGTCAGAGAGAAGTAATACACTTAACATTTACAAGAATTCTCTTCTTTATTCTCATATGCAGGCTAGATCCCATTCTCCTTTCCTCCACGAGCATTGTCTAATAGTAAAACAAGCTCCATGTTTGATTTACTCTCTTTTGGTGCAGCCCTGGCTATCTTTCGTGTCCCAGAGTAGCGCAAACCTCAGGACATAATTCTGAGTAGATCTATAATTGTGAAAGTGCTCTGAAGAACATCACATGAGGAGGTGACCCAAAACCCAAGAGACAAATGTGTTTCAGAAGCAATGAATTGGTGTTGATCTTACAAAATCTGCTAACTGGGATTTTAAAAATTAACTGCTGTGAAGACTATTCAGGAACTTAATAGCTCCAGTTCACAGTAGCCATTATGACCATAGTTACAACATTGTTTTTAATAGAAAGTCTTTGAGTGAACCTGTGTGTCTTGCCCTCAAGACTGTAAATCTCATTACCATTTTGAAAAAAAGAGGCAAGATTTCAGGTACTGACCCTTCAGTCCTGCTTTTGCTTGCTCCATCTGAGCAAAAACCAGGCACTGTCCAGAAAGAAGGAGGAATGAGGGAGTGTAAGGCAAGTAGAAAAGAAGATTGGAAGAGACAACAACTGAGGAACTGACTTTAAAAGGGGTGATCTGGAGACAGTGAATGCAGATTTCGGGATATTTGATTCCACACTAGCATATTTTAAATCTTTCCCTTCTTTCTGGGAAGATGTTTTTCAAGCTAGGACTTTGGGAAAAGGACAACAAAAATGCCAGGCTGCAAAAAAAGGAACATTTAGCCTGGACTTTTTGTGTTTGCTGTGCTGATGTCCAGACATGCACGTTGTGGGATCACAGACTGATTAGATACAGTCATTTAAATGAAACATGATGTGGGTTGGCCCACTGCAGACAATCTGAATGTCTGGGAAGCATTGGCAATAGAGTACAGATAGGGTAAAAAGACATATTACCCTTTCCTCTCTATATGGATAACTGATGTTAGAAGGGACTGATTTTGGCAGGTAGTGCTTGTGGGGAGCTTTATACTTGGTAGAGAGAAAGCTCTAATCAAGCATCCTTCAGAACTGCAGTCAGATTTTCATGAAATGTGATACCAAATGTTGGGATTGTTCTACAATATTTTCAGCTTATAATGAGGTTGTTTCAAGAATCCATGCGTAAACTTTAAGACAAAATAATTGGCTAGTTTATTTGGAGTTCAAATGGATTTTAGAACATTTGTCTAATTGCAGCCTTGAACAGAATCTGGAAGAAACAGGAAAGAGCTCTTTCAGAAACGAGACAAAAGTATATAATAATTTATTGCTTCTTGAGGATTTAATTTCTTCAGAAACTACTGAACTTTCAGACTGATTTGTGTTTGATGCAGTAGCACTTTACTGAGCAGGAAGATACCTTTTGCTACAGACTCTTGGGATATTTCTGAATCAGTTTCTAAGGAATTGCTTTAAGCCAACCCCAAAATGCAAAAATTAAAATTAAAAATTATTTAACCAGCTTGTGGAGAATGATTGGAAGATTTTCATGGATTCCTAATTCTTCCTTGATTCGACATGTCATACATGGAAGCAGCAGACTAAAATTGCTCAGCTTCTGGATGGAAGGAAGGGTTTTTAAGTTTCCAGTGACTACAGAGAGGAGGGTAAATGGAGTCAGACTCCATCCTTTGCTATGTTCTGAAGCATTGTTTTCATTTAACTTGTTCAGCAAACACAATGTATTGTCTTGTCCTGAAGATCTTCAGCCAGCTACCTGGAAGTCTTTTTGTAAAATGTTTTCATTAATGTCATCAGCATTTTGGTTGCATATGAAGCCAATTTAATGTTCAAGCCCAGTGCCAGACTAGCAACTCTAAAAGTCAGGCTCTGCATTTAAGTTCAGAAAAAGCCCTGCACTGAGTGTGCTGAGAAGTAATAGTCATTAGAAGGAAAAATCACCTGTTTGCTTATCTCGTAGTGTTGCTTTTCCCCCCTCAAACTGTTGGAATTGCTACAAGAGCCTGTTACTGGCTCTGAGCTGAGTGGCAAGGTTGTGATAGAGTGGGAAGATAAAAAGGTGGAGGGAGGCCAGATGTTTCTTTCAGCTCACCTCTCTTGCCTACCACCTATTCAATCCCAACCTGTAAGAAGGGGGCACTTCAGAAAGCAGCTTGTGTAACTGGTTAGAAATGGTGCACCAAAGAAAGCTTTACTGGAAATGTCAGCAGTGAGAGACATCAGTGAAATTCCCTGCTGACTTGCCTGGCCAGCAGCTTCTTTTCCCTTGTTTATGTTGTCACTCCACCAAGCATTAATCAGAGGCTTTGGAAAGAGACATGGATGGAGTGTATGGAGTTCTGTTAGAAACCTGCACTTGAACTTCTAGGTCCATGATGTCCCATTCCTGGATGGGATTCCTCTTAGTTGTAGCACATTGAGCTGGTCCTTCCAAGAAAGACCACCTCAGTGAGAAGGGACAAGTCATTCTCTTGACAGATGCAGTTCTCAGTGTCTGTTGCCAGCTGAGAGGCCCCATTGTATTACCAGGCCCCTACAGCACATAATCCCAGATAAATTACTAGAATTTTGCTCTTTGCTTATTTGCATAAGTATAGGAGTTTGGAAAAAAAACCAAACACTGATTATTCACAGCCCTCATCTCTATTTTAATTTTAACTAGCTCACAGCATTGGTTTCTATTCTCCTTTCAGCTAGTTTGAACATATTTTGTTCTGGTTTTGTTTATGATCTGGGACTTAAACAACTAGTGTCTGGCTTCTGAGTGCCCAGGAAGTAGTTGCACCTCTGCAAAATGGTATAGAAACCAAAATAATCAACACTTTGTTTTCTTCTTTTTGGTTTCTAGTTATTTTTATAATACATGGGTAGTTTTCTCAACTTTGTGGAAAAATGGAAAAGCCATAGTAAAAATTATTCTGAGGCACTGCTAACTTTCAGATGCTGTGAAAGTGCAGTTCTTCTACTACTGAATGGACTTCAGCTCTTATGTGGTCTATGAAGTGGTGAATAAAACTTACAGCTACTCAGCCCATCCCACTGTGATTAAAGTACAATAAATACCTAAGCTGTCACTGGGAAAGTTGCTGTTCTCAAGCACAGCTTCATCCTTATTTACTTCCTGGCTTCATATGAAAGAGCCAGTTAAACATGTGTTATCAAAAGACACATTTACAGCTGTGATGGCAAAATTTCAGTGGAGTTAAATTGAACTTTTGCCAGTTTCATCAATTAAATATTTTTATTTCCAGTTTTAACTTCATCTGGATTAAAAAAGAAAAAAATCACAACTGTGTGTTATTTTACACTATGCTCACAGCTGAACATCTTGAAAAGAGGACATTTTTGGTAGTAGTTTAATTCTTCTTAAGTGCAATACATAGTTCTCCTCACAGGACAGTATTCTCTTAAAGACAAAACAGATAAAGAACACCTGAGATTTCCACTTGTGCAGATACCATGGACATTTATTTTTCTTTGCTAGAGAATGTGTTCATGAATTTGGTGTTGTTTTCAATAACTGATGAGATCAGAGTTATTTTTAGTGAAGGGTTGCAAATAATTGATTTCAGTTGCTTGTGATCTCCATGGGCTGGAGACATTGCGTATTTTGGATGGGGACAAGATGTAAACCCATGGTTATGAAGGGGAGAGACAGTTTGATGTTATTGCTGAAGCATGTCCAGAGCACAAATATGAAAGCAGTTACTGGACCTGAAGGCATTTTTAACTCAAATGGCAGTTTTGATACACACACTTTCATTCTGAGGGCAGTTAACCACTGCAGTAACCCACAATGCAGTAACCGACAAGAATGATGGCTTGTCTGGTTGACTTTCTGTAAGCCATGCTCTGCTGGCACCAAAGATGACTTGGGTGAATTTTGAATATTCTGCCATTTATTAGGAGTGAGCCAAGAGGTCTGTGAGTCTCTTAAGTCCCTTAGGGAAGCTCAAGGCTTTAACTCATGAGCATTTTGCCTTAGGAGTAGGATATTTTTGCTCAGTGTTTATGTTCTCTTTAACTTGGATAAACTTTACTGGAAATCAGACTAAAAGAAACCTGATGCAGACTTTTATCTTGGCCTTCAGTGTTTGTTTTCAGTGTTTGCTTTCAAAGAAGGTTTGCCCTGCACGAGAGATTCTTCTTTTATTCTAGAATTAATTTTTCTTCCTTAGCCTGAGTCGATTTGTTCCATGTTTAGCATTTCTTACTGACATTTTATCCTGTGAACATCACATACGCGTGTATAGTTTTGTGTGTGTTAATAATTATAATTGAGTGCATGGCAGGCTGTGATTTCAAAACATCGTGGCTGTTGCCTTTGAAGTCACCAAGTAATGTTACCATGCAGTAGGATAAGCAATGGTCCTTGTACTAAACAGCTGTGTAGATTGCAGATGGTTGTAACAGGTCAGTCTTCTAAGGAAAAAAGCAGATTTTGCCATTAGCAAAGGGCAAACCTTTCCTTGCAGGTCCTGTGTGGTGAGAGATAATTTGGATAAATTTACCTTGTTACAAGGCCTGCAGCAGAGACAGAGAATTGCAATAGATGAGTTTCTGCATATGTTTGAAGCAAGCCAGGGCAAAGAAAATTTCAAGCATGTGGAAAAAACCACCACCACCCTTCCCTCAAAATTACGCAACTGAAGGAAATAAAAGGCAAAAAAGGGAAACAGGCAATGCCTTAACTATGCCAGGACAGTGGCAAAGAACTTTGTAGAGGTAAGGTAAAGAGGTCATCCATGCTTTGGTTAAAAATGATGTGCTCACTGTGGATTTACTGGTTGCAGTGGTGTGGCTTGTGTTTTCCATATCATTGGGTCAGACAATATGTTGCCCTAGAAACCTCTTGCTCCTGCAGAAGACCCAGAACTCCTCCACAGATGCTGAATCCACTTCAGTTCAGTGGACTCGTATTGGATAAACTTGTGCGAGCAATTCTTTGCCACTGAGGGGTTTTAATTACATTTTTTTTCCACACTTAGACTTTTTATTTATTTATTTCCTTCCATTACAAATTAGCTTAAGAAGGTAAAAAATATCTTCTGTGACTCCCTGAGGGGAAACCTGATGAGGAGGGGCTGAGGCCATTTGGTTTGTTCAGCCAGGAGACTGAGGAGAAACCTCATTGCAGTTACAACTTCCTCGTGAGGAGGAGGGGCAAGCACTGGTCTCTTCTCTGTGGTGACCAGTGACAGAACCTGAGAGAATGGCCTGAAGTTGTGTCAGGGGATATCAGGAAAAGGTTCTTTACCCAGATGGTGTTTGGGCACTGGAATTACTCCCCAGGGAAGTGGCCACAGCACCAGCCCGACAGAGCTCAAGAAATGTTCGGACAATGCTCTCAGGCACATGGTGTGACTTTTGGTGATGCTCCTGTGCAGGGCTGGGAACCAGACTCAATGATTTTGTGGTGTCTTCCAACTCAGCATATTCTGTGATTCTGTGATTCCTTGCAAAAATGAGGTGTTCTCCAGCTGTTTTGCCCTAAGAGGTAGCAGTTACCTGAGCAGAGAGGAGGGAAGGAGCCCAGTCAGTTGGAACTGTAGATATTGCCCCATCCAGGGCAGCAGCTGTTTTCTTTCTGCTCTGTGTTGATGAAGGTGCTGTGTATAGACTTTGATTCTGAAAGTGGGGAAGCTGTGAAGCCAGGAGAGCAATTCCCAGTGCTGGGAGGGAGGTCTGGAAAATGGGGGGGAAGTCCCACAAACCAGCCAGGATTTAGTGTCTTTGAACCATCCAAATCAAACACAGACTTTATGAGAATTTCCAAGTCACCAGTGGAAACTCAGGGTCTGGAATTTATAGTTTTGACACCTACTATAGTTCAACACTGCTTATTGTGATGGCTGCATATAGAAAGTGTTTTTATAGGATGCCATAGTGGTAGTGCAGAAGGAGATGGAAAGCTGGAAGTAAGCAGTGCTTTCTCTGAATTACTAGATTTGTGATCTCCACAGATCAGACACAAGGAGAGAAATTTAGCCCCATCAGTGAGTGCAGGAGCACAACTCACTGGGTCTGCTTGTTGGAATATCAGAGTTTCAAGACTGGGAAACACTTGGATTGGGCTTTACTTGGGGGTCAGATTTTGACTGTGGTGAAACTCCTTTCTCACATTTTAGCAAGAATCTGCCATAACTGGTAACAACTCTCTCCATGAACAATCTCCTGCTGTACCACTCTTCGGTGGGTGAAAGTTTGAAGGAAAATTTGCTGTAGCAGTGAAATTTGACTTTTTTGGGGCACACAGTAATTTATAGCTATGAGGCCTGGAAGACTCTTCTGACTTACAATAGTTGCATGTTGGTGTAGTTCAGAGGCAGCTTTCCACAGGAAGTGCAGCCTGGAAACTGGCTGAAACTGGCTGGAAACTCTGCATACCATCCTGATGAAACCACCATGGCAGCAGGAATGTTTAAGACCCCAAGAATGACATTTCCCTTCAGAGGCTGTCAGGGGAGGGATGGAAAAAGAACCAAATAATTTTTAATTTTCACCTTCTTCCTTCTCTGCCATCTGTTTTTAGATGAAAAATAACATGTGGAACTACAATCCTGGTTAAATAATAAACACTACTCACACTTTTGATCAAAATGTGACTGAATACTATTTCCTTAGGTTTACCAGGTGAGAAAGGAGAGAAAGGAAATCCAGGTATTGGAACACAAGGACCCCGAGGCCCACCAGGATCCACAGGTAAATTTACATTTAAGGCATCTGGATTAGACCATTCTGGCCCACATGTGAAGAAGCTTACAGCAGCTCTGTCTTTCTCCTTAAGGAGAGCAGCAGTTCAGGCACCTTAACTGTCATAATGTTCTTACTATGTAATATCATGTTGGGATATGCAACATGATGGTGTCACCCATCACACAAATATTTTCATTTTCCCTATGATAAACTGCTTCCCCAACCCCATCTTTTTAAAATGTTTCATGTATTTTTTTTTTCTGACATGGATTCTAGAAGGGGGAAAAATTAGTCTGGACTAATTATATTTGTTTTCTCATTGACTTAATGTCATACCTAAACGTGAGTTGACAGAGAAATGTATAGTAATTAAGCACATTATATCACATGGATTTATATTTAGGTCCTGAAAAAGCACAGCAAGTGATAACCAGGTCCTGTTGAAATAGGAGTAAAATTGCTCATGAGGATATCCTGGCCATTAGGCACTGGTATCGAGTCACAGCATTACCCAGAAACTGTATTGAAAGGGAGTGGGAGGAATCAAGAGCTGTGCAGGCATCCAGGGCTGTCCTCTCCCCATGAAAATCCCTTTCCAGAAGTCTGATGTTTGGTGAAACATTTGCTCCAGTTCTGCCTAGAAGCTGTCTCTGGCAAGGAAAATGAAGCAGCAGCCAGAGAGGAAGCTCATTGGAAGGGGGTCTCCTCTCAGGCTGCTGCTCTCTCTTCCTTGCCAGAGGCTGAAGTCTTTCTCTCAGCTCGCCCAGGGGAGTCAGAGCCAGGATGCCTTCCTTGCTCCTCCTCTCAAGCTGTCTCCTGGAAGTGTTTATAACAGAGTCAGTGCCATGTTTTCCAGGCCAGGAAAGATGGCCTCATATCCCTGCTTTTGTGAAAGACACTACGCAGATGTTTCAACTCCCTGTTCTATGCAGGACCTCCAGGAGAAAGTCGAACTGGCAGCCCGGGACCACCAGGATCTCCAGGCCCACGAGGTCCTGCTGGTCACACAGGATCCCCGGGCTCACAGGGTCCTGCTGGGCCTCCAGGGTACTGTGACCCATCCTCCTGCGCTGGGTACGGCATGGGAGGTGAGTAGCCAGGAGTTGGGACAGCTGCCGTTAGCAGAGGTGTGGGTGGCATTTTCTAACAGCCCAAGTGAGATGGAGGCTACCGATGAAACTTGCACTAAAATGTGGTGGCTCCCTAAAAACCTGCGTGTCCAGTGGCTCTACTTTGTGGGACTGCAGCATGAAGAGAAGGTGACCCAGCGTAGTGACCAAAGGAAAATGACCACCATCTGATCCCAGCCCACCAAACCGATCCTGCCTAGTGGGTTTTGTCCTGTTCGTGTTTGTGTAGTTGTACAAGCCTGCTCCATCTCAATATTCTGTATTGAAGCCCTACCAACTCATGTTTGTGACAGCAGAGTTTTTACACTTGTAGTTTTTCAAATGTGTTGCTCAACCTCCCTTTCCATGTGCCTCTGAGTGGCATGAGAGCATGACCCTTACTAAACCTGTAGTAATGTAACCTGGCACAGGGATGCACGTGTCCATCATTAACCAGTGAAGTCATCTGGAGAAAATGATTCTTTCTATATCTTCTCTGTATCCTATTTTCCCGTCTCGTTATAGCACGGAGAGGCCATGGGAAGAAGTTAACACAATTACCAAAAATTCCATCACCCAACCTAAAATAAAAATTTATTAGTAAAGCGCTAAACTACAATTGTTATGCATAAGGCATATTTGTTTGATGTTTAATCTGCCCCTGAGCTGATTTGTATGTTTTACTTACCTGAATGTTTTTGTTGTCGTCTCTTCCTATCCTTTTCTCCTCACTTCCCCTCCCTGTTGTTCATTTCCTGTTTTAAGGCCCAATCCCTTACAATGGCTACCAATCCAGAAGGTGAAAGGCTCATTCTGGTTCAGGTCTCATTGGGCTGAAGGTCAGAGATGGATGCTGAACTGCTCTGTGCTTTCCAGCAACGATAATGACTACCTTTAATGAACTTACAGCTGCTGTACATGCACTTGGCTTCCTGGCACTGCTAAAAATTATTGCCTGACCCATTTTTGCCCGCTAGTTGTGTATTCTAGCTCATAATTGGAATAAGCTATAGCAGGCAGAGTGTGCAGTGTATAATAAGCACAGTATTACAACTGGACATTTGACAAATTGTGGTGGTGGTTTCCAACTAACTTGGCTGTCTGTTGGTGGGTTTCCAATTGCTCCAGCTTATTAATTTTGTTAAATGTTTTCATTGTTCCTTTATGTGAATAAAAGATGTGTATTTAAAGATTATATATATATACTCACACACATGATATAGAAATATATCTATATATAAAATGTCAATTTCCTAATGAATGCTTTAATTTTCTACTCCCCTTCTCCTGTGTTAACCGTATGAATACTCTTGGTGGTGGTGGGTTAAGGTGGATACGGTGAGCCAACTGATCAAGACATCCCCGTAGTGCAGTTGCCACATAACTCCTACCAAATCTATGACCCCGAGGACCTTTATGATGGTGAGCAACAGCCGTACGTAGTTCACGGGTCCTACCCCTTACCATCCCCATACTCCCAGTCCTATCCATCACCTGATCTTGCTCAACCAGAGTTTACTCCTGTTCAAGAAGAGATGGAAGCCGTTGAGCTGAGATCCCCGGGAATCAGTCGCTTCGCAAGGAGGATAGCCAAAAGGAGTGCCAAGACCCCAGTACGCACAAAGGTGAACGGAAAAAGCCCCCCTCAATGAACTGTTTGAAAAAGGGAAACATTTTATGCACACCTGTGTTTGGCCTTTTGCCCCGATGCCTCACCTTCACTGAAGATGTTTACAGGCTCTTATGTTAAAGGAGAAAAAAGTGTACATGGCCAGTTGACACAACAAATAATGGTAATTATCTTGCATGCCAGAAGTTTAGTATGTTAGTGGGTTGGTGCTAGCTGATGATGAAAGGTCACTTGTAGATCTTTCTCTGGAGTACTGCTCCGTTCACTCTTCAAACTGTATCTGAAAAAAATGCATCTGGCTAGGTGGTGTACGTAGAACCATTCACAAAAGTTAATGTTTTGTTATCCATTTTTTCCCAGTTGATTACTTTCTCTTTGTTTTGGATGAATTGCTTTACTAGCAGAGTAACCTGACTAAATCCACTGGAGAACAATGCATCAGGTGTCCTTGCACCCAGGTTATTATCCTTTTGTAAAGATTCCTTACATTACAGATCACTGTTTTCTAAACTCACCTAAAATAAAAACACAAGAATGTTCCGTGGGAGCACACTGATAATTTATTGTGAACCTCTTTCATTTCTGTTTTGTATGCAAATAAAAGTGGCAAGCTTTTGTATGGTAATTCTGTATTAATTTACTCAAAACAATTGCATTAGCTCTTCAGGGGACAGAATGCAATGAGAAGGAAATATATTTCTGGTTTCCAACACTTTGGGACAACAGTTTTATTTTAAAGGATGTAGTATAAACATTATTTAGCCATATTTTTTAAGTTGTATATGGACAAATGCAGAGAGTAACTATGAGCTGAGGTAGTTGTGCCAACTGCATGTGAAATTGAGATGTGAGATTCCTTATGTTGACATGCCCGAGTCAAAAGACTGGCAGGCGTAGCTGGGATGGCAACTTGGATCAGCTAACAAGGAGAGGAAGGCAAAATGACAACCCAACCACTTGAGCACAGAGCAATTCATTATCTACAAACAAGGTAAGTTAAAAAAAGACTCAATAAACAGCTTTGAACAGCACTGGAGACTGAGCAACATTTAGCTCAAGAATGGCTATTTAAGTTGAAAGCATAGGTTTTGAACACTTTTTCTTCAGCCCTATACCAAGATGGAGAGGCTGTCCTGTACATCTCAGGACTGTCTTCCTCTTCATTATGAAATCTGTTCTACTGGGCTGTCAGCAGACCTTCTCCTAGTGAGGAAGAGTCACTTCAGAAAATGCACTGCACAGGTCCAAAGGGATGTTCTAGTTGGTAACAAGCAGAGCTACCAACACTCGAGTCCAGAGTGTGCCATCGTCAAAAGCCATGCCCAGTGGAGCAGGGCTCTGCCTGGCTGCTTTCCCAGGCAGACAGAACCACAGGGATATTGACTCTCCCAATGACAATCATGTAACATCTCAACATCAAGAATAAAATACCATTAGGAACACATTTAATGACAGTCAGCAACTAGAAAGTAGAGCCACCTTTGCTGTTGTCATTCAGCACATCCAAGATTTAGATGCAGATAAACAGTAGTCTGAAAAAGTAAGATTATAGAAAAATAGTACTTGTCATTTTGTTCCGTAGAGCACAATGTATCAAAAGATGGCCAAAGCTCAAGGATGAAAAATTATGGCTGGTGACCATAATTATTCTCTGCTCCTCCTGCACAGAATAAAGTTTTGCGACTTTTAGAGTGAGCTACTTCATAGCAGTAGTCAATGTATTGTTTCTTGAGATGCAAATACTCATTACAAAGGTATTAATTCTTTAATAACAGTATCAAATCAAATGTCGTTATAAAATACCAGATCATGCAATGCAGAGTACAGATGGCATTAACAAGATAATACCTATTCTTAGCTGTTTCAAATACAGTAATTTCTAGAATCTTACCAAGTTGAATTTGCTAACAGCTGTCAGAAACATAAAGTATAGAAGGGTTGGCTGAGCTGCACAGATCCTTCCATAGTAGAAGAATTTTCTTTGAAGGAGAAGAGACACTCCTGATGGCACTTCTTCTTTCATTCTTATTACTTCCTTCGAAAATCTTTAGGTCTGTGGGGAAAAAAAAGGTATTTTAAGAAATGCATGTGCACTACAGTGGCTTTGCTTTAAGTCTGCAGTAGCATCCTCATCTAGTTTTATTTCCTTACTCTGGTGAAGTTTTTTTGACAAAGAAGAACATTATCTGGATTACACAAACACAACAAATTAAAGACATTTACAAAGACCTCTGAGAATTTACAGACATCAGGACTAGTTGGTCACTCCTACTTTCCTAAGCAAAACAAAAAACTATCTTGAACTGAATGCAGTCTTACAGGGATTTAAACACAGGCCCTGATTTATCTCCACTTTTAAAAACTGAATAATCCATGCATAAAGTGGTTAGTTTTAGTTAACAGCACAGTCTAACACAACACTACTAAAATAGTTAAAACTGATGATTTTTAAAATCCCCTAATATGAATCTTAAAAGTTCTGCAATCCCCTTTGCTTGGATGAGAGATGTGGAAAACATTCAGATAGAAGCAAACTGCTGTTTGCAACCCTCTGTGATCTCCTATTCAGGCACATCTCTCTCCCTGCCTGTCTGTCACACATCCACTGGCCACATTCTTCCTGAAACTACACAGCTCAGACCAGCTTATGGCTTTTAGAATGCTGAGTTTGCAGACTCAGCACATCTACATCCCTAACATGTCCTGCAGAGAAGTTGCACATCCTGGACTCTGCCCAGTCCCTCCCCAAACCCCCAGTGCAGGTCAGGGTCTCTGAGGTGCCCAGGACATGCCCGGTGTTTGATCAGTGCAGAGCGGCCAATCCTCGCAGCCCCCATCCCACACACAGCTGCAGCCTGCAGGCACACAACGCTCCTCACTGCTCCTCTCCTCTGTGAATCAAAGCAGCTTGGGGAACTCTCCAGGACTCAACAAGACAGGTATTAACAAAGCTTTTAGAGACATCTAAAGGAATACAGGGCCAGATTTGCCATGAAGTTGAATGGAAAATTCTGGCATACAGGAAAACCTGCAAACAGCTACAGTAACCAAGTTAAATTTCCAAAGGTGGTACATTTTATCTGTAATTCAGCTCAATAATGGAAATGAAAAGCAGACAGCAATGGAAGCAGACAGCTTACTTTAAAGACTGAGAATTCAGATGGCTGCAGAGATGCCACATAGAAATCCAACACTTGTTTAGTCCTATGTTGCAGTTTTAGAATTTGCCAAGCAATAGCACTGCAAAGTGAAGTCATTCACACAACTCTTTTATGAGCTCATAGGTTCTCACATGAAAGCAACTCTGGAATTCAGATTGTGTTATTTCAAGAGTAGCATATAAAATTGTGTGAATTTTACAGAAGAACTATAAAGAAGAGCTAGTGTTCATGCTGTAAAGAATCACAAAGCTGCTCTGTTCCCCATTTAAATAGCATATTCTCTATTAACATTTGGACTTGTATTTTTGTGCATGGCAGAACTGCTGCAAGCACCATATATGTTGTTTACATACTTGCTTAATGTTGAACTTGAACATACTCAATGTTTGATGGCTGGTGTGCGCTGGGAAGTCAAGTCATGTTTCCTAGAATCCCAGACTTCAGTACTTGGAGATATTCATAGAATCAGAGAATGGTTTGGATCAGAAGAGACCTTAAACATCCTCTGGCTCCAGCCTCTCTGCCATGCCATATTTTGTTACTTAGATCTCACCCTGCATGCCAGAATAGGTATATCATTATATCAAACTGTTTGTTGAGTAGTAAGAGTATGGGATTTTGAAAAATTCTCAGCAGCGACTTAGAAGTTTTATCACTACCTCCATCCTAGACAGGTGGACAGTGCTGGAAGACTTTAGGCAACGCAGCATGGCAAAGACATCCTTGTCTTGCAGCTTATAGTTACTATTCTTTCTTTTTAGAGACCAATCCATTCTATTGTGAATTGCTCAAAGGATTTCACATTTTTCCATGAATGGCTCCCTTAAAACTTCCATCTAGGGTTATGCTGGAGTGCTGCAGAGCTATAGGTCTCACAGCACTTTGTTCTGGGGTGAAAACCTTTTTTTTTTTTTTCTTGCTTGCTTGTAATCTGCATTTCAACTTTAAAGCTCATTGTCTTAAAATTTAAATGCATAAAAATGCATAAAACACTGGACTCTTAAGTTTGCATGAAGTTAATGAAGCTTAAAGACAGGATTTTCCACACTGAAACACTTGTGTGAACAAATACAAAAGTTTTCAAAGCCTTTTCTATTGCCACAGTAGGCTTTTTATGCCCACTAGTACTTGGCTTTTGGACTGCTTTTGAAGAATTCTTGGCACCAGGAAAGCTAAGCCTTGGAAAACACTGACTTTGGCAAAAGTGTTATAGGCATTTTGTCAGACGAAGAATATGAAGCCACAAAAATGCTGTCTACTCAGAGAGAATTATGAACTACTTGTGAGCATCAATGGGTAACTGCTCATTGATAAGTGACACAAATCCATGTGAGAGTCGTCTTCTTTGATGGCAGCACTTTTGCCTTTCCTCAGCAAAGGCCTGAGTTTATGCACTTGGAACTAAGGAAATGCTATCTCCTAGAACAGACAGTTCAGAAATTCACCCAAAGACAAGATTTCACATAGCTGCTTCTCTTTTTCTTTTTAAAGTAACATTCTTGGGGGAAAAAAGCTTTGCTGTATAGTGACAGGAGACTCCAAGACAAAGGGAAATGGGGGAATGTGGGAACTAAAGTCTCTGTAATCTATACTGAATGAAAACTATTATGTGTTCACTGAAAATATGCAACATTAGCCTGTACAGCAGATGTCTGCCACCAAAACATGTAAAAAATATTTGTCTCACTAACATTTTTATACTCCACATAAAAAGTGTTAAGACAGTTCTGTGAGTTCTAGGCAAAATATTCAGCAAATTAAATCAGCAACTCTTTTTGTTACAGGAGGTCTTTCAGTGCTTCTCTCTTAACAAATACTTTACCACTGAGTAAAAGGCACTGAAGAGCTGGTCCCAAGCTCTGATTACAGCTTTTAATCTCTTAAAGCTGCCCAGGGAGATCATGGATTCTCCCTCTCTGAAGACACTCAAAACCCACCTGGATGCATTCCTGTGTAACCTGCTCTAGGGGACCCTGCCTTGGCAGGGGGGTTGGACTGGATGATCTCCATAGGTCCCTTCCAAATCCTCACAATTTTGTGATTCTGTAAATTCTCCCGATTTTTATCCATACTCACAGCTATCAGAAGAGAAACACAGCTGATGTAAAATGCTGACAATCCACAGCCACTGCAACTTACAGAACATATCAACCTGCACATATGTCCAGCTCCTAGGACCAGCTTTTGTGGTGGAAAACAAAAGGGCCTTAGTGGTCCCCACTGTAACTGGTAGAGAGCTTCCCAAAACTCTGCAGAATTGATGTATTTCATATAAATGTTGTCTTTTGATACGGATGCCAGCCCTACACTCTGCAGCATTGAAAAAAAACCAATGGACTGTGAGAGTTTTCCCATTTACAGGAAAACAGTAACTTCTTTGCTCTGTACCCCACTTCATGAAATTAGGCTGAGGTCAAACGAAACCCTAGAACATGGAGAAGTCTTGCCTTTCTTCATGGACTTTAAAGATGACTTGAAGAGGTTCGTGTCCTTGGGCTAAAGCATGCCACTGTAAATTCTCTCTTCAGAGAGAATTCTCTCTGTCTGCAGATTTCAGAGTTACAGTTATGGTTTGAAAAGCACTGCAGAGTGTAGTGCTGGCATCTGTGTCATTAATTAATACTGAAACTTGGTGAACATACATGTACTTCCCTAGCAACTCCAACCAACTCCAGCATACACACACCCCTTAGTACAGCTGCATGAAACAAGGTTGTCTTTAACCTAGGTCAGTTCTCTGATTCTCCATTCTGTTGCCACACAAGCAGAATGGAGAGGCAGGAAAATGGATGGATAATTCTTAAAACCAAGCCTTACTGCCAGAAACAATGTTCATGAAGCTATGACCTCAGCCTCTGAGCATCTCAGATGGCAAACAGAAACTAACAGCACAAAAAGACCTACTTGCAGATCTGCAACTATGATGGGACCCCCCCCCGCACTTCACAGAGTATTCAATATTCTTTTTCAGTGTGATGTGAAATATCCACTTTCAAGGGTATTTTTCCTGAGAGGAAGGACAGGACAGAGACCCTCTGGAATAGTTAAATGTGTTCAACTCTCAACTTCTGGAGTGAATATTTATTTCAATCAGCTCCATCTTTATTAAATTCTTGGCAGCACATTCCAGCAATGATGTTTCCCTTTGCCTAGCAATGCTTTGTGGAGGAAAAATGGCCTCAGAAAAATAAAATAAGGGGGGGGTGTGTGTGTTACTATATGAAGGTCAAACCTAAGCAATCACTAGTCCATGTTATACTGCAACTAACTTGATTTCAAAAATATACAGGACAACTTCACCATCTTATTTCTAGGCAAACAAGATAAAACCTTGTAGCATCTTACAAGCAGACAGGTTAGCATTACTAACCTCAAAGAAATAATAAAGGCTGTAGAGTAATATATGACACTGTCTATTTTATATGTACAGCAGTTATTTTACAATCCAGACAATATTTTAAAAAATATTTTCTCTTAATTTTTAATGACCTGTAATACCTTTTCATAACTACATATTTGAATCCAAATGTTTCTTTGTTTCTTAGAACTTCTAAATGTACTGGGATTAGCTATAACAATATAATTTGTAGTCAACGTTGCCCTTTCTTCTTCCAAAAGAAGTGACACACCTCCCTAGTTTCTTCTACCTCATGCTGCAGATAAACAGCATTTGATAACATGAACTTATCTTCTTTCAAGCTCAAAAACCCTGGATAGCCATCTCTCCACTAACAATCCCTACTCACATGGTTTTGCTGTTACACTGCATTGTCTGAGACTTTTCAAAACAAGTTTTATGAAGTCAAATCTCATGGAATTGTTGCAGTCATTTGTGTGCTTGCAAGCCCGTGTTAATGACTGCTAACGGTTTCAAACCTGCCTCTGCTGAGGAGTAAGACAGTGCTGCACAGTGACCTGCCAGTACCTGCTCCTGATTCAGCAATGCACACCTGGTGTGGAAGCTCTGTCTCAAACTGCAATTTTCTCTTCACCTGCGGGCAATCATCTCACCATTGGAGCACATGACCCAGAGAGCTGGAGTTCCCTGGAATTTCTGCACTCTCAGCAGCAGTAACAAGGAGTGTTCAGAAAGGATTTACTTTTGCATCAGCACTGCAAAAGGTTGGTGCCTTAGGGCTAACTTATGTCACAGGCTAATACAGTGACTAAGATGAGAGCAGTGGTACAAGAGCAAAATTTGAAGAGTATAGGCTTAGAATTTTGTTAAGATTTTACTGCTTCCATGAATGAGAGAAAGTACTCCAGATGTATGAAAACCCCCTTAAAATTAATAACCATCCTGTAGGAAAGGCACATCCATCTCTTCCATTCACAGTCTGTACAACACTTTGTATTACCTGAAAAATTTAATGTCTGGTAGGATTCCCATTTGCATAAGTTATTCATCAAAAACAAAGCCAAAGAAGTATTGGTCTTAACTCACAGTTATCAATATGTTTTAAGAGTAACTCACCCCAAAGGGTTTTAGGTCTGTGGCTGCTATGTTAGCTTTTTATCCAGCAGCCTTTTTCCCCCACTTTCCCCCAACCTGTTTCCTGAACAGTGCAGCGCCCCCCAAAGGCTGAAGGAGACTGCAGCATGACTGTGTAGTTTTACCGAAGCTCTCACTGACTTTATTATACAAGTTTCAAGAATTTTAAGAAACAACAAGGATAAAATCTCTCCAAACTTGGCTGAAAAACTAGACACACACAAAGAAATAATTAAAGTACTTCTAACCTACCCCTAATTTTTTAAGTACTTATCAATTGATATCCACTAGCTCATAAAAGTCTCATTTAGGGGAATTTATAAACAGCACTGTTTTGAACAGATGACAGACTGGGGAAGACCAAGTCGTGAAAAGACCTTGTGGACTGATCATGCCACTTAGCCCTCAGCCACTCTGATCCCATTACTCTGTGCTGGCAGGTACACTCGATCTGTATTACCTGGGATGCTCTTCTCCATAATTCTGGAAATCACCATCACAGGAATGTGGAATTATTCCTAACTGGTGACAGTTGTCTGCTTGTACAGAATGGTTCTATGGCTCATCTTTCATATCTGCTTATTAAGGGCAATAGGTGGCTTTTAGCCTTTTCTTATAACAAAAGGTTCCAAATAATTTGGTTTTGTCTAAAATTAGCACATAATATATACAACATGAAATTTGTTGTCTATCTGGCACACATTTTAGAGTTATGTTATGAATAAATTGTGAAATTTTGAGTATTTAAGATTTGTTTTTCTAGAAAACTTCAACACACAGACAAAATTTACTGTAAATTCCGAAACAAGAGGAATATATGTATTTTTCAGGAAAACTTTGCAAGTTGTGCCAAAGTCAATAGCTATTAGGTAAGGGGACTATAGCTAAAGGGGATTTTGAACACATTTCATCTTTTTCACTAACCACACTAATAAATCAAAACCCAAGGATCAGACATTGCTATCATTCCCTGGAAAACCAAGTTCTGTGTTTATACTCAAACATCAACAGTTTGGTGCTGAGGTGGGGGGGAGGGGGAGAAGAATCATTCCTCTACTCAAGGAGTACCTATTATCCCATGGTAGTTCTATGCCTCTGGTAGAATAATCAGTGAAATAGCTAAGGATATTTCAACTATCACTAAATTTCCAATTCACACTGTGGCCTATTCTAAACCCTCAAATCCTCTGCCTGGGGCACAAGAAACGTTTCCATGTTGGTGTTGTTCTCATGCAGACTGTTGTCTTGCCTAAAAAGCACTTCTAGAAGTATAACTTATTTTGCTTGGAGAACAAACCACAGTAACAGAAGCTGCATTTTGTAACAAGAGTAAGAAAGGTGATACTGCTATGACAGTACAGCTATAGTGACTAATCCTCTTAAGCAGAAACAAAACTTAAGATGTATATTTTGTGGTTCTCAGCTGCAATTTGTTTGCTTTTTTCTACATAAAACTAGCACCTGTAGTTTTTAGAAAGTGTCCTTAAATCAAGTTATCTGATATGCTTTTAGGTACTCTTAGTGAAATGAAGAATGGCTTATTGAAATTTCAAATAAAGCAGTTACAACCTCAGTTTCTGTAAAAACAAATTAAGCAAAATTGATCTAAGCGTTTTTTAAACTTACTGTAATTCCCTGATTTTGACCTAGCTTAAATGAATTCTGTTTGGAAAAATATTTAATTTAAATCAATATAATATACTTGTAAGCTTCATCTTGGTAAGATGTTTTTTGAAAATAGAAGGTTACTCTTTTGGTGATATATTCTGCTAAAAACTATAGGACTGTATCCAGAACAGCACTGTACACTTGGCTTTGGACAAAGAATTATGTTATTCTTCAAATAAACAGAGAAGTGGGTGAAGGAATGGTGAAATATTTTCCAGACTTACTGTCAGCCACAGAAGTGAAAAAAGGTAATCTAGACACTTATAAAAGAGTGATTAAAAATTAATCTAATTCTAATTTCATCTGGGCAGGTAGTTCAACAGTATCATATACAACCATTCTCCTATTCCTTGTCAAATTTCCATTAATTTAGTTTCTATTCTCACATATGAGATAAACAGGTTTTAAAGGAAGGGGAAAGTTGCTTTGGAACTTTCTTTTTGGGAGCCTCTTCAGAAAGTTCAAGTAAAAGGGCCCAATTACCCATTTATTATCTCTTACCTTCAACACTCATTTTAGAAACAACCTAAGCTGCCCCCAGGTAAAAGGTATGAGAATCAGTAGCACTGATCTGTTTTAGGTATGCCAGAGAAAAGCCAGTAATTGAATTCAATAGGCTAAACAATCTGAACATGGATGTGTTGGATTTTTAAGATGACTGAGTTACTGACCCTTCTCGATTAATGTCCAGTTGCTGCCTGCAGCTAAAACCTAATGTAAAGGAGAGCAATTTTCTTCTTAAGTATCTGTGTGGCTTTTTGCACAGGAATTTAGATCCAGCTTTGGTAGCCTGAAATGTGGGACTTGGCTACCTCCAAATCTCCTGTTAAATGAACACAAATCTGCTACACAAAATCCTGAGATATTTTATGCCCTTACTAATAAAAAACCCCCAAAGTTACCAGTGATAGTTCCTAGATTTGATTGGGAATTAATGATCTCCAGTTAGTTAATGTAATTTCTACCAAGAGGCAAAAAGGCCACAGAAAATGAACTGCCAGAGAGATTCCATTGGAACAGAACTGAGCTGGATTGGCAGGATAGCTTTTTCCTGGTTTATACAGTTTGTTTTTCAGGAAAAAGTAAGACTGGCTGCAGTCTTTTACAGAAGTTTGTGTTGGCCAAGTCTTCTCTCAACACTGCTACATGCTAGCCCTGCTTTGTGAGAGAAGATGAGTACTAAAGTTAGAGGGGCAATACTTAGCCCAAGATAAAAACCAAGTATTAGCAAATGAGGTATAATATAAAACACAATACAAATCCCAAGAAGCTCCAGACACACTCTACAACTGAACAGGAACTAGAGAAAAAGACTGGAGAAATTTAATTTGGTACCAAATTTTTAAAGGCCAATATATAAACTTGAGATGGTCCTTATAAAAATGGCTCAAGACCTCACCATCTTTAGAATGTTTTATGGCTTTCCCTCTGCTCTTCTCAAGGTAACTAGAGTGACCACTCCAAAACTTTTTCCTTTATTTTACCTCATATTTCATTGTAGGAAGAAAAAAAAATGTATAAACTTAGTAAAAACTGCAAGTTATAATCTGTAACACAGCACATCACTGGAAATACTCCAAATGTAATTTCTCTATGCAATATAATGTGAAGTGTCGTTTGGTGTTGGCTCCTCATGAAGTTATCTGAAGAAATTAACAGACAAAAAAAACCTAATATAACCTGTTAGAATCTTGCACATATAAAAGTACTGTTTAGAACATTCTTTCAGCCACATAATCAGGATATCTCTGGCTTCTTCTTCCGCTCAATTACTACATTCCAGAAATAATCTGTGTAACTAAAAATAGAAATTTGCACTAGCAACTGTAGAATTGTGCAAGAAAAGTACTTCTGCAGTTCTTCTAAGAAAACAGAAAAGGAAGAGCGGCTGAAAGGATTTTTTAACCCAAAAGCTTTTCTGTTTACCAATGCCCACAAATTCGTTTGCTGGGAACATCACAGGTGGCTTCTGGTTGCCTGAGTCTGGCAAGGCTGGCTTTAAGGACACAAAACTGGGGAGGAACTGGAGTGGCACAGAATATGTAAGAGGATTATCAGAGCCATCTGAAGTTCACAGGCATCCAATATGCTTATGTTTCATCACCTACAAACTTCTGTCTGAGAACATTGTGATTTTCTGCTTTCAAAGCCACAGAGTATTGCTGATGAACTTCCAGTTCCATGCCGTGGCATGGAGATGACAAGCAGTGTCAGTACTGGGACCCTGCCTAACCCATGCTGCTTGGCTGGGACAAAATCATGGCTTCAGACCAGGCTCTGCAACCCCCTGCCTTAAAGCAGGATGTACAGATGGGGGCAAAAATCAGGAAAGTTACTCAGAAATATAAACATTAAGAAGGTGTTTGGTTGTCAAAAACCAAATTGCAGAGTTCACAATATATCAAGTTCTGAAAACTTCAAAAGTGTGGAAGAACTTGTTCCCCCAGTGACAAGCAAGCAGCTGTCTGGCCCGAGGGGAGCTCCTAGGAGGGCTGGAAGTGGACCAGGCACTCAGCCTGCACACCAGCACCAGCCCAAGCACACTCTATGCAATCAGACAGCTCTGCTTTCTTAAGGGAAACTCCCAGGAATGTATCCATCTCACTGGAACAACACAGAGTTGCTGTTCCATGTATTTGGTAACATTCTTATTTAAATACTTCTTGAAATACAATTTCCTGCCTTTAAAAGTCTCAAAACACATATATACCTAGACAGTTAAACAACTTTCAAATGGTATATAACAGGAAAATTTGCCCATGAATCTGATGTATCCTTGCTTTAATGGAACTGAATTGTTTGCTTAGTCATATGTAACTGGTGAATTTTGTGATGATTTCTGTTTAAAACTCATTTAAAAGACATACAACCTGAAATTTCAAACACACTTGAAATAAAGGTTTCATTCACAGTACAAGATCAAACTCTGTCAAAGGAACTTATTTTTGATCTTTTTCACCTTGAAATAATTTGCTTTCTACATGGTTTTCCCTACTTACTTCAGACCTCTTCATGGAGGATCTAAGTCAGAACCTCTGGACAAGCTGGAAAGTCAGTTGGCTCTGATTAGGAATAAAATGAAAGAATGCTTGTGGAAAGCTTCTCTGACTAGGAATATTCTGACTTTTAATTCTCCACTTTCGTGGAGCAGGATCCCTCTTGATGTCCTGTCATGGTGGAAGGACAGGTGATGGGAAGGCTCACCACTCTGAAAACCAAACTATTTGCTGGGTTTCCACACCTGTGCTTTCCTTGAAACTATGTCCCTATTTTAGTGTCCCACTTGCATATCGTGTCTTTCTCTGTGGTG
This sequence comes from Vidua chalybeata, assembly GCF_026979565.1. Classification (NCBI taxonomy): domain Eukaryota; kingdom Metazoa; phylum Chordata; class Aves; order Passeriformes; family Viduidae; genus Vidua; species Vidua chalybeata. Next base: position 140,150,977 of record NC_071530.1, read on the forward strand.
GGTCAGTCTCCAACTACCAGCAAAACAGCCTTTAAAGAACCCTCTACAGCAAGACATTTTAACATAAAATATAGCCAAAATGTCCAGTAACATTAGCAGCACTGAGCAAGTTTTTCACATTCCAAATGAAAATTTACATTATTATTTCCAATAAAAGACAAAAAGGGTATCTTCCTCCTGATATTAGTAATTTCTCATATAAATTCACCTATTTACATTCATACTTTGTTATCTATCTTATGTCTCGTTTATATACAGTAAGGTACATTTTTTGAGTATAAGTTTTAATGTAAAACCTCAAAGATTAATTTTCTACTCATAATTGTGTTTATCTGTATTTATAGACTTACATACCTTTAATTAAGCTCTACTTTTCATTTGATATTTTCCCTTAAAGCATACAAGTAACTTAAAGGGTATCAGCTATTTTTTTTTGTAGAAAGAAGCTGAACCACTAACACTGTCTCCCTCCTCCCTTTTCTAATCACTTTCAGAGATATTTCATTCCATTTTGAACATCTACTCTTTGGTAAATAGGTTGGTCACCAGGCTCAAAACTTCATGGAAAATAAATAATAATTAAAACCAAAAGTCACATAAGGCAGGAATAATTACTAAAACCCTGTGAAGAAGAAGAAAAAAAAAGATAAATCTTTAAAGCTTTTCTGTGTCCTTCATTTTCTCCTTCATTGTAAGGACTGCTTATAGTGCATGGAAGCTATTGATGGGTTCTGCAGAAGCTCACCGATCCAAGTCCACAATAAGGCTTTTTACATCCCAAATGCAGAACCCAGGGGACAAGAAGAGGCTACTCATTTTAGCATGGTGTGTTCTCACCCAGATTTCTAAGATCCTAGTACAGAGTAACAAACAAGAGCCCAAGGAAAAGCCAAACAGGACTAATAAGATTAGCAACCCAAGCACTGGGTTTTTAAAACACAGTTTATTAAAATATTAATCTATTTTACTATGTTTGTTTATTTTCCCCATATATAAAGAACCATAGAATAATTTGCATCTGAAAGAACTACACTCAAAGAGGAACTAACTTCAACATTACATCAGGTTGCTCAGGAGCTGTACAGTGAGTCCTGAGCATCTCCAGGGCTGGAGATTCCACAACCTCCCTGGACAGCCTGTCAGCTGAAAAGAATGAAATGACAAGGAATCCAAACAGCAAGTCAGTCTGGCGTTCCGAGATGCATATATATCTCTGCAATATTTGGTTTTCTACAAAACAACTCATGTTCCCTTTACGTTTTCTCTTCTGAAGTAATTTTCATGTCACATAGTTGTTTTCTCAGTACATCTCAAATGATCAGATTCATACAACAATATTTTAACCTAAATTCTCTTTGGTTTTTTGAATAAAGCTGTCCATTTTCTGACTTCTTTTTAAAAGAATATTTTTGCTATATACCTCTAAAAAGAAGAATATGTAAATACTTGTGGTTTTGTTCCTTCTCCAGACTTTCACAGGAATACTGTAATAATGTCAACATAGGTTGGAATGGGTTATTATTATTCCATGGGTTCACACACTGAAAAAACTCAGAACAAAGATGCTATTACCTCTGCGTATTCACACACCCTTTCTTTTAATGTGTTTGGCGCAAAACTGTCTACTCTCAGACTCTCCAGCTGGCATTTTAATCAGAACAGTATGGGTGCATGGCTATGGTTCATTTTAGGTCCCCTTTTACAGACCTTAGTATTTTACTTATCACATCAGAAAGTTATTTTATCAAATTTGCTGAATTCTTCATCTTTTATTTGCCAACTAAGCCCTCCTTCCCCCCAGCCCTGAAATCTGAATGCCAGAGAATCAAAATACACTTTCTCATTCAGACAGGAAAAACATTACTATTTTTCCCATTACTTCATACTGGAAACTCTTCCAAGATCAAAACTGGTAAAAAAGTGAGCTGAAGGTTAAATTAAAATTTATCTGACACCAACAATGGTCTGGTTGCAGGCCAGGACCAGAAGCTGAAATTTCAACAGTGATGAGCCCTGCAGTTAGCGGAGAGATGGAAGATAACCATCTTCATTCTTCTCCCTCTGCTACATCTTACCAGCTCCTGAGAGCATAAAAACAGGTGGGACAAAAGTCTAACACAGCAAGTGTTAGGTGTGTCTACAAGCCTTTAAATGTGGCTCTAGATGGAATAGTTGATTGAAGGGAAACTTCTGCTCCAGTCTCTACACTCAGAGCATTAAAATTCTCCCAAACTCTCATTTGTTTTTCCCTACCCCACCCAGAGCCCACTAGCTCCACTTCTCTCTAACATTCTTTCTCTCATTTTAGACCCAGTATTGTGTTCCTCTCAGGCCCACCTATTCCCTGTTTTCTCTCAACATAATACCCACTTGAGCTCCCTAGCTCTCTCCCACAGGAGAAGCACTATGATCCTCTGAGCTGAAAGCCTCCAAATCTGCTATAGGATTTCTAAGGCAGCTGCACTCCCCGGCCCCATAATTGGCAAGGAGTAAGAAGATTGTATACAGAGAGCAGTTACCAGCAATCAATCCAGATGAGACTGTAGAAGAGAGAAAGATAAAAAAAAGGGGATGCTTATTTTCTCTGAGCCTTCAATTCCTTCACAGGGAATGTTCCAAGAAATTATGGCAGGGGAATTCTAACTGCAGTAGTGTTCTTACCTGCAGATTTTCTCCAAAGTTAATACGCTGACATGAAGATATTACAAAACTTAGTTTGACAGCAATGACTAAATTAGATGGCATCAAGTTAATTTGTCCTCTGCCACACACAACTGCAAGTCAACATAATTAAGGTGGCCCGGTCCTAAGGAGATGAACTATGGGAGTGTGTGGGGACAAAGAAATGCATTTAAAAAGCTCTGTCAGCACAACACAATTTCCTTTGACAACACAGATACTCCCAATTAGTGAGTTGAAACTAAGTGCCAGCTCCTCATTCAAGCTGAATTATTGTGGAGAACCTCTATCAGTCTTAATATTAAATACAGTTACAGAAGACTATAGCACACCATACAACAGGACAGGCTTATCAGCTTTACTGTAATGTACTGCAGAATTCTGGTCAATGGTGCAGAACCTAAATGTCTTCAGGGCTAATCTACAGAAATCTCATAGAAACCAGGAGGTCTCAGGAATTTCAGTTCCATTCAGTACTGAGGATAAAAGCAAATATACCAAGTTTTATCACTGACATAGGTTAGAAGAAGTCAAAACTGATCTCCCTGTTTCAGCTCAAAAGAGGGCATAATGTATTTGCTAGATTCTGTTTCCTTTAACAGACACCATAACACAGAGGTGCTCCTACTACACAGAGCAGATGTACAGACATATTTTAGTATTATTTAAGGTGAGGAACCTAAGTACAAGTGATTTTTAATAAGCTTTTGAAAGTTTACAGACCTGAGTGGCACTTCCTTTCACTATTGCTAACAGTTATGCATTATAGAGCACATCCAACTCAAATCAGGTAATGAAGGTTTTTACTCCATTCATTTTGATGAAGCAGAGAGTTGAAAACATAAGATTTTAAGTAAAGCTTTTCTTATTTAAAAAAAACAAACCAGAAACAGAAAATTTTAGCAACCATTGTTCTTTGCTTTAATGACCTTATCTCTCTAAAAAAAAAACCACATAAAAAAAAGAATGACTACTTTTTTCTTACTAATAATGTGGGAGCCTACATAATACACATTCAGTCATATTCAGTGTCCTCTTAAAAAATCTAAGATACTTACGGAGTCCAAACCTTTGGAAAGGCAGCAATTTCTTCTGGAGTATATTCATCTAACCTCTTGGGGACTGCACGTGGCTGAGGAATCTCTTGTAGAAGGTTCTTCTCTATATCTTCTGGAATAACCTGAGACAGGTGAGAATAGTCTTAACTACTTGACTGTTTAACAAATAACACCCCTGCCCACAATGCCATACCAAAATTTGTCATTAGTACTGCATTCTTCATGATAAGTGTTTGACCTAAATACACCAATCTCATATGTCTCGAATTTCTGTGAAATAATATGGAAAACACCCAACTACACATAAATATATATAAAAAAAGCAGTTAGATTTTTGTTTTAATTTACTTGCTTATGACATGAGCACTATTGCTAACACTCCCTCTTTACCTCTATGTAACACAAAGATGAAAATGGCTACTCACATCTTCGGGGAAGAGGTGTAGCCTCTGCATCAGAGTTCTTCTCTGAAGGTTTTTTGGAAGCATTCTATAAACAGCCAGTTTAACAATCTGAGGAAAGGTAACATAGTAACAAATAATCAGGGAGGCTACTGACACCATGAAATAAGTTAACTGCGTTTCCATCTGTCCACTCCATTCATCATTGAAGGTCTTAGTCATCTTTCAGGCTGAGGAATTCTGGCACCACATTCAGAAGGAGCTCTAGACCTTAATTTTATAAAAAGAAATACTTACTCCTTGTCATATAAACACTTATTTTAAGAGCCATGTAGAAAATTTCAGCTTAGAAAGTTAAGAGCTATATTTAGCATTTTTTTGTGGATGACTGCATATGATCATTCAACTTCAAAGAATTGAGAAGCTTGTGGTATATCTTCTTGCATATTTACATACACACATTGTTTATGAAAAAAAAATGCTTAAACAAATTTCCCAAGTGCTCCCAGCAACTAGTTTAACAGTGTAATTTGCTGTGTTTAAAACACTTTTATAATTAATGTTTTGTACCTTAAGAAAAGCTAACATACCAAAATACTGCATTATGAACTTACTACTTATATTTATAGCCCTTGCTATTAGTTCCAGATGAACAGTCTCACTTCTAAACATCAGGAACTAATAGAATTTGTATATCTACTCTAGATGATGCTCATTGTAAAGTAAACAAACTTCAACAGGATTTTCTCTTGGACTCTAGTAAAGATGCCTTTTATTTAAATAAAAACACATTGTTATGGACTTCATCCAGAAGGGGAACATTTGTAAACGTAAAACAATGCACACAACTGTAGGAGACAAAAAAGGTTTCATAAAGGACAGCAAAGCTAGACCCACGTGCAATTTTGTTAGTAAAATGTTTGCCCCAGGACACCCAGATATAAACTTGCTCCAAATCAGAAACTACCCAGGCATGCTTAGTGCAGCATCCATCTCAAGGTGATAAACCACACTGAAATGCATGGCACTAAGCACAAACAAATTCACAGGCACTTGGAAATTTTCCAAAGTGTATTGAGCAAAATGACTTCTTTATAAAATTAAATAAAGGAATTCAATTGAAATTTTAGAGATAATCACCAAGTTCCCAGGTTGAACCACATTAAGACAAGATTTTCATGTGTTATGCAGCCAGTACCATAAATCTGTGGACAAATACAATAAATTAAGATGACAGGACAAATATAGCAGGTTATGCAGTTTAATATACAGTTTTGATACCTCCTCTAATAAAAATTAATAAGTATGTATTAAAATTCAAAGATGAAAACTAATGCTTTTTAGGGATGAAAATTATTCATGCTTGTAGAGCAGACTATAATTTATTTAGGTCAGTATGCTATGTGTCCTGTCACTACAGGTCTTGATAAAAGGTCTGTCCCCATCTTTTTTGTAAGCCCCCTTTATATCCTTTAAAGGCCCACAATAAGCTCTCCCCAGAGTCTTTTCCTCTCTAGGTTTAATGACTCCAATTTTTTCAATCTCTCCTCATAGAAGGGGTGTTCCATCCCTCCCATCATTTTTGTGGTCCTCCTCTAGACCTACTCCAACATGTCCATGCCTTTTCTGTGCTGGGGGCCCCAGAGCTGGACATGGTGCTCTAGGTGGGGCCTCAGCAGAGTGGAGTGCACAGGGAGAATCACCTCCCTCACCCTGCTGGCCACACTGTTTTGAAAGCAGCTCAGGATTCTGATTTACTGCAAGGTCATTAGTCCAACTACAGAACAGAAGGCTAAACAGGGAGCCAGGACACAGAAGGCAGTGCTGGAAAAATTCCTTCTTTGTAACTTCTGCTTCAAAAACTATTCTACAAGCCAAAATAAATCCAAACCTAGCTACTGGAAAGACCAAGCTTACATCCAACTTCTTGCCCAAAATTCTGCCTACAGCCACAACTTCACTTTCACTGCTGTAGTGTCAAGTCAAAGAAATCAGTAAAGCATTAAGTGAAGTTGTACAGACTGTTTTCGCACCTTAAGTAAGGCTGTGTCACAGAAAAGGCAGATCCAACCAGCAATACTTGCAAGGTGTTAAGTAAGTAAGGGCTCTTCTGTCACCTGAACATGCTCAAGTTTTACCAAAAATAAACCAACTCTAAATAAAAAAAGTATGGAATTGCAAATCTGCTACTGAACTCGTGAAACCCAAATCCATTTTCAAGGCTTCCTGAAAACACACATCAGAACATGTTTCTTTCAGGAATTAACAATAAAACCACCCTTTTTACATGCTTGTAATACACTTCTAATAAAAGACAAATCTTATTGCTTTCTATGTCATTACGTTTACTTCAAGCTATTAAAATAGCAAGATTTTAATTTTACATGAAAGTTAAAAAAGCTAGTGATTTCTGTGGAATTTCAGACTGGCAGAGAGGTCTACCCACCCACAGGTCTCACTGCAACCTTGATCTCACTTTGAAATTGATTAGCACAGCTTAACAGTTTATTCAGTTATTCACTCTCACTGCCTCCTCCCCCACTACTTTATCTTTAGTACTAGCAATGTGTAAAATTCCATATCCTCATAAATACTTACTCCTAAAGACCATGACACTTTCTCCATCAGGTAAAGACATCCACCATCAGAATTACACAGTACAAACCAGCATTAGTATTTGGGGATTTTTATACTACTGGAATGCTGTTTGCCCCAGATTTTTTTTTAATTACAAAGTTCCCACTAGCTCTAATTGCAATTGTCATCTTGAATATCGCAATACCTTTTTTTCAGCTTGGCTACTTTATACACTCACAGCATAGATATGCTCTTAATAACACAGCTATATAACATTATTCATTTAGTTTCCAATTTAAAGGGCTAATTAGAAGGAAAGGAATCTGAAGGCAGCTCTATTAAAACTCTTGCACTTTCAGTCCATTACAACACATTAATACATTTTATGAGTACAAATAAATTAAAATGCATTTATTTGAAACACTGTGAGTCCTAAACATTTCAATTTTTGTGACAAGCTTTGGCTTATGTGCAGCTTGTAGACTATGTCTGATGGAGACAAGTTCTGAGAAAGATCCTTTGCCAGATAAAACATACTTTAAAGATGGAAATCAACAGAGCAATACCACTCCTAGTACTGAGAAGCACAAAATAACTGGCTGAATTTCCAGAAGAAAGTCTATCCTAACAGCTGAATTAAGTCCAATAATCAACAGGAACAACTCTAGAACATGGGAAGGACACAGTGCTCCAGAGAAAACAAAGTGATTAACTATAAGGCATACCAAAATAACCCTGGAAGAATTTCAAGAGATACAGCAGTTACTTGGAGGTTCAGTTCAATATAACGTCTTCCTTCCACCAGACCATGGTTTTCAGTTCTGTATACAATATTGTTCTTTTCACCCACAAAAATAAACATAAATAAACCCACATAAAATATAACACAACTTTCTAACTCTGATAAGTACTACAACTTGTACAAGCAAGAGTGAATGTACTCAATACTGAATCACCAATACTGAAAAGAATCATTTGGTCACAGACAAATTAAATTTCCATGCACATGCACGTCATTGGGCTTTCCACTGCTGCTTTCCACTTAACAAAAATGTAGAAGTTTAATGTTGTCTTAAAATTATTAACTTGACTCAAGGAATGGATTAAGACTTTTTAATACTAGCATTTATTTTTGTGTACTATGAAGAAAATGACCAAGTTAGCTCTAAGACTTACTCAGATCACCTAGAGGTTTCAAGATAACACGTTTCAAGACAGCATGTTCTCCCCATGCAAAACTAACTTGTATGCCTGCTAATCCAGTCTTTGAAGTTTTGTTCTACCTAATTAAAAAACATTACTCCTTTGTAATAGGGAGTACTTCTAGTGTTTCAGTGACTGACTTCTATTAGTACGTATTATTCTATCAACTATCCCTTACTGATGCAAAGAAAATAGGTTCTCAATAGCAAGATTTAACTGTGCTTTCTATCTGAGCTTTTCTTCAAAAGACTATTATTAGCCAGATATAATGGCAAGTCTGTACGTGTAAGCAGTTGCTAAAGGGCATTCAAAAGGAGAATTAGAACATTTTAAACCTCTTCACATCAGTGCCAGCAGCTGAACAAACCACAACCCGGACACCCCTGGAGGCTCCCTCCCAGCACATTTCCATTGAGCTACTGAGCTACCCTGCTTCACTTAATAATCTTCACTAGCAGGTAACATTCATTCTGAAAAATTATTGCCCATCATTTTTCTGTCACAGGCAATACAGCCTCTGAATACTGCAAAGGTCAATCCTTTCACTGAGCATTTGGTCACAACCAAATGTAATTTCTTCTTTTTCTTTTCTGGGGTCAAGTTTCTGAAGCAGCCAGAAAAAAAAAAAAATTAAGCTGAGTTTTGCCTACCTTTCAAATCACAAATCAAAGAAAAATTGATTGAAAACTTTGTCCTCACAGGATTACTATCTACTTCTGCAGATTAGATCTGACAACATTATTTTGCAGGCATTTAAATGAAATTCCTGCCAAGAATTTTTTTCAAGTAATCTTTGCTCCCTCTCACATCTGAGACTTAAAACTACATCTTTTAGTCTTTCTGTATCCACTGCCTAGAAGTCTAGTTTTGAAAGGGCTGGTCTCATGCCAATCAGCAGTTTTCCAGCTAATTTCTGCAAGTTTTATTTAAAAAGTCAAGAAAATCCCAAAACTCTACGCATTCCAAACACCTACACCTCAAATCCAAAGGTTTACTTGTTTCCTTTATTTTCAAAAGATTGTCCTGGCGAAGAAAACACGCCAAACCGTTCAATCAGATTTTTTTTTAGCAACCCTCCAATGGAAACAAATGCTGCCTGCCCACTTATATCCTAAGAGATTATTGCTGCCATACAGAATATTAGTATTATATTAACTCGAAGAACAGAGTGGCTGTTTTGAACTACAGCAACAAAGTTTCATGGTGCACCTAAAGAACATATTAAATAGTTTTGCTTATGGGTGGTCCAAGAATGAATATTCAATCTAAGAGAAATGTGAACAAGCTGGTTTTTTTTCTTCAAGAAGCACTTCTTAAAGTAGCCCAGCCAACTTCATTAGATGAGTTCTATTCTCTGCTATTTTGAAGAAGAGAAGACAACTGAAAACACTAGAAATTTTAGACAGATTCAGAGACACTCCCCTCCTCATGTCTCCCAAGTGAACTCACAAGTATTTAAGGTAAAAATGTGCTGGACTACGTACTTTTGTACTTTTTAAGGTAAAAATGTGCTGGACTATGTACTTTTGCTATCTTTTTGTTAGCACGCTAATTTTCACCATTGCATAAATATGAATTTTTCTGAAGTGCTGAAAAACTTGGCAAAATGAACAAGGAACATTAAGTTAAGCTCTGTATGAAACATCAACTATGCAGACTTTCTGCATTCACTGTCCCATATTAACATGAAAGATACTTAGCAATGGAAAAAAAAAGTAGTCTTTTCTAATCTCAGGTACCAAATCATACATCAGAAATCAGACACGTATGACTGGACAGGTGAGGATTTTTTATCCATTTCAACAAAGAAGAGAAGTCATGGATACAAACAGTTGCCATAGGAAGCTTTAAAGACCTGTCTGGATAAATCCCCAGCAGCTTTATCTGACCTAGTAGTTAACACTGCTTTGAGTAGGAAGCTGGACTAGAGATTTCCTCAGATTCTCTTCAATCTGAATCATCCTATGGCCCTCTGAAAAAAGGCACATGTAAATTCAAATTCAGCACAACCCCTCCGAAGCACTAACTACCACCTGCAAGGAACATAAAGCTCCAAAATTAGTAAGATAGATACAATGAGGTCAGCCCCCATGAAGTGAGAATATCACTTAACCTTGGTGGCACTTTAGGAAGGAGCTAGAAATGACCAGGGATGATACGACAGTATCCTTGTCTAAATTCTGACAACTATACTTATGGCTTTCAGCCTCCCATGTAAACATAAACTAAAGCATTTTACAACAAATTACTCATTACAATCTTTTAAACTAGCCATTAGCTGTGAAGCAGGTTTTCCTAAAACACTCTTTATACTAGAAACAAAACTAACAGAAAAATATTTATCTTGAGGATTTGCATGTTTGAACTGAGATACATGTAAGTAAAGACAGTGCTAAGCATTCCTGCAGTCCTACTATATACACACACACACTCAGGAAGTCTTATATAAACTGAAAATAGTCAAATCCATTGCAAAATCTCTATGTAGCAGCATGGAAGTTTACAACGTCTTTTCCTTGGAAGTAGTCTCTTCCATTAATTTACTGCCTTAATTTCTGTAACAGCACTATTTCCAAAAGCAATGATGACTCATCTAATGAAGAACTACCAGGATGAATTAGCAGGAGGCAGTAAGTCCAAGGGCAGAGAAAGAGCAGTAGCCTCCAGAATGAAAGTAACACTTTACAAAATGAAGATTCAGATACCACAGGAAGATACAGCCTGCTTCCTACAATCTTCCTAATTCCACTGGCTTCACAGGAAGTGAATTTAATTTGATTCAAAGAGAAAGGAAGTGAAATAAAATTATTTAAAAAGTCTCCATAATAACTATGTGTCATTTAGATTATTATTTGAAGGTGCATATGTTACTTAGGCTGACATGGTTCTCTTTACAGTACTACTTTTTCAGGTTTTAAAAGCTAGTTCTAAAAATAAAACCTGTTAATAAAGCATCATCATAATTTCCATTTTTGTCATATCCCAATGCATTTCACACCAATACAATTCAACTAGTAAACAAATGTTTCTAGCCATAAAAACCCATTACAGCTACACAAACAGAATGCATCTTGCCAAATTACCACCCACTACTACTAATTATGACAAAAACACGTCTGAGATATCTTTATGAGAGAGGCAACTGAATGCTTCATCTTCAACAGAATGACAGTTAATTGCTGAAGATTCTCCACCATTGTATTAAAAAAATAGTGTCTGCTGCTAAATTAGACCAAGACTTGAGCCACGTCACCATTTGCTGAGCTTTTGTCCAACACGCTTTAGTTTTTGGCAACGCATTTAATCCTCTTCTTTTTGCAGAGAAATTAATCTATGAGTCTGGCAATAAAAGAGGTATTTCAGAACAAATGCCAGAAGGTAATTTAGAGAACATCCAATTCTCATGCTCTAACAAGTTGTGTTTTACTGCCGCCCAGTGCTCAGCATCTGTCTGAAGCTCAAACGAAATAGATTGAAGAATCCATTTTAGACATGGAACTATCAGTAATTCCCAAAGGAATTACAACTACCTTAGAGGCTGTTTGCAAAAGCATTTGTTTTGAAAAATTCTAGACAGAACATTATAAGGAAATGTAGGATTTAGTTTAATTTTATTTAAAGAAATTGGTAAGTGGAAACACTTCAATATTTTATAAATAAAGTGACCCAAACAAAAGCATTTCAAAGTCAAAACCGAACATAAATATCTTTTAATCTCTGTGGGTCTTGTATCATGCTCTGAAACATTAGTATTTAGAGAATTCAGTCCTCCAATGCTATCCATTCAAACCTCTAGTAGAAGTTACTTCAAAACTGTCGAAATCAAAATGTTCATATCTGGCTCCCTATTTTTTTAATCAGTACAAACACATGAACACTGCATTTCAGAATATACAACAGCCTTACACAGACAGCAAACAGGCTGATGTTCAACATAATCATAATTTCCATTTCTTTCGCAGATCATGAACACACAGTATTGCAGAAAAGATTCAAAAAACCATCATCACTTAAAACCTACCATTGAATTTCACTGGGAAAAAGAGGCAGATGCACTTTTGAACTTTTTTAAGATTAGCATTATTCTTGCTGACTCTTAAAAAAGCAGTAGGGTCATTAAGCTCAAATACGGCTTAGCTCACTCAAATTAGAGGCAGTTCACTTATGAGAAAGGTCAGACCCTTGAAACTAAAAGGAACAAAATGAGTGAAAAATCAGTGAAACAAACAAGTTTGATTTGCTCCTTTGGACAGCATGGAAGAATGACAAAAATACACAACTTACAATCTAACCCTAAAAACACTATTTACAAAAATGGTGTCACAAGCCAACCTTCTACGAACCACTAATAGAATGTTTGTAAATTAACTTTAGATATGCAGGTAATTGATCCCATTTGTTTAGGGTAACTAATTAACTGGAAACCAACTAGTTTCACAAATGAAAGAGAAGAAGGGAAAAACACTTACAGCAGTTGGATCTTTCAAATGGAGCTGAGTTGCTGTCACTTGTTTGAAACCACCAGGATAACTAGAAAAATGAAACAAAAATACAAGCTTCATTCTACACACTCAAGCATGATGTTAACAAAAGTATCACTACATCTTGAACAATGGTGTAATATTATTATAGGCCCTCAAAAAAGGAAGTTGTTCCCATGAGCTCAAAACCTGTATTTTATTTATCCTGTCAAGTATCTAATTTCAACACCATTTGTGCTTTTTTATTTATGCGCTTGAGTATAAAAAACCTTGTGCTTCACAAGCAGATGGATATGTTTTTAAAACTGCTTATTAAATATACCCTAACAACTACAGAATACAACTGGAATAAGATATGCAGAACTCTGCATTCACAACCAGTCTGTGGCTGACATAAGAGACATCAATTTTGAACTGTATTTATTATTTTCGTGCTATGCTAAATAAACCTTAGCAAGACTCGGCATATCTACAGTTATAAAATTTTAATTTTACTGCAATGGATCCATCTTCCTAAAGCCCATATGACAAGTTGAAGCTGCACTAATTCAGATCTCTGCATAAGCTTTAAATGAATGATAGCATGGACTAAGAAATTACATGGAAGTCAGGTAATGCTAGGTTTCATTTTGATTGAATTACATTATTAGGAATCAACCTAAGTGAAATGAAAATAGGCCCAGAATCATGAAGACATGTTCACTGATATGCATGGACTTAAGTGTTAGTTTTAAGTGTACAGTTCTTCTTACTTATTCAAAACCAACTTAGGTACTTAAGCAAGTGTTTTAGCATACATGTTAAGTTTTTAGAGAAAATTTTAGGTCATAGGGAGATGGAAACAAAAAAAAGCACACAATTTCCATCACCTCTGAACATAAATTTCTCAGCAATTCAGCAGTTTCAGGATTGCAACACTAGCACTACAAAATTTGTGTGATTTATTCATCTCTCAATAGGATACATTGTGACACTCAGAGATTATTATGTATTAGTATCACTGCATAAAATAGGAGCACTGAACTGATCATGGACACCCTGTCTGTAGTTGATCATTGCACTCTCCACTGTAAACAAGTTCTGTCTGCCAGAACAATATATTTTATGCTACTGTATATAACAATATACTGTGCATCACTACAGCTTGAGAGCGTTTCAGTTTTTAATTGTTTTTCCAACTTTTTTCACCTTCTGATTCAATATTTACTCTTAGGTAAATAGGTCCTGGTAGGATAAAGTAATTAAAGTTGGTGACTATATATACATATATCTATATCTATCTATCTATATATGTCTATATATATATATATCTTAAATGTGTAGTGCCAATAGAATTATGTTCTATTACTCAGTAAACAGAATAGTCCAGATCACTGAGTCCAGAGGCTAACACAAGACACAACCTCACTCACCAAATCTGTTAAGTTATTCAATTGTTCTGACTACTTTTGAGTTAGATTATTTCCCTAAAAAAAAACCCCAACAAAAATAAAGAAAAGAAAAAGAAAGTAGGAGAAAGGTTTACACCATTTAAAACATAATAACACATGCAAATAAACAAAAAATTCCCTAAAAGTTAGAGCAGGAATTCTCTTTTAAAGCAATATGCTAAAAAAGACTTCAACTATTAAGAAAATATGACATGAAATTTACCACAAGTTCATCACCACAAGCTTTATTTGCTGTAAAGCTTACCCAGTATGTGAAGAATATACTTTCTGTTCCCATTTGTTACCAGAGAAGGCAATATGTTTTGTATTTATTATGACAACATGATCTCCACAGTCATCTGCAAGGTAGAAGTAAGTGGAAGTTGTTAAAGAAAACCACAGAGGGAATTAATCAAGGTAACAACTGTTATGTGTGCAATACATGTATAATATCATATAAATACACCTTCCATAAAACTGAAATTTAAAAGTCTGAGCTTTTCAAGTTGCACCATCCAAACCAGCACTTAAATACCAACCTTAATTATTATTTTCAGTACTATCAGGTTAGAAGGCAGGTAAGCAGGTAAAATGCCATCAGGCCAGATGACTAAATCATTGCAAATATTCAGCTAAGATCTGTAAATCTGGCTTACAGGCAAATTTTCTATTCTATTCAACACATTATGCTGCCTATGCACCTATATTAAAAAAAAAAAAAAACAGGAAAAAAAAAGGTTAGTTCCAAATGATCCTAAATATTTTTTTATTTTACTTTCGCATAGAAACAGTATCTGCGTTTACTCAAGGACCGAACATTTTGGGTAAGTAAAATACTTCTCTTAAGTAGTTACACTCTCAGGCTAAATATATAAAACAAAAAAAAAATACTGCATTGAGGGAACTGACAGGGGGGAAAAAAGCCCTAAAACGACCACCCCCTACAGCTCAGTTGGGAAAAACCCCACATCTTCATCTATCAAACAGAAGTAAATGTTACAGCATATACATGTATGTTTAGAGTTATATCAGCAACTTTAAAATCAAAAGTTCTTTAAGTGCAAGGTTTATAATCTATTACCAACACCCTGCCAGAAACAGGGTTGGTTTAATAAGGCTTCTGCAGTAATAAAGTGCTTGCAGAACCTCTATTTCAAAAACATTACATAAATAGGAGAAAATATGTAGTTTTTAATTTCAGAAGTAATGATCTTGATCAGCTGTATAAGCTGTAATCACCAATTCAACTGAAGTGAAAATGATTGCTCCAAAGTTCAGCCTCATTTGCATCACCATATTAGAACACAAGTATTTGAAGAGGCTCACTTGATTAAAACATTTTTGAGTAGGTAACAAAACAGCTATACAAAGAAGGGCTTATATTGACCAAGAATTTTTATAGGAGCACGTAATTAATCAAAACAAGTTTCACACCTTAAGCTTTTTATTATTTTTTACTCTTGTATTCTTTTAATGCTCCACTTTCAATTACAGCTGAAATGCAAATGCAATTTACACATTTCTATTGCTGCAGCCTTTCACTGCTGACAGTTCAGTTCTAAAAACACTGTATGTCTCCATAAATATCAGGGAACTGACTCTGGGATTACTGGGACTTTGTGACTTTTTGGTGTTTTGGTTGGGAAGATGACACAATAAGCTCATCTTAAGGAAATTTCTGCTAACAGTTTTCCACTTGCATGAACACTGAATTCACAAAAACCAAATTAAAAACAAAAGAATAAAAAAATCTTCCTGATATTACTCTGTCCAGGGACCTGGTATCTCACAGACATTAAAATATTTGTTAGTTAAAAAAAAAAAAGAAAAAAAAAAAGCAAAATAAACATCAAGTACATAAACCACAAGTTCCTGCATACTTTGCTCTCCTAAATGTCTCAGTAGCAGTAACCAACCAATTGGTGTCAACATGTGTAAAGCAATTAGTACTGATTTACAGAACATTTTAAACAAAATGAAGTTATCCTTGAAATACTTCCCAAGACTTTATAACTTCACAGACATAAAAGTATCGAAGTTTTTTTGCACAGGGTCACCAAAGCATTTTCCTCTTAGCATCTGCTTTATTTCTCAAGATAGCTTTAAGTCTCCAGTGACACCTTGTGGATACAACAAAATTTGCAACAGCAGAACTCTGACATTGAAAGGTCTTTACAACACTACAAATCCTACCTCCCATTGTGAAATAGATCGAGTATTATTTTACTATGTACACTTCAACATGTATGAGCCAACTTCAAGGCTTCCTTTACGTTTCAGAAATGTCTCTGGAAAATTTTGAATGGGTACTACAGGAAACATTGTACCAGTGGTGTGAAAGATCACCTTTTTATTATTTATAAAATACTCATCCCCGTGAAACAGGCACTACAGCATTACAGATAATGAACAGGATTACAGATGCATCTTTATAGCTGCATCTCTAATTTGCAGAAAAACAAAATGATGGTTTAGTTTAAACAAGATACGTTTCAACAATGATTGTCACCCATTTAAGGACAGGTCCCAGCCTCCTCATCACAGAATGTGTAAGGGATGAAGGGGCCTTTGAAGGTCATGTCATCAAAACCCAGTGCTCAAAGCAGGACCAGCTTCTGAAAATCTCCACAGATGGAGACTTCACCACCTCTTGGGCAAGGGCTTCCCACTACTCTCACAGTACAAAATATCTTATCTGATGTTCAGAGTATCCTGTGTTTCAGTTTGTGCCCATAGCCTCATGAGAACAGGACTGTTTGGCACCTTATTCATAATGAAGCACTCCAAGACTGTGGTCCTAAGCACCTACTGAAAGGATGTTTCTTTACGTGCACTGTGAACTAAATCTTTACACTTAAGATCAACAAAACATGTTCTGAGTTTTTTAAAAAAATGAAAGAAGAACCCACTGTAATTCAGTTACTCAAAATGAATTACAAATTCATAACATACTTTATAGGTATTGGTAAAGAAACAACATTAGGTTGTGGAGGGGTATGATGGAAAAAGATAAGAAAGAAAACCAATTGATTTTTAATTTATAAACAATTGAGAAATGTAATCTTTTATATCAGGTTTGATTTTAAAACTGAAATTGGAAGAAACATGCATGTTGAAGAAAAGCAAATTTGCTTTCATCCATTGCAATACTCACTTAGTGCATGATAAATAGGTTTATGTCTGCCTTCGAGTCTGATTACAGTGGCAGCTGCTATTTTTCCTGGGGGTTGCATCTTTGCATCGAGGAGGTACCAAGCTCTACCAAAAGTAGCCCATTGCTGAAAAGAAAGAGTCAGTACTTATCATAGGGAAAACTCATATTGCTTCGTAATCTATCTTCCTCAATTAAATCAACACTTCTTTGACATTTAAAAATACTAGAAGGAATACTGATATGCAGCACCACCCCCTTCAAATAGCCTTTAAATGGACGGAGCACTGCGATACACTGCAGTGCGATGTACATGGGTAACACCACTGATAGGTTACCGGCCCTGAGGGCTTTGTTTCAAAAATGTAGGTCTCTCGCTGCAAGCTTCTATTACCGCTACTTGAACCGTAACATCGCTGCAGGATATTGAACGCCCAAGGTCTCCTTCCCTCCCGGCGAAGGGCAGAGTTCCCGCACACGCAGCTGTCAGACCGCGCACAGCCCGAGCCGCGGCTGTCCCTGTCCCCCAGACGTGTCGCACACAGCGGTTCCTGCCAGCGGCACCCCAGGCCGGGCACCGGGGGCAGCCCCGGGGCGCTCCCCTGGGGGCCTGCGGATCCTCCGTGCCCGCCCGCTCCCTCCCGGCCCCGGGGCCCCGTCTCGGAGGCAGCGAAGGCCCCACACGGCCCGCGGGGGAGGCCGCGCTCACCTGGGCCGCCCTGCTGTAACTCGCCATGCTGCCGGCCGCGCGGGGCGCGCCGCGCCGGGGCCGCGGGAAGCGGAAGCGCTGCCCTGCGGAGGGCGGTGCCCGGGCGGCAGCGCGGGACCTTCGGAGCGGCGCCCGCCGCGGTCCCGGCCGGCCATGGACCGCTACGTGCTGCTCCTAAGCTGGGGCGAGCGCAGGGCCGAGGGCGGGCCCGCGGCAGCGACCGCCGCAGGTACCGCCGGGGACGGGGCTGGGGCTGGGGCTGGGGCCGCGGGCCCGGCGGGCGCTGGGCCGGGGCGGGCGGGCGGGCGGGCGGGCGGGTGGGTGGGCGCTGTTCTGGCGGCCGCGGGGCTCTCCTGGCTCCCTGTACACCCCTTTGCTTTCAGGCTGAAAATATTTGGTGCCTTTAACCTGCAAAAACTTCAGGGGGATTCCTGCTTTATTGCGATGATGCCGTGTAACTCCGTAATGCGTTCCTGAGCGTGACTTAAAGGAGAACTTAGGAAAATTGGTGTTTTTAAACTGCATATCTGCACGATAGTTCTGTTAAAAACCCCAACCAACCCCCTTCTCCTCTAAATTCACTTTCCAATATCACACTGAACTTTATACTGTATTCGCACGAAAGTAAGATTTAACTACCATAATTCAGTAATTTTAATTTTTTTTTTCTAGCTGGGACTGCTGCACACATGTATCAGTTCCTGAAAGAAAGTTGTAATGCATCTATAAATTCAGATGTGAGCATATTCCCAGGTAAATATGGCAATGCACGGTAAGGTAGGGTAAATGCTATCGAGGAATTGTCCTATGCATGTTCTGTTAGGGGAAACAAGTCAGAAATTTAGTAAACCTAATTGCTGTGGTGTGGGCTGCTGTGGTGTGGTTCCTGCTGCTCCTGTTTCTGTAGAGAAACTGACATAATTTTAGCAGCTAAGGTGTTAGGAGATGATTAGATTGATTGGTTGTGAGAAATGAATGGGAAGGGTTTTGAAGAGTTGACAAATTTCAGTCCAGCTGAGCAAGGAAGAGTGGGAAAGGGCTTGTTTCTCAAGTCAGTGGGAAGTGTGATATTTTAGTTACTCCTATAATGTCTTCTGATTTTTTCAGTAGAAACAATAGTTGTCTGTTTCTAGAACCTTAATCCATAAATATTAAATCAATTTTTTCACCTTAGAAGAGATGTCTTAAGGTATGCTTTAGTACTTTTAGGGGCTGCTTGTTTGTGTTTTGTTGTTTTGGGTTTTCTTAATCCAAAAGATGCTTTCTTAGTTCTTTACTTGGTTTGGATATCTACTGTTATAAGCTCATCTTGTCACAGATGTCATATAATTGGGATTTCTGTGGGAAAACCACTATAAGGTCTTAAAATTCATGGAGCTGGGAGTTCTGTGCTTTTTACTGCATAAAAATGTTGAAAGAGCATCTCATTTTGTGAACTCTATATCATATTTATGAAAGGTGTTGTTTGGTTCAGGTCTGATACAGATCGTGCAGAGAAAGCAATATTACCCAGAACAGAGAAGAGGTCAAATGTTTTCTTACTTACTAATAGTCAGAGGGTCAGTAATAGACACTTGCCAAGACACTCACCTGCACCTTAATATGTTTAGAACATAATTACGTTGCCAAAGTAGAACTCAAGTAATTGTTGCACATTAAATGACTTACAGAGTCTTTTAACAGATATGTTCATTATAATAGGAAGATAGATTGTAGTGAGTTGATTAATTTAAATAATTGTTTTATCTCTTTGCAGCTTGCTCCGTGGCTGGTATTCCAGGTGCAAAGAAATGGTATTTTGCAAGTCATGTCATTTGTGGTTATTATCAGGTAAGGCAAACTTTTTTAGCGTATAAATTCCTCAACCATCTGCCTGACTGTAGAACAAGCTAAAACTGTGATGTTCAAAACTCTTTGTTTATTTAAATCTTTTTGTTTGATTAGTTCTGCAGTTCTGACTGGGAGGAAATAAATGTTGACACACAGAAAAATGAAGACTCTTACCAAGCAAGCATTGACGAGAGCCTGGGAACCACACAAAATTTTGAGGAAGATGACAGTAACAGTCAGGAATCACTGTCTCTGACTGAGTATGTGTATGGTTATTTTTATTTAAAGAGCAGTGATCTGACCTCTAACAGGGATGACCCAAGGGGATCAAGAAAGTTTAACAAGTGAGAGTTACTACCAAAGCAAGTGTTAACTACGAACAATCCCCTACTAGTACTGAGAATACTTTTATTCTGTTTAGCATAGCTTTAATTTTTTTACAGGGGAATTTTTATAGGATAACGGACCAGTTTCCTAACAGCTACCGTTATATGTACAAAAATTTCTTGCTAGTTCCTCTTGAATCCTACTTCCAGTTTTACTTCAGATTATTTTGATGTCATTAGGCCTACTTCTGCCTTAGTAAAAAAGGAGATGATTTCTCATAGCCTAGGTATATTTGTGCAGAGTTTTAAATATATAAGATACATCATGTACCATTCATTAGTTGTAACTATTTGTTCTTCATTTTTAGTATCTATGATGAAGCTGCTGAAAGTCTGCATCAATTAGCTGATAAATTGCCTGCCCCAGGTAATCTGTCTTTAATAACCAATCTCATTGGAGTTTATCTTGTTAGTTACTGATCTAAAAACTCGTCTGGTAAAAGCATAGAGAATGGAAAAGTTCAGAAAATTTTAGTTTGGTAGCTGAATTAACTTAATGTAGCTCTTGAAGATAGTTTAGGAACTTGAGCATGGTCAGCATTGCAGATCAGCTTGAGGACTAGTTTGCTGCTTGTTTCTTTGGCAGGCTGTAGTTCAGTAGAGTTTAAAGTAGCTATTTATATAATAAATTTATCTATCTGAAATGGCACAAAAGTAATCATAGACAGTAAGCAATACAAAACTCAACACAGGAAAGTTCTTGTTTTAAAAAAGGAAGATGTTGATATCAGGTTACAGTTACATCTGATTTGACAGCTGCTTGCTTGTGAGCCAAGAAAATGAGAAGGAAAATACATCACAACTGTTGGATTGGGATTTTGTAAACTGGATATACATATCACCTTGCATGTTAGGGTTATGTAATATCGCAGAAGTTGATTTGAGATAACAAAGGAACTCAAGAAGAATGAAAAATAGCAGCTTAGAGTGTTAAAGGTAGGAAAAGAACAAAGCTTAGTTGTACAAGAGAGAAATCTCATCTATCAGTGCTGAGTGAGAGGAAGAATCGACAGAACCACTGTCACAGAGGGATTGGTGCAACATTTTGTGTTCATCTAAGAGGAGCAGCAAGAGATGAGCTAAAATGTGTGAAAAGTATTTTAAATCTTGAAGTTACTTGATCTTTTTGCTGGTTTTAGTGCAATCAATGATAACCAATATTATTCTATCTTTAAATGACTGAAAAATTTACTGAATCATGATATTTGAATCATACACAACTGTTTTATAGGCAGAGCAATGGTTGATGTAATCCTGCAGGCTGTTGAATGTGATGGACCCAAGTTAAAGGACTGCTTACCTGCTATTGGTGCCCTGAAACACCTGAGAGAGTGGCACTCTGCACAGATCACTGTTGCAGCAAGTGATACCAAAGGGTATGGCATTTATTTCAGGGCTAAAACAAGGTCACTTCTGCTTTGTGTTAGCATAGGTCAGTGGGTTGAAATAAAACCAGCATGTTGAGTACTTTATATGTTTACTTTGAAAATACATAAATTAGTTGTCTGTTATTGTATGAAGGGAGGAATTAAACATCCTGATTTATTGTAAATGCATGTCCTAACCAGTGAAGCAGTCAAAAAAGGCAGTCCTCTGCACTTCTTGTTTTCTGTGGGAGCAAAGAGTAAAATATTTTCCCTTTCCATGGGTTCAGTGTGCATACAATGTTTTCATGTGGTATTATGCTATGGGATAACTTGTATATTGATTGTAGTTTTCCAGATTATTTAAAATAAAGCCATACTACTGCTAGTTTTACTTTAAATGTTATATTACCTTTGCTATTACTTTTCAGGGAGGAAAAGTAGAGTGCCTTATTTGTCCCTTTTGAAAAATGAGTATAAATGCTCTATTACTTCCTGTATATTTTTCAAGATTCTGTTAGTATGAAGAGTTACTGAGTTATTAATTCAAGTTGAAGTCAATTCCAGTAATTTACTTACTGTCCTCCTCTAATTGATATATAAAGGCCATGATATATCTCACCATATAAACCACAGTGATTTGGGGTTTTTATCCCTTGAAGTGAATGATTGTGTGGATACTGAACAACTTGGCAAGGTCTCCACTTTCCTTCCCCTCGATGCCCAAAAGACTGAAATTTGCTTCATGGTTAAGCTTAATCCTAAATTAATAAAACTGTTTAAAAAGATGAATGTTCAGTCCTTGGATAGAATAAGCAATATATCTACTATACAGTATTTCCTGAGGTATGTGGAGGATGAG